>NC_059433.1:93323367-93625200 GCF_021028975.2 Sphaerodactylus townsendi
AGCATGAGGCAAAAGCAATCTGCAGCCAGTCAGTAGTTGCTCTTGCTTATAGTGCAATCTTAAGCAACGTTGCATTCTTTTAAACCTATTGGTTGTGTTGATTGAGAAGAATGTAATTCTGTTCAGGATTGCCCTGAAATACTAGCAAGCAAGATGGATCTGGAATTTTTATATTAATCAAGAAGGAACACCTGATCTGCTTTGGTGCATGGAGAGATATAACTAGTCTCTGTACATTTCCTTCCTATGATTAATTTGCTTACTGTATTCTGGCATTACTTTCAAATACATCCAATTTAAAAGAATGGTTTATAATCTGATGAACACTATACAAAAGAAACAATTGGTCAGGTAACAGACAGAAGAGGTCTTGTTGCAGATGCTTACATAATTAGGAATGGCCTCTGACTGGTTCTAACAGGGAGTCAAGCTGGCCCCATATACCGGTATGATGAATGTGACTTGCTGTGTCATGTTTCCTTCTAAGGCATCCAGGTTGAAAAATGCCAGTGGAGAATTGCCAGGAAGCAAATATTAACTTGTTTCAGATGAGGTGATAAAGATGGGGCTGACTTGAGATAGATAATGGTGTGCAGGATGAATCCCAGCACAACATGTCTTAGGTCACTGTCTGAAGCTCCAATGTGGGATGGCAACAGGTCACTGTGGGAGAAGAGAAAGAGAAAATAGGCCATTCTAATAACATTATTCCATTTTGTGGAACTGTCAGGCCGCACCATTATCAACCTGCCAGAGCGCAAGTCTCCAGACCAGCAACAGCCCCAATGCCATGGAGCCTCTTTCCTTTGTTCGCATGTAACTAGTTCAATACCAAGTACTTCTTATCTTTCTTTCACAGGATGTAACTCAGCTTTCCCAAAACAATGAATCTGTACTACTGTCTTTCTCTGTCTTTCTCATGCTGATATTGGGGGAATGCAAAGGTAGGGACTTTATGGGTTGAACCAAACTGTGACCTTAAAGTATATACTGGGGCCAGGGAGTTTGAATCTCAAATTCAGCTTCCTGGCCATTGGGCTGACACAGTTCTGATTAAAGCTCTTGAATCTTTCCTGAGTCTTGTCATTGACTGGTGTATCAGACCCTTACAGGAACCATAACACAACACAGAGACAATAAGGATCAAAATATGAAGACATTTTGGGACTTCAGTCCATTTGTCCTAATAAAAATCACCCTCTAGCTATCCTCATTACCCACCAGCTATATGATTTTAATTTTCTTCCACTTTCCCTCCCTTGGGACAGGAACTATAACATTGCTACTTAGCTTCTGCTCTTTCTTAGTCCTTTGTGAGCTCTAAAAGAAAAAAACAATTAACTTCTTTAACAAAGATTTCTGTACCTCTAACATCAATTAATTATCCTTGCCATATTTTATATCCCGAAAGACTTTTTGCTTTGATCTTTTGCTTTTTATGTAATATGAAAAAATCATATCACTTTATCTGCCAACTTTATTCACTTTTTGTCATACTGACTATTTTTATTCCCATTCTGTCCTATATTCTGTAATGAGACCATCTAAGAGGCAGGCCTTACATATTATTGGTATTTGGTAACCTGAGTCATTCTTGAACATGTTTCATTCACTGACCTTTTCATCCAGTGATGCTTTTTTAAAATCCAATGACTCATGCATGTATTTTCATTCCATTGTTCCTTTTGTCCTCAAGGATGATTTCTGCTGATATTAGAAATTATTTTCACAGTGCCATCTAAAATAGAGTTATCCCTTCTAACACCTTTGACTGAGATGAAAAAAAGAACAGGCCAGGTAAGCAGAAGGGCCATCAGACTCTTACAGTTCTTCACCATTCTGGTCCTTTTTCCAAACAGGGCTGTAATATATTGCTTTTAAATGACACGTCAGTCACAGGCAAAATGGCAGTCATCCAGAGTTTAATTCTGGATGAGAGAGCTGGCCTGGTTTATATCACTGAAACCCAGCTGGGAGAAGGGGGAAAGTTAATTTTTTCCAACTATGCCCCTAGGATACTTGGAGATACATCAGCCTGGTAGGTGAGGAGGAGGGTTGGTTCTAAACAATCCGCTTCATTTAGAATCCCTGAAGTTGCATGACCACCATGTGTTCAATCACCCTGCTCATGAATGATAAATTTAATAGTAGTTATTCCGTTCTTCTGGGCCTAGAGTAGGTTTCTTGGGATGTGAACACATCACTTCCTGCTTCAAGGCAATGAGAACCACCCTCCTTCTTGGGGGAAACATGTACTGTCTTGCAGTCTACCTCCATTTGCCTGTAGATTTAAGCAACCAGGAGGAGCAAAGGCCATACAATCAGGTTGTAGGTTTTAAATGTCCAAGAATCCTGCCCACATCCTTAGATTGCACAAACTAAAATGTATCCTGCATGATGGACAAGTCAGCACCTTGAGAACATCTGATCCTGTCACTGCTAATGTAGAGCCATGTTGGAATGGTGAACAAAATGAATGTGCATCTGGATGTAGATTGATACAGTCCCTATCAAACATTGTATAGGGAGGTGATTCATCTCATTCTATGTATGAGTTCATTGCACACATTTCTTACTGATGCATATGAACACACTGTTGCATGTGGAACCACATTCAGTTTAAATAATCATCTTTGTAATTTTTCAGTCTCAGTCTATGACTACACATATCCTAACCTATAATTGTCTGAACATCACTTTAAAACAAATTAGTTGAGAAAGCAAGCTGCTACTAATGCAAGAGTCTGTTCTTTTTAAACTAAAGGATAGCAATATTTAAGGAAACATTTGATATACTAGGTAACAGATACCTAACAGATACCTAGATAGCTAAAACACCAAATATGGGATAATAGACTGTTTTTTTTTCTATACCTTTTTCTTTTACGGAAACCATTCATGATATATTACAACACAATAAAAGCTCTGTAGTGCCCATTGGCCTGAATGATGTCAGTTCCCATCCATTATATGCCTGTAGAAATGAAGCAACCACCTTTTTCATGACACAGTTAGCAAATTGTGAAACATGTTGTAGCCGTCCAGCATGAATGGTTACCTGAGATCAAGAGTTCTTTAGCTAAAATGTTTCATTCATCTCAATCAGAATGATAACTTGGCATGTCAGATCACCTGCTGCAGTATTCAAGTCAGTGTGCTAAAATTCTGTATTCCTGTGGCTGACTGCACTCAATATAAAGTTATTAAAAAACAGAAATGCAATTTATAATGGCTATTTTAGGAGAGCAGCTTCTTTATCCCTTGCCTGATTCTTCTTTGCACAGGCTAGATGGTACAAAATTAAAAGGTTCAATAATTATATCTGAACATTTCATCTGCAATGGATTTCTTTCACTGTCGGTTACATGAACTGACAGTCGTATTGATCTCTAAGCATGATGATTTTTAGATAGAACGGCTATTTTTAAATGCATGACCTGTCTTCCGTCCTTCTTAAAGCAGATATACATTTCTAGAATTTAAATTGAGTTGGTAGATTGGCAGGCATATATCTATATATATCTAACAAAATTATATACATATATTTGTATAATAAATATATTTGTATAATAAATGTATATAATGTATAAAATATTATATAATAATATATTAAAATGTACAATTTTATAATATGTAAATACACACACACATATATATGTGGCTGAGCCACACACACACACACACACACGCACACCCGCGTGTGTGTGTGTGTGTGGCTGAGCCACACCCCGGCCTGATCGTGTGATGCACACGGATGTTAGGGGTGTTAGGGGTGGAGCATGTTCCCTATATATTAGGCAGCTCGCGGTTGCTCCGGCCTTCTTCGACGACTGGAGCAAACTGACCCTCCCTCCCTATTTTGTGCTGCTCACTTTGTTGCAGCCTTGGTGGTTTGGGCAGAGGAGCGCATCTTTAGGGAGAGGCCAAGCTTGTGCGCCGGTCCTCCCCGTGGTTGGGGGCCTCCATAAGAGGCTCGGGGTGAGGCGGGCTGATGGCGCATGCCGCAGAGGCCTCTGCAATTTTTTATTTTAAAAATCCTTGTAGTAGCCATTAAACATTTGAAAGAGGTGAGTGTGGACACACATAATAAAGGACAAAAAAGGGAAACCAGCAAGTGCTAGGTGGCATTCTGGGAGAGAAATAGTCTAAATCCACTAAATCATAGATGGCAATATATGCAGAGCCTATATTTTTCTGGAAAAAAACCCCTATAGATAGTGAAGGGGGGGGGGAAGAGAGAGAGATACCAAGAAGATACCAAATGGCTTTGACCATTTGTGATCATGATAAACACATTTTGTTTATTATTTAGTCATGATCCGAGGCATAGACTTTGGTTGTTTCTGCACGGGCGATAAACAGCGGCCCAGTGACGGCAAAAATGCTGTCCCTGGGGAGGCGTTCATACAGCAGGCGCTGCTGCAACGCAACAGCGCCATGCTCGTGCCACCCAAGCGGCACGAAATGCCACTTTTGAACCTCACTCCATACAGCCCGGAAACCACACAACACCCCAATCATCTATCTGCTAATCTATCTGTTCGTTTCTGTTAAGGTAAATAATAAAAATGGTTAATGACCTATACTTCAGGGCCCCAAACAACTTAATCATGTCTTCCCCCCCCTCCATTTTTTTTCTCATGATAAAAACTTGTGGGATAGTTTAGGTTATGAGAGTGTTAGCAAGTCCAAGATCTCTCAGAAAGTTTCTGTGGCAACAACCTGCTTGTCCGGAATTCTCGTCTGCCACATCAGATCTTGGAAGCTAAGCAGGTTGTTTCCCCTGGTCAATATTTGGATGGGAGATGACCAAGGAATATCAGGATCAGAACATGGAGGCAGGCAATGGTAAACCACTTCTGAATGTCTTTTGCCTTGAAAATCCTATGGGGTCACCGTAAGTCAGCTGTAACTTGACAATACAAAAAGGTGTTTTAATATTTTTCTGTTTCGTACCTTGTGGACCCTGATTATATAAAATGGCAGAATAAAAAAGTTTTAAATAAATACATAAAATACTTTCATCCATGTGCCAAGATGAGTGTAGCGCTTTCTGCAAGCTCTGGGAGAAATTTATTTATAGCTCTGATTTATGAAAAGGAGAACTGCTGTATGCTTCATTTCCTCATTGAGGAATGGTTTAACAAAAGAGTTCCTTCCCTAAGGAATATGATTATTTTGAGACTTCTGATACCTAGGAGCATCAACTCATCTATCATCCTAAAACAACCAGTTGGTAACATTTCAGCTTAAAATAACTCTCATTTTATTAGGCACCATCTCTGTTCAGAAATATGGCTTTGTGCCCTACAGATATTTAGTAGTTCAACCGCAACTGATTGGGCTTATAAATAGAAGTTTTAAATATGTTATGATTTTGTTTGATGATCATAAGCAGTGGGGAATGAATTTAATTGGATTGTGAATTGATGGGGGTTTGCTGGTGTTGAAAATGTAATAAAAACTGTTTAAAGCACCTAGGATAACAGCGACTCTTTGTCTTAGAAAATATTGCTGCAACTGCTGAAGCCAATTCCCTGGGGTGGAAACAAAGGAAGCCTTACTTTTAAGTAGAAGTGAGTCATGCTGTGTTAGCTAAGTTGAGAACCTCTGGACCCGAATGATCTCATGTAAAAAAGAGGTTAAACTGGTAGTGCTTCTGAGTTCCAACTAGGACCAACTGTTCTTGGAAGGTATTCAAAACTGAACATCACACTGAAAAATATATCTCATATACACAGCATAAATGATTCTCAGCGACAAATATTCCTTTCTAATTAATTCCATCTCTTTCTTTCTTTCTTTCTTTCTTTCTTTCTTTCTTTCTTTCTTTCTTTCTTTCTTTCTTTCTTTCTTTCTTTCTTTCTTTCTTTCTTTCTTTCTTTCTTTCTTTCTTTCTTTCTTTCTTTCTTTCTTTCTTTCTTTCTTTCTTTCTCTCTTTCTTTCTTTCTTTCTTTCTTTTTCTTTCTTTCTTTCTTTCTTTCTTTCTTTCCTTCCTTCTTTCTTTCTTTCTTTCCCTCCCCCTAATAGTTCAAAGCAGCTTACAATAATAATTGAAAAACATTTCCAGAGTAAAATAGTAAACCCAAACCTCTCCTTGCTCCCTCCCTTAAAAGATGCTGCCAATTTAAACCCTTTTGAAAGTCCTGGAAAACAAATAAGCCTTTCAGCACTTCCTCAAGATCATCCAAGGGAGGGCTTGTCACAATGACCAGGAATAGTGTGTGTGTGTGCAATCCTCTGTGTGTGTGTGTGTGTGTGTGTGTGTGTGTGTGTGTGTGTGTGTGTGTGCGCGCGTGCAATCCTGCTCATCAATTTCAGGTTCTTTTCTCCAGATACTCCAAACGATGGAGTTCTCAAAGATTTTTATTGGAAAACAGAAAAACACACCAAAAACCAAATTTCTCTTACAAAGATCTCTCAGTCAAGCATGTTCCAATTATGTTTCTGTCCAGACCTCAAGCTAAAAGATGCTTCCTCTAGCTCAGTCCATGGTAGAATACCTTTTTTTGTTTCCCTTTGCTTCCCAGGTAACTTCTGTTTCCTGACATGTGCTTCTAACATAATCCTTTGATTCAAACCATTTGGCTTGCCAGTTTGGTTTCTCTGAGCATCAAAGGTCTTAACAGACTGGTGTGACTTCCTTGTTCCTGTAACCTGAACAACTGCACCACAGCGTTCCTTTCACCTATTCAGGCAGCTTATTTCACAAAGCAGGAGCCATAATGGAAAAGGTTAGGGTTGTGGGAAGTGCCAGATGGGCCACCCTAAATGGTAGGATGCACAACAATTGTTGCCTAAAGACCAAAATTATTACAGAGAAATATGGAAGGAGATATGTGGGTCCCAGATCATGAAGAGCCAAAACAGACTGGCAGCCAAAGCAACTGTTTCAAAGTGGGAAACACATGTTTTCAGCAGCTAGCTCCTGAAAATAGCTAGACTGCCACATCCTGGGCTAATTGTAATTCCCGGTTTGAATTCAAGGGCAACTGATATAGAGCACTTTGCAATAATCTAGCCACGAGATTACAGAAACCTGGACAGATCAGCTGAGTCTAGGTAATAACAGAGCTGTAGCTGTAGCTGTAGATGTAGCTGATAGTCATGTTGCTTCTCCTGCCAAAATTGCTTAGGATGGGACAAAACAGTGGGTCATACAGTAGTTGTGCACATTCCCATTCCCTCCCCTCCCTTGCATGCCACACCACTCCACGCCACGCCACGCATGCGCCTCCGCATGCGCCCGCACGCCACGCCACGCCACGCCACGCCACGCCACGCCACGCCCCCCTCCCCCTCCCTCCGCTAGGGTGGGTGGGCCATGTCCAGATGCCGGACCCCCTCCCCTCCCCTCCATTGCATGCCACCTCTTACTCCCTGCCCTCCCTTGCATGCCACCCCTCCCTCCCTTCCCTCTCCCTCAGTTAGGGTGGGTGGGTCATATCCAGATGCCAGACCCCCTCCCTCCCCTCCCTTGCTTGCCACCCCTCTCTCTCTCCCCTCCCTCACTCCTCTTCCCTTGCATGCCACACCTCCCACTCCCTCCCTTCCCTCTCCCTCCGCTAGGGTGGGTGGGTCATGTCCAGATGCTGGCCCCCCTCCCTCTCTTGCTTTAAAACCCCCTTCAAAGGTCACCCTAAGTCAGTTGTGACCTGACAACACTTAATTATACTGAAAATCTGAATCAAGTCTAAATAACTCATACTATGGCTATTAGCCAGGTGTCCCCATTGCTGAATCCTAGTAGGGGCATTATAGCAGTGCAGTGTGATTAGGATGGGATATTCCATGCCAAGTGTCATTTGAGTTGTTACTGCTGGATAATATTAATCAGTGTACCAGCATCAAAACATAGGCTTTGATGAATCTTGGTGGTTAGAGCTGCTGTTGCTTTTCATCTGAGGTAAAGTTTCAACAAATTGTAGGAATCTATTAAGGAGTAATGGTTTCTTGCTATCTGCATCATTTTGCTGCATTGTTGTTTCATTCTGTGAAAGTGTACTTCTTATAGTAAGGTCCTAGATGTCTTCACACGCATGCACAGCACTACACTGTAGTGTTACAGTTGTTGTAATTAACAAAGGTTTTCATTTACTTGACATTTGTTATAATAGTTCAGTGTATATAAAAAGCAGCAGCAACCAAATTGTAATGATGCTGTACGGTTATGACAGAAGTACATGCATACAAAAGCCTTCTGATATTTATAGATTTTTATATACCGGTAAGTAGGTTGACACACAGGGAACGAGACATGATTTCTTACAGATCATAGCCATCAATATTACTTTATACTTATGATATAAAATGAAAGGGGGCCATCATCTGATCTTCTTAGTTTGAGATTAACTTGCCTTAATAAAAATTTGTAAACCAAGACTGAAACAACAGAAGAGCTGCACTAATAATATGTGTAGCTTAGCATGATCAGGATGTATCTTTGCTTTAGATGACACTGTTAATCTTCTAACAGAGTCCAGCCATGTCAGAAATGTTCATAGGGAATCTTTGATGACAGTATAATTAATCTTAAACATCTGGGAGTGAGACGTATCCCATCCCCCAAAATGCAGATGATACAACTCAATATTAAATTTAAAACTTCCTTATAACCTAAAATTTAAAACTCCTTAAAACCAAACCTTCTCTCTCAAATGCCTGTAGCTTTATTACTGTGCTTCTAGGGACAGGGGGAAGAACACAGAAATCTCACTAAGGTATGATTGAAATGCATTTTAGCAATATCACAACTTTCATGCCCAGAAACACTGAAGCAGAGCTGGCAGATAACACTTGCCTCAAGAAGATAATATGCAAATGACAAGACATTTACCAAATCCATTGATTAGGAAATTGCAATCAGTATTCTCATCATCTACTAGAAATAATTAGCACAGCATGCTGCTGTTCAACTGTTGATTAAAAGTATTTGCTTAATATACTTGCAATAGCAAGATTACAAGGCCCTGTCAACATTTCTATGGAAACCATGTTCTTTGTGAGATCGTGCCTCATCCAAGCCTTTAATAACTCTTCAAATTAGCTTTAATTCTTTCATTAATGTGAACTATGGCTCTTCTTAGGACAGTGAAGTTCAAAGTCTTATATAGTATGTACTTTACAAGGATTGATGGGAGTAGGTAAAGGCATGGACCAAGTGCCAGTATGTTCCATTTTCAAACTGTTCAGTACTGTTTATCAGAGAAGATGGATCATATCTTACAGGTTGTCAACTGGGTTGGATCAATGCAGGATCTGTCCATTGAACTCACAAGTACTTTCGACACAATGGAATGCTACTGAATTGCACAAGCTGTCTAGTTTGTTTTGATTATCCACACTTTGATTTCTATTCCTTTCTGAGAAATCAAGCCAAGTCCCTTGATTTTCACTCCTTACATGGTTTCCCCATTAAATTCAAACATTTCAGTAGTTAGTACTAGAATGCATGAACCATGGTCTGGCTTTTTGCAAGGCAATTAAAACACAGTCCATTTTTTAAACAGTATTTTATGTTAGAATGGTTTGGCAGAAGGTGTAATTAAGGGTGAGGATACCAGAACCACAACTAATGTCTGCAAAAACCCAATAATTTTTCCATTGCACATGAAAGGACAGCTAAAATAGAAGGCATTGATTGTAAAATTCCACTTAATTCGTATGTTAATGTCTTTTTCGTGTCTTGTGGGAAAATCTCTGAGACACAATCCAAATGTTGGGAAATCAGCAGAGCTAAAGGGTATTTTCTAATGAAAATGAGACATGTATAGTCATGTTTTCATCTCAAGACCCTTCTCAAGTAAAGATCTGCCTTTCTCTCCCTCATGCATAGGGTTTTTGTAGGCAAGAAGACCACTGGGTTTCTCATTCATGGCAACATCAAGTGGAACATGGGATTTATTGTAGGTCAGCCATGTCTTCTTTCCTTATGCCCTTAAGAGATTGCTCATGCTGGCCCAGAGAGAAAAGGAGTGATGTTGAGCTAATATCAAAGGACACCAGGGTTGCTGACAACTAAGTATGTGACTGATTGCCTGGTATCCTCTTGCTGGCCTCACAGTATAGCTGCCTGCTGTTGAGGGTACTCACCCAGATGTAGAAGGCTTATGAGGGTGCTGCATTGCTGAAGTTGTGCTACTGCATCTCCTCTTGCCAAAATTGGCTTGTCAGGGCACTTTGTTGTGGAAGACACATAGTGACTGTCCTTCTGGTCACAGCTGGCTTGCAAGGCCACTCAGTTACTATGGGTACATTGAGGTTGTCCATGATGACACATGGAGCTTGGGAGGAAATGTAGTTGCTGAAGAACCATTGCTGTTGCCCATCCTGGTTTGTGAAGAAACAGTGTTGCACGAATACTGTCTTTTTATTGTCCTTGCCTGGGAGAGGTGGCTTTCCTTGCACAACTGTTGCAATATTTTAGACACATACACACTGGAAGATTGCTTTGGCTTCCTGGCCTTATTCTTTCAGTTCCTTGACAACTTCCTCTTCTTCTGCTTCCTTTGTTTGGGTTTCTGGTTCAGTTTCTTCTGAGGTTGGGCCTTCTTCTTACCTTGATGAACAGTCATTGACTGTTTCTGCATGGCCTCACGAGCAGAGGTAAACTGGCATAAGTTGATGTCGATACACGCCCCCCCCCCCAGGGCTGTTCGCATGGTGCTCTGTGAATGGCTCCTGTGCCCCAGTGGCCCACGGAGCCACGTTCTCATGGGCACGCTGGTGCAGATCCCTCTTACTTTGTCTCCCAGCCACCATCACACTGGAGAGGCCAGGAGACATGCCCCAGTGACCATGGCAATGTCTCCAGGGCTGGAGGCCAGGAGGCATGACCCTGGCCTCTCCAGAGCGATGTGGCTGGGGGACACGGTAAGAGCGATCTGCACCAGTGCAGGGAAAATGCCAGCTTCCACCCAGTGCCGTTCGCGCAGCACCAAATGGAAGCTGGTGTTTTCCAAAAGACTAGCTCATTGAGCTAGTTTGAAAAACACTGTTGTGGGGGGAAAACACATAGCTGTGCAATCTCCCCCCACCCTTCAACAGCGTTTTTGCCAGCCCCACGCTGGTCTAAATGGGCTGTGCAGAAGCTGCTACTGTTTCAATGCTCTGTGCCTTCTTTGAACTGTATGACTTACTGATGAATGCCTTAGGACTAGACCTACCTGTGGGATTATACATTGTATTGTATTCAAATGAGATACTACCCCTTTGCCCTGTGACTGAGTGACTGGGGGAAAAACCTGTTTTTGATGTAGCAGAGATAATATTTTGTCTTATGTACATATTTTCAGGAGGTCTTGCTTTTGAGTAATAATGTATCCAAGCACAAAACTAGAGAAGTGGTCAAAATTGATGGCAGCTTTCAGGGTCTCAAAAATGCAGATACACAGTGGTCTAATTCTAATTTGGGCCACAGCACAAGAGAAAGATATCTCAAACCTTGCTTGCATTCCATTTTTCCAACCTCGGGAATTGCCACTTGTCCTGTTGGCAAACATTATCTCAATTAAATTGGAAACTCATGTGCTTTGGTATAGGGTTATAAAGAAGCATTCTAAATAACCAAGCTCCAAAAAGTAAATGTATGAGCAGTCATCAGAGCTTACAAGTCCCTAGCGAGATTGAGAGGAAATTGGATGCCCTAATATTAACTACACTAGGTCCATAGAAAGCTGGGAAAATGGAAGCTTCCTTATGGCCACTCTATTTTAGTGTGGATTTGGGTTCCAGTTGGGAAGAAGGCCATGTTCATGTGTCTAGTGTACACATATCTTCTGAACACATGTGGTTTCAGCTTGCCTATAGTTTTCATAATAAGAACCTCAGGACATTAAGTTATTTTATGAACATTTCTTCAGCAGATAATCTGACTCTTTAAAAGCCTGTAAGTGTAAAAAGCAGCATTGAAAATGTGTAATTGTACAAAAGCTATGTTCACTAAAATATGTTGTAGTTAGCATTCTGGTAGAAAGTGTTGCTTTTCTCAAACTTTTTTAGGAGCACTTAAAATGGTCTCATTCATTGAGGAAACGTAAAAGTGTTTGGCCCTGCAGACTAAGAATAACTGGTAATCCAAAAATGCATTACTACAGTGGATTGCTCTCATCTCAGTCAACTTTATTTTCAGTAATGTGATCACATAGCTAAATCTGTGCAAGATCTTTTTGCACAAAGCATATCTTAATTCCAGAGGGTGTGGTACAGGTTGACAGTCACACAGAATTATGACGCCATTGGATTTACAATGAAATCACTGATTGGCTAGGGCTGGGTACCCTAGTCAGGGAAATGAGGGCCAGCATGGTGTGGTGATTAAGGTGCTGGACTAGCATCTGGGAAACCCAGGTTTGAATCCCGACACTGCCTTGAACATTTCCTGTGTGATCCTGGGCTAGTCATATTCTCTCAGTTTTGACCCTGACAATTATTTAGATGGAGACCTTTAAGGAATACCAGAGGTGTAATGCAGAGGCAGGCAATGACAAACCACATCTTAGCCTCTCTTGACTTGAAAACTCTTCAGGGTTGCCCTAAGTCAGTTGTGACTTGATGGCAATTTACATACACAATCAGCACAAAATAGGAGCAAAGACGAAGGACAGCATATTACAAACAACAGTGAAAGCACTCAGATAGGTTGTCTGACAGTTTAAGAATACTGACCTCTCCTATATGCTCAAAAATAGGAACTAGATTTTTTTTCCAGTCCTAGTTGCAGCTAAAGAAGGAAAAAATCATTTCACAAAATGTCCTTGAAAATGTAAGAGGCAAATTTTCTATTGTATTGTCTAAGGTTAATTGGCAACATTAAACAGCCTATTCGTGTTAAATGCATAATAAACACAGCATTTTCTTCTTTATGATTTGTTCAATACTAATTTAGAACATACTATCTGTTCTATTTTATAAGCTCTTCCTTGATGGAAAATTTCAGGTACACAATCTGCTTCAAACATCAAACCTTGATTGTTTTTCTGTGCATTCTTCCTTTCTTCCGAAATCTGGAGATTTTACTGGGGTCATACAGGTTAACATGGACTTTGCAGACTGCAGATAAACAGAAAGCCTTTTTATGTAAATTGGGGCTTCTGATTTATCTGAGATTTAATTTTTAGCTTCTAGCAATTTTCTGTCCAATTCCATTTTGCACTTTTCATGCATGCTCCCATAATTGTACTGGTGGTATTTTTAGTGACAGAAATGTGCTTTGTATTTTCATCCTGCATCAGACATAAGATACAACATGCTTTTAAACATTAAACTATATCATTTTCCGGAGTACACCTTTTATTTTTTATTTTAAAAGAAATTAAAATAAAATATTATTACAAAAAAGATATGTGGCGCATACTTACATCTATCAACATCTTAAACTTTCATTATTAAATATTCTGTTTAAAATTTTCAAGTCCAAAATAGTAAATAAATAAATAAAATTAAATATAACATTTGTTCTTGTCCATATGAAAATTGCTGCTTTTTATTGTTCCAGGTCTTGATCTATGTAGTCCCAACAAACATTCCATTTCTTTTTATATTCTGTAATTGGTTTATTGTGTATCAGACTTGTCAGCTTTGCCATTGTTGCATATTCTGTTAATCTGTTCATCCATTCTGTAAGATTCGGAGATTGTTCTGATTTCCATCTTGCTTCAAATGCAATTCTAGTTGCTATCAGAGGCGTAGCTAGGGAATATGGAGCCCGGTGCAAAATCTGAGTCCCCCCCCAATAGGCAGCCACTGTGATTCTGGAATCCACCCCAAAACAACATCACTTTCAATGGTGTTTAAGCTAGGGAGCCCAGATTCTCCCTTTAAATCCACCTTAGGGAGACTCTGGGGTCCCCAGTTAAAACAACATTGAAAGTGATGCTGTTTTGGGGTGGATTCTCCCCCACCCTGAAACAGCATCACTTTCAATGTTTAAATTCATGCCGAAGGGAGTGGGTTTAAAAGGAGAATCTGGGGAAATTTGGAGGGTGCCTGCTGTTTGTTAAGCTAGCAAGTGTTAAGCTAGCAGAACCAAAATTTCAGGGTATCTTTAGGAGACTCTCCTGATGATACCACCCAGGTTGATGAAGTTTGGTTCAGGGGGTCGAAAGTTATGGACCCTCAAAGGTGTAGCCCCCAGCTCCTATTAGCTCCCATTGGAAACAATGGGGGATGGGACAGCCCCTGTGGGAGTCCATAACTTTGGACTCCCTGACCCAAACCTCACCTAACATGGGTGGTATCATCAGGAGAGTCTCCCAAAAAATCTCTGAAATTTTGGTGCTGCTAGCCTAAAAACCGTGCCCCCTGCAGGCCAAAACTGAAAAAAAACACTAAAAAATACCAAAAAACACAAACGAACCTGCAATTTTTGTGCCCCCCACAAGGGAGCACCCAGTGCAATGCGCACACACACCCCGGCCCCCTGGTAGCTTTGCCTCTGGTTGCTATAATCGTATACTTAAAAAACTCATTATAAATTTTTGGTACAAAATATTTAACTACATACTTTAAGTATTTAATTCAAACTTAACCTGCATGAATCATAATGCAATATTTTCTTGTGTTTTTACATGTTCACCACATCTGAAAAAAGGTTGCATCTGTATTTTGACATTTCCAGCATTTTTCAATATAATCCTTATTAACCTTAGCAATATCTTTAGTTTTAATATACCTGTAAGGAACTTGCATTGTCCAGGCCAAAAGTAACATTTGAGTTCTTTATTGATCTGGCATTCTAAGTCAATCACAAGCAATGCGGGAACTTGGCCTCCCAGCATTCAAGCAGCCGCTTTTATGGTCTCCCCTCCCAATTCCCGCCAAAGTTAGATAAACACACCTGTAGTTCCCATCCGAAAACTACATTGAAATAGTTTCACACAGACAGGCAGGGGAAACAGAAGATACAAAAGTTAGAAACTACAGATACTGGAAACACTCCCCAAATCTGGGCTGCATGCCAACCTTTGCAGAGGAAACCTTCCCAGGTTAAGCAGCAACCTTACAATACCATCTAAAAACATTTATACCAATGTTTTCTTAACATTTGACATTCTGTATATTTAGTTTCTTTTGTCCAAAGACTCTCCCATTAATTCATTCATAAGGTTTTCTCCAAAATTCTGAATCCATTTTGCCATACAATCTTTTACTTGTTCTGTTTCTGTACTATATTGCAATAACAATATATTTTCCATGGGGAAGGGAAGGGTATGCATAGTTGGAAATATGCAAGGTAAGGGAGACTGACTTGTCAGATGGATTTTACAAAGTCATCGGTGGCCTCAACCAAAGATGGAACATATCTGCCTTGCAGGCCCTACAGAACTGCATCATGTCCTGTAGGGCCTTGATATCAGATGACTCCAGAATGGTATACCATACCTACTTGGAATGGCCAAAGATAACAGGAATTAATTTTCTTCCTGCTTTCCTGGTACCCATTTTTGCTGCTGCCTTCTCCTGTGTCATAAGACATAAACTCTCCTGTTCACAAAAGCATGAGATTCCACTCGGTGGTTGCACAATTTACAACGGAACAGTCTAAAATATATTTTTCATCTATTAACAGTGGTCTATAAAACCAACAAGGGATCATGTTCTTGAACAGATAAAAAACTTTTTAAAATTAAAACCAGACACTAATGTTTGAATCTATGTTTAGAAATGTCCATGACTTCTGAGCGTGTTGTGAACTAATTTACAATTTCAAAATATGAGGAGTTGCCATTTGTCACAAATGCATATGTTTATACAATTGATTTTGTCATTGAGTTTTTCAATTACATTCAAAGAGCTCAACTACTCCTTGTGTTGATTCATTTCATTCACCCGCACTGCCTGTATAATAACAATTTCAGTTTCTTAACTATATTTGCTACAGCATCTTTTGCTGAATGTTTGACTGCATCTATTATTTATTACCTCCTCCCCTTCCCATGATTAAGAAAACATTAGAGACCCTTCCACACTCTAGAGAGCAGTGTATTTACCGATGTATAAAATCTGTTTAGATATACCTGCTGTGTATCATAAATGCATAGAAAGGCAAGACTAATAAAGAAGGCGATGGGAACCTAATAAAAATGAAAAAGTAAAAATATACACACTATCTCAGTGTGTGTGATACTGATGAGTACATGGAGCCACTGCTTCAATGGAGTTTAGTGTGCAAATCAAAGCCATGAGATTGCTAAACCCTGTAATGCATCCATTGTGTTTACTCTCACAAAAGTTGTCACTGTTGCTTAAATGCCATAGTAAAATATGTTGTTTTCAAAACTTCTACATCACATTTTATAAGCAGCAAAAATATTTCTGCACTAAAATGGTAAGATCATTTAAATTACTTTCTATAGCATTACTTTTTGAGCAAACTATATAAAAATACCTGCTAGTCAGCACTGAAGGAGACAATTCCTACTCCCCTGGTGCAAAGAGTATAGGGGAAAAATATGGGTTATTGCAGAAGAGGAATTGGAGACTTAGATAGCATGTGCTGCCTTCTTTGTGATGGAGTTGGGAATGGGGGAATAAAGTCCGCATAGGACAGTGTCAGCTCTAACTCCCTAAGACATACAGTTTCCATGTCTCAGTGGTAGAGCATCTAATGTGGAAGCAGGCAGTCTTCAGATCAAACTCTTATATCTCAGAAGGGAGTGGAGATGGGAAAGATCTTTTGTGCCATAGACGTTGAAGAGCTGCTGTAAGTCACAGTGGACAGAGGGACCTGATAAATATAATACAGCTTCTTATGCCATCCAGGAGATAGAAAGTACTACCTGCTGCTACATGTTAACATTGTTGCATTTGTAACATAACTGAAATTCCCACGCACAATTAGGACTTTTTTTCCTTTATCATTGAACAGAATCTTCATTACAATTAAGTATTCTTGCAAAAAAAAAGTATAGATATATTTTGGTGGTACCCTGGGAAAATGTTAGTTAGGTGGAATCCTGGGAAAATGTTAGTATGTGACAAACACTGGAGTCAGGTGTCCTGGAGGGGTTTCACTCAATCTAAAGGATGAGGTCCATAATTTGGAGGTTTGCTGCAGAATCCTGGCCTATGGTTGGAAGCTTAGGTCTTCTCTGTGGCATGTAGCACATTTTATCAGCTTTGACTAATATGTCTGCTGTGACTATTACTTGAAAAGCATGATCTGGCCATAGTGACCCATGTCCTGATCACATCCAGTTTACATAACTGAAGCTACCTTTGAAAACTGTCCAGAATTTTAGTTGTTCAAAATATGGCCGCCAGGCTGCTGTCAGTATCTGGATACTCATATCACCCCTGTGCTGAAATTGGCGCTCTGCTCCTGTCTGTTTCTGGGCACAATTCAAAGTTCTTTGCTTTAAGGCTCTAAACAGCTTAGGGTAGGGTACTTTAAGAACTGCCTTATGCTGTACTGTCTAGCCCACACATTGCAGTCCTGTTCCCAAGCCCTGCTGTCTGTCCCCCTGCTTCAAGAGGTGAGGTGGGTGATGATAAGAGGTGGTGGGGATCAGCCAATTTTAGCTCAGCCTCACCCAGTTCTCCTTCTAACTTCATCCCAAACCCACATGACTTTTGTCCATGCAAGCCCCATGAGCCCGAGCAGTTTCCTTCTCTCTGTTTTATTGTTGGAGAAACTGGTTGGAAACGTTCTTACTGATGACCTGTCCTTGTTTTGGTGAAGGCAGGGCGGGGCGGGGGAATTCCCTCAATCCTCACTTTTTGCCTACCATGCTGTTCTTTAGGCATCGGGCCAAATCATTTTGTTTTTTTCCAGGCTTTAACGAAGGGATTCCATCTTTGAAAGCTGTTTTTATGATCTGCTTCAGTCTTGATGACTGTTTTATGAATACTGTTTTGGGAAGAAGAAGAAGAAGAAAAAGGAGGAGGAGGAGTTTGGATTTATATCCCCCTTTTCTCT
Organism: Sphaerodactylus townsendi; assembly: GCF_021028975.2. Taxonomy (NCBI): domain Eukaryota; kingdom Metazoa; phylum Chordata; class Lepidosauria; order Squamata; family Sphaerodactylidae; genus Sphaerodactylus; species Sphaerodactylus townsendi. Next base: position 93,341,285 of record NC_059433.1, read on the forward strand.
CCTGCAAGGAGACGCAAAGGGGCTTACAATCTCCTTTCCCTTCCCCTCACCCCCACAACAAATATCCTGGGAGGTGGGTGGGGCTGAGAGAGCTCTGAAAAACTGTGACTAGCCCAAGGTTACACAGCAGGCATGTGTTGGAGTGCACAAGTAATCTGGTTCCCCAGATAAACCTCCACAGCTCATTGCAGAGTGGGGAATCAAACCCAGTTCTCCAGATTAGAGTGTACCTAATGACACTTAATCACTACACCATGCTGGGTCCTGTCTAGCCCACCCACTCCATGTATCTTTATGCTGTTTTTAGGTTTTATCTTGGATGTTTGGGCTTGTTTTAATACTGATTTAATACTGATTATTCATATATTCATTCATTTGATAAATTTGGATGACTAATATAGTGCAATAGTAGACATGGGCCTTGATTTTCCAAGGGATGCAGACTTCTACAATTAGATCCTGCACTGGATGGGAATGGTATCAGCTACCTTTGTCCAGTATTTTCCAGCCTAGTTGGACCAGATCATACATAAGATGAATTGAAGTGATTGCCTCAGGCACCACCATTGCCCCTTCCCCACTGTTGCGCCTATCTGGGCACCAGCAGAGCTAATGGTCTTCATGTTCTCTCCCATAAGCCTCTCCAAAACCAAAGAGGCAAGCCAAGTGAAAAGTGTTATTTCCTCATGCTGCCTGGATGGGTATGGGAGAAGGGGGTTAGGAGCAAGGATGGGAAGCAAGTGCGGGGAAGCAAGTCTGAGGGTAGAAGGGGCAGGAGAGGCCTTAGATACAAAATGCCTTGAGTCCTAGCTGCCAGTTTACCAGCTTCAGATGTGCCTTTGGAATCCCAGTAAAATATTTTGAGTAGACCCCTTCAGCCTCAAATATTTTTGTTATTAGGCATGAAACACAGCCAAATAAAATACATTTTAACAGTTGCATATTTTACCTTGGAACTTCTACTAAATACTGCAAGAGGATATGTTAGAAGATGAATAAAGTCAAGGATCATATCCTGATTTTTTTGTTGCACAGTTCTTATTAATTTCCCAAGGAAAGCTATATGTATTACCAAGGGGAAAAAATTGATCATTGTACAAGGATGAAATTCACCATGTTCATGCCTCCCATGGGACTTTTTCTGTACTCTTCTCAAGTTCAAGTAACTTATTGCTCTTTTTATCATTACACAGCATAAGAAAACAATAGACAAGATCATTCATTCCCATTTCACACAAGGTCATGGTGCTCGTTCTAATGCCAGTGCAGACTGCAGTGCAGTCTTATAGATGATGTTGACCTGATAACTAGAAATATTTTTCAAAGGCCTGTGGTCTGTGCATATTACAGTGAATATCTACTGGGAAAATATATGATCATAAATAATTATTAGTTATAAGGCAAAGCACTACACAATCAGTGCCATTAATATTAATATTTTCTTAAATTATAGGATTTCATATTGTCATAAATTTTCCCTTGGTTATCTCTTATTTTGTTGATGTTATCCACTACACTATTGTCTTTCTCAAGGGAAATGAGAAAAAATAGTTAACAGTTGTCTGTCATAATAGATTCAACACTTTTCAGAAGGTGTTATTTATAAAAAGGTCCTCCTCACTCAGAAACTACTCAGCTTATCTGGGAGTACTGTATTACATACTGTATTACATACAGTACTCCCATCATCAGCGACCCATCATCAGGGAGCGGCATGGCATGGCATGGCAGCTGCACACTGACAGATTTGTCCCTCTGCCTGGGCAAGTGCCATACAGCACTGCTCCCACAGGCATATTCACCCCCCTGGGGTAGTTACCTGGGGTACCCTTTGTCACTGAGGCCACTAATCTGGTCACATGGGGGATGCAAAATCGCCCCCATGTGACCAGGAAGACAGCAAGGCAGCAGGAAGTTCTGATATGGGCGGGGCTGAGGGCACCAAAAGACAATGAGGCAGCAGGAAGTTCTGCTGCCTCATTGTCTTTTGGTGCTCTCAGCCCTGCCCATGTCATCATCAACATGGGTAGGGCCAAAGGCACCTGAGGACACCCTCCAGCCTCACCCCCCTTCCCAGCCGGCCATCCCTTCTGCCCTCCCCTTTGGCGGGAGCAGAAACAACTGCTGTCCTCCTTCTTCTGAGAGCTGCTTTTATAAGCACTGAGGCCGGGGATGGAGCTTGGGGAGGTGTGGCCATGTCCCCAGGGGTGGGGTGGGGGTGGCCATGCCTTCCCAAGCCCCAGACTCAGTGCTTATAAAAGCAGCTCTCGGAGGATGGGGACGGCAGTCATTTCTGCTCTCCCCAGAAGCTGCCAGCTGCTGGCTGGGCGCCAGCTGCTGGCTGGGCGCCGGGAGCCAGGGGCGAGGCTAGGGGGGTGGCAGCCAGGCTGTAGGGGTGGAGCCTCACCCCCATGTGCAGTAAAGGGGGGTGCCCAGAGACAATTTGTCTCCGAGTGCCATTTTACCTCAATACTCCTCTGCCCCCCCTACTTTGGTTGGGGATGTTAGATATCAGAACTCTCGCAGCCCATATGGAGGCAGGCAATCTCCTCCAAATGTTTCTTGCCTTGAAAACCCTATGGGATGACCATAAGTTTGCTGTGACTTGATGACATTTTTCATCACATGCAATTTGTTGATTGACTAAAATGCTAAATGCAGAGTGTATTTTGCAAACATTGTTTCTTGATGCCACTGAAAATATTTCTGGTTCTTGTTTCTGTAGTATCAGGAGTGTTAAACATATGAAAGTTAAAGTCTCAAGAATGTGTGACTTGTTACTTTTACAGCTTATGTGTCTACCGAACTCTGCAAACGTTTGCAACCTAATGTGGTGACCTCCCCCATGACCTGGCAGACTTTAATTCTGAAGGCTCAGAACTGGAAAAAGAAATAGAGTCACTGGTCCTTCTGCATTGCAGAAAGCATGCATCAGACTTGTATCTCAATGGGTAAGGAAGATTCTTTACCCCAGGAAAAGGGCATGCAAATCACATAAGATCTCGTCACCTGCTGCTGGGATTCACCACAATGTTCAGGACCGTTCAGTCATCCTCAGTGTTCTAAGAACAGAAGAGGTGGTGGGATTTAGTTCAAGCAGGAGGTGCATTTGGCACCAGGAGGTATCCCTTCTGCTGTGGTACTTCGTTCAGGGAGGAAGGAAAGTAATTAGACTGTAGAAAATCACACCCAGCAGTGCTGTGAGAGAACATTGGGACGCTAACGGGACTCAAGGGCCTTGCCGGGTCGATCGCACTTGTAATTCTCATCCCCATGAGTCACGGGTCGTGAACTGTCTGGCTCAATCACCGGGCGCAGGGACAATGGTCTTGCCCCCAGGTGAGGATTAGGCTCAGACGCTGCACGCCTTCTCCCAAGACGCAGCCAGATGAGATCATGCATCACATGATGATCTCCCTAATTCCGCCTCCCGAACCCCCCCCAGTCCCTCCTCCCTCCTACACTCGAGCAACAATAAAAGGTGCCAGGAATCGCAGACGGGAGACTCATGAGAACACTGACCTCCTGTCTCCCGGCTGCTGGCCATCTCCACCAGATGTTATCTCCGCCTCGTCTTCGGCTCTTGATTGACCGCTGGGTCGGTTTCACACCAGACCTAAGCAACACCAGTGTCAGTTTGAATGATAGCACAGAAAAGGTTCATCTGCAAGGTCGGAGATAAAACTCTACATTAGCTATTCAGACTTTACTATTGAAATATCTTGATTCAGCTGTTCTTGTTCTGTCCCTGTAACTAGTGGTGAACAGGAAAAAACATCATTATATCTTTGGACCTGACCTTGAGGAGGGTGGGCATTTTTTTTTAATCATGATCACTTATTTTCAGATAGTACCATTTCAGAATTGAAATGAGCATGTTTTTGGAGTTCAGAACCATTACTTTCAGTGGCCATTTATCAAGATAATGGCATCATCCTTGATCAGAACATATTCCTCCCTCTTATTTAAAGACCCCAACTTTCAAGTAGATAGGCCAAAGATAGTCAATTTTACAAATGGTTATCAAGGTCACCACAGTCTATTTACAGTTAGCAATTGACTCTCCAAAGTCTCAAGCAGAGGTCTTTCACATTACCTACTAAGAGCCAGTGTGGTGTAGTGGTTAAGAGCAGCTGGATTCCAATGTGGAGAATTGGATTTGAGTCCCCACTCCTCCATCTGAGTGGCGAAGGCTTATCTGGTGAACCAGATGTGTTTCTGCACTCCTACATTCTTGCTGGGTGACCTTGGGCTAGTCACAGTTCTTTTTGAACTCTCTCAGCCCCACCTACCTCACAAGGTGTCTGTTTGTAAGGCGTTTCCTCACAGGAGAGAAAGGTGGGGTGCTGTTTTTTCTCCTGCTTCTCTGGGGCCTGGATCTTATTAAAATGTTTTTTCCAGTGCTTATACTGAACCACTTTATTAATTGCTCTTGTTTGATAACAGTTTGATGGAAAATATAACATGGATTCTTTGTCAAAATTTAAATCTTCCTGTCATGGGATTGGCCCAGTAAGAATGATACCCTCTCCAAACATTCCTATGAAGTCATATTGACTACACTGAATGCTCAACATTTGACAGACTTACATACAAATTTAACCAAGACTGTTAAATAATTGATATGTGTGCAAAATTGAGGATAACCTCAGTCACATAATCTCTGTTTGCACATTAATAGATTTTCTATTTTAAATATGCTGTAGCTGCTAATGTCTGACTATTACATCATAATTATTTACTGGAGCTTTTGAACTGGGAGAAACTGTATTGCAAAATTATGTTATGCATAAATAAAGTTAGCCATCTAGTTATTTTCTGAAATGAAGAATCACAATCTCCATGACTTTGCTAAGGAAGAGACAGTGTGTCTCATTGTGATGATCTATAACATTGGATTAGAACACTCAACCTGTTAAAACACATTTGTGGCTTAAAATATATATCCATAACAATTTACAGGGTTTGTAAGTATGCATAAATGCAATAAATTTAAGTTCCTCCTGTTTACATTAATATAAGGTTATTCTGACTCTGGATGCATTTTGTAAAGGACGAGGCAAATGGAATCAATTACATAAAATATTATGCATAATCTTGTGTTGTGTTTATAATGAGCTTTGGTGGGAAATCACTGGAGGAAATGTGCTGAACATAGGAGGTAGCTTTTGTATATGACATTTCCTTATTCAAGAATAGATTACAACTTTGCTTTCTATTGTGGAGTATTCATGAAATTCATATCTGTGTCTTGGCTTCTGTGCCTTTTGACTTGTTGTGCAACAAATTATGTCAGATCACTGCACCTCCAATACAATCCCTTTTTTTGGCACAATGCTCATGCATCAGTAAAATATGCTCCATTGATTTGATGCTGAAGAAATATTAGTCAATTTAAAGGCATGTTGGTAACATCCAACATTTTTAATGCGAATCTTGCCACAGTGTTTCTTTCTAATATATGAGGAAGAAACAAAAAATATTTTACACAGTGGTTAACCCATTTTTTAATATTTTTAAACTTTAAAAATGTTTTAATGAGAATTTGTCTGAAAGAGAATACACTGGATGTGGGCCATAGTTAAGTAGTAGCATTCATGTTTTGTAGACACAAAGTTACAGTTATGTCATTTCTCCAATTTGAAGGTTCTAAGGTAGCAAATCTGAAGAAGTCTCTGCCTGAAACTGCAGATAAGGGGAAGAATAGGGAGTAGAGAGGAAGAGAGGGGAAGGTGACTGGTCCTCTTGTTGAGGTCCCTCAACTAGTTGTGTCCAACCCACTTTGGGGGGAGGGGGAGGGAGGAGGCTTGTCATCTTGTCATGGTTCATTCACCCTGGGGAGAAAGAGAGGGAGAACAGGGCCCATCATCTGGTCGAGGCCCACCCACTCTGGAAAGAAGGGTAGGGAGGGGAAGGTGGTCCAAATACATGTAGAATTTGAAAGCTATATAAAAAACTGCAACATGGCCACTCTCTTGTCCTTCAGAAGGGGTCCCAAATCTGAGTATTCAACCTTGTTGAATTTGTGGGCAGATTTGGAATTTTGAGAGCATATAGTGAATACAATCTATGGGTTTGGGAGAACTAATTACAAACTGGCTGGCATGAAAGCTGGATACAATCTCAAAGTTAAGAGGTTCCAAATGAAGCATTTTCCTACCATAAAGCAAATTTACTCCCTCCTCTTTGCTTGTCACAGTGTTGCCCAACTAACAGTTGCAGGTACTACCTTACCAGGGACTGCAAGTCCTCTGTGACGCCTGAGGTCTCTCTCTGCCTTCCCCCACCTCCTAACAGCAGCCTAGTTGGAGGAATGGGGGATGTCCCCTGAAGAAAAAGTCACCTCTACTGTGCAATTGAGCCTTCCCCACCTCCTAGCAGTAGCCTAACTGGACGAAGGGGGCACATGCATTACAGAATGAGCCATCTTTTTGGTGCAATGGAGCATCTCCCACCTCCTGCCACTGCCTCCTTTCTGCCCACTACTCAGGGCACCTGCCCCCCTCATCCCCCTGGATCTGGCTTGAATTACAGAAATTATGAAAATGGGGTGTTTCATAATTATCACAACTAATGTGAAACCAAAAACAAATTCTGCATCTAAGCCTATAATGAAGAAAAACCCCATACTTTTCTTTTGCTTGCTTGCTTTCCTTATTAACGTCTTGCCTCTATCCAGCTCTGCTGGTATCACTTTTGCATGGTATCCAGTGTTTTTCTAATAAAGGCATAAGCTGTGTTTCTTAATGAAAGGAGACAGACAGACAAAGAGGCTCTGGGTATTCTTGACACTAGAAGAGCTGTCACTAGAAGAACTGTATTTATATGTGGGGAATTTCAATCCTGAAGGATATGCAATAGAACTTTGCCTGCATTTCTCTCTGATTGCCCTGTTGTGCCAATTTCCCCTTGCAGTCTGTCCTATGGTGCTTTCCTGCCACTCTCTAAACCTATCCCTTGTCTTCAGGATCCTGCTCCTGATGCCTGCCTTACTCTAGTGTGTGTTGGGATGTTGGGAATCTTTCCTATCAGTTCTGTCATAGACGTTAATGTTATGAAAACATAGAACTGCCTCAAAAAGGAGGACCCCTTTATTTTATCTGTCTGAAATTTGGAAATATGCATGGCCTCTAAGGATTGTCCAGGTTGCATGGAAAATCTCGAAGGTACAGACCCAACAAAAGAGAGATCTTCCTCTGGGAATCAATGGGAAATAATAACAAAATCGGATTATAAAAATGGAACAACAATAACTCAACAAAACTACATGAAACTATCCAGTAAAAAAGTCCTTTTTAAAATTAGTAACAAAAATGAAAGAAACAAAATAAACACATATACACAAGTGAAGTAGGTACAGTAGGGGATTATGGTGGGAAGATTGACTTTTAGTATTGTCCTGTAGTTGTAAGCTCAAAAATGATGTCTGGGTTTTAAGAGCTCAGAGAATGTTGGAGAAGGGAATCTTATTGCTTTGAGAATCTTATTGCTCCAATATGCTTTGCTAGGAGTAGCATCCTTATCTTGTGGCATCTTGGATGAGACAAGGGAGTTCATGGGTTTGGACAGCCCAAGGGCTTTATCCTGATGAGAAGGGTTTATAAAAAAAAGACAAGACCAAAATATTTTAAATAAGCACATTTGGGAGGGAGTACTACCAGCCATAGCCACTAGAACAGTATTACAGTAAAATGTCCATCAGCAGTTTTCAATTGCCAGTAATATGATATACAAACATTTAGAATTAATTCTTCAATGCAGATAATGCACATATGATAATTTAAATGTAAGAAAACATTGTTTTGCTGCTATGTGAGATGCATGAAATTAATTAAATCAATCATTTTATAAGAGGAAAAATAAGAACCAGAGTAATTTGAATTGGCCAGGCAGAGCAGAAATACCCCTGGCATGAAGGCATAAAAGGCACAAAAAGTGAAATTGACAAACATGGGATTCAGCAAGTGGGAGCGTTAATAAGATAAAATAATTAAATGAGATAGAAATTTAGGAAATAGGCATGAACACTGACACACTAACAGTAGAGTGCTTCTGATAGTCAAGTTAAATTTCTTACTTGTCTTAGAAGCTTCAGAGTATATGGTCTTGTTTTTAGAGTGGAACCAGTATTGTATGTTTTTTAAATTTCCAATACTTACACAGAGCATTGTGTAGTTTAGTTTACTAGAACTTTTGCCAAGTCTTTTCCTCTCCTCTGCATATGTGTCCATTGATTAAGCAGATGAGAAAGGGATCTTGGTATAAGCATATAAATGACTGAATCACTTTTCCTTCACTGTGATGTTTTACTGATGAACATGTGTAATTGCGTCCATTGATGAAACTCTGCAAACCAGTAATCTTAATGGAATCATATTTATTATTAGCATACATTTATGCCTTGGTAATATGGACAGAGATAACAAGGATTACCAACTCCAAGTTTTAGGGAATGGAGCTTTCTGAGGCTTCTTCCCTCTCAACTCTGCCCTCCTCAGACTTCACCACAAATTCTCCAGGAATTTCCTAACTGGGAGCTGGCAACTCTTTCCCGGTCTGGCCCCAAGGTGTCCTCCCTCAAAGACTGAAATAGGCCTGGAAAGGGCTCTGCCTCTTCCCCCTGCCCTTTACTCACAAAAACTGAGACCAGGAATCTGTGGTTGCTTAGCAACAGCCACTGAGGGCATCTGTTGCTTAAAGCTTCAGGTACTCCTTTTATCATGTTCAAAAAAACACCCCATTAAAAAAAATCAGATTTTTCTACAGGCCTGGGACCCTTTTCAGGTTTGTAGAAAGATCTGTCTTGTCTGTTCACTGCTCAAGTCACCAGATTTAAGTGTCCAAAGATTCGGCCAACATATATTACAGTATATGATAAAGTCTCACTAGCTGCTAAGGTTGCCAACCTACAAGCAGGGTTTAGAGGTCTCATGGAATTACAGCTGATCTCCAGGCTACAGAAATCAGTTCCCCTGAAGAAAATGGCTGCTTTGGAGGGTGGACAGTATGGCATTAACCCCTGCTGTGGTCTCTCACCTCCACAAACCCTGACCTTCCAAAGATCCACTCCCAAGATCTCCAGGAATTTCCCAACCTGGAGTTGACAATCCTACCAGCTGCAAAGAAAGGAATATAAAGGTTGGATTGTCTTTAAGTCAAGATTAAAGACCAGCATATAGATAATTAATCTTGTTCAACTATTAATGATTGAGAAATGATACTTTAAAGTATTGTTTTGCAATTGAAAATACAAAACCCAGTACACTGGATTCTACTACTATTAACTGTGCACTCCCACACACGTCAGCTGGGTGACCTTGGGTGACCCAGTTCTTCTGAGCTTTCTCAGCTCTCAGGGTGTTTGTTGTAAGGAGGGAAGGGAAAGGAGTTTGTAAGCCCCTTTAAGTCACCTTACAGGAGAGAAAGGGGGGATATAAATTCAACTCTTCTTCTTCTTCTAAAAGGAAGTTCTTGAAAAATTCCCATTCTCACTGCATAATTTGAACAGAGAGATTTAATATTTGAATTTGTAAATGTGGCCCGTAGAAGCCCGTAGAAGCACATAGATGTGCACTGTTTTTTTTTTAAAAAAACTTACCTTCTCGCCCTGTGCAGCTCCTCAGAGACGAGAAAACATGCCCCTGCAGCCATAATGATGCCTTGGGAGTCGGAGGGCAGCATGGGCATGTCTCCTCATCCCTGCGGAGCTGCGCAGGGCAAGAAGGTAAGCTTTTAAAAAACAGGACACACCTAAAAACAGCACCTCTCACCCGGTGCCATTCACTCATCAACGTGTGCAAAATGGTGTTTATGAAAAGACTCGCTAATTTAGTCAGTTTCACAAACACTGTTTCCCCACCAGTTGTAGGGGAAAAGCACAATGCTGCCTTGTTTTGGAGAAGGCAGCTGTGCGAAGTACTCCCCTGGAACTGTGTTTTTACCATGCCTGGGGCACTGTTTTGGCCTGTGCGGAAATGGCCCATGCTAAACTGAGGCCCCTTCTGCACATGCAGGATAATGCACTTTCAATCCACTTTCACAATTATTTGCAAGTGGATTTTGCTATTTTGCACAGTAAAATCCAGCTGCAAAGTAAAATTGAACGTGGATTGAAAGAGTATTATTCTGCATGTGTGGGAGGGGCCTGAGTATGAGAAGGAGTGGAACTGAGAACAGTATAATGTTAACAGCCTAGTGTTATAGAAAGTACAAAACTACCCAAAGAAATAGGCAGAAGGCACTGGGACACTAGAAATGGAATTAAATCCTAATATGGTCTCAGAGATAAAGAAGTGAAAGAGTGGATGAAATGAAAATCACCTCAATCAGAAGTTATTGCCTCAGATTGTTTTTTATTCTTTGAAAATTATTTCTTGTAACGTTCAAGCTGTTCAATTTAACCTGGAATCGTACACTAATAACTTCCTCAGGACCACATAGCCCTTGAGAACTGCTTTAGAGATTGAACACACTAGGCAAAATTTAAAAGGGGTTTAGAGTTAAATTCCTGGTGGCAGCAATATATACATATGGATAGAAAAGCATAAATAAACAGTATTTTGAACTTATAAATATTCACAAAACAAGAAGGGAGTGGTCATCACAATAGCACTTGCATAGGAATAGAAGAGAAGGAAAATAGGACAGAATCTTAAAGCAAAGAGAGGAAATGTCAAAATGACTAGAGTTTTATGTGTCACAATACCCACAGAGGAAAAAAAAATATTTTCTCAGGATATCTGCTTCTTTCTCTGCAACATATATTTCTCCAGAGCATTGACTGCTTGTCTAGTGCAAGAACTCAGCAACAAATTGTGCCACCTATTTGAAATCCCTCTCTGAATATGGAAATACTTCAGGTCAGCAGAAGTAATAGGTGTACGATCAAAGAATCTAATAAAATCCATCCTTTTCTTCTCATCTATCCCAGCTTGCTAGAAAATAGCTTAACAGGAGATGAGCCCAGACTTGTCTCTTGCATTCCACAGAGAAATCAATTACAGCTGTTCATTATGCAAACCATGTTTTATTTTAAGATCCCCTGTCAGAATGGAAGCCACCATGCCATTTGTTTTCCACAGATAAATATGTGTCTGAGAGGGGAGAAAATAAAGGGCATTTTGTGTATCAGTATAGCAAAGCAAACAGTTCTAAAAGGTCAAAAAAAAAAGCCCACAGAAAGACTATTCTCTCTTTCTCCAAATGTGTCCTGCATGGCACAAATAATTTCAGAGTTATAAAAATCACAGTTAAGCAGTGTACTCAGTGCTTATGTCTAATAATAACATCAAATTTAGCATTTACACCTGGGAACTCAGTTATCTTGAAAAACTCGCTTTCCAGTGAGCCATTATCCATATCCATCATGGAGTGTCCATGTGTTTAGCAAGATATTTTGCTACATTTTCCATCCTTAATGCTTTCAGTGTGATTACCTTTCAAATGTTAGTATGAGATATAGTTGATGGAAACCAGCCAATAGTGTAATCAAAATCACGATGTTCCCAGTGCATTTACAAGCAAATGTCCTGAGGAAATCGCGAATGCATACATCATAAATGGAGGGATATTTGGTCTTTCCTAACTTGATTAATAGATATGCATGCAGTACCAAATTATTAGAACAGAATGTTTTTCTGTCTAATGGTGAAAACCTTGGAATGCAAAGTGTGCCTTTCAATTGTGTTTCAGCACCAAGCAAAGCAATTCACACTTGGACAGAACACAGTCCAGGATTTTGAATTAGGCTGGTCTTTGGAAGAGCAAATTTTTTCTTGGTGTGGCCAGGAAAGTACCTATATGTGGGACAAACGATATATGTGATATGGGTGGATGGAAAAGAATTTAACAATATCAAACTGGGATAACGGACATTTCTAGTGGCAGAAACAGCCAGGAACATCAGTGATACACAGTGACACTAAAGTTACTGTTACCCCTCTCTGCTATTTACACCTGATGAACTGAATGCCAAACAAATTTTACGCTTGTCTTTGTGGAAGTGCATTACCCTTTCTTCTACATGGAACTGCCATTGAAAATGGTTTGGAAACTTCCATTGGTCCAAAAATGCAGCAGTCAGACCAATGTTAGAGTTGATTGCAAAAGTTATCGTTTGGAGTAGCAAGCCTAAGCAGGTCTACTTGGAAGTAAGTCCAATTTCTTTCAGTGGGGCTTACTCCCTGAAAAGTGTTCTTCACGTGGCAGATAGAGAAGGGAAGATTAAGTTTTCAGATTTTTCAGAACTGTTCAGGAGATAGTGACCAATTTTCTTTATTGCTTTAGGTAGAAGAATAACGTGTTTTAAATTAAAACAGCATAAATATTAGGGATGTGCAACCTAGATTTGGAAATACTTAGAAGCACTGAATAATGCTATATTCAGAATAGTTAATAACGATTCCAATAATGCTGAATTTTATAGTTCCAGGTAGTGGGAATAATGTCCAATATTTGGAGTCCAATAGATTTCTATAAAAAAGAAACTGAAACATTCTTTAGGCATTCTAGCACCAAGAGTGGTGGGAGTAGAGAGCTCAGTGTCCCCTGATTGGTGTTGCCATGGTCTTGCCAAGGGAGGGCGGGGAAGAGGTGCGAGAAAAGCCTGAGAGTGATATGTGTCTGCATTTATAAAATCCTGAAGGTACTTTCCTTTGATCCTTTGCAATTGCCTACATAATTCCCCTGACCATTTGCTCGGTACATAAAACAGTTTTCTCTGTGTCCCCTCTACATCTGATTCCCTGTGTTTATTAAGAATGCAATAGATGAACTAGATTGTAGATTAAAAGGGAAATCTGGCGTTAAGTTTAGGCTCTTCTGGGGGTATAATAGGAATAAAGATAAGGTTTGTTCAATAGATATAGATAGAAATATTTCAATAAGGTTTAGATAATATATTTTATCTCTCTCTCTCTCTGTGTGTGTGTGTGTGTGTGTGTGTGTATGTGATTTTCACTGCCAGGGATCTCTGCTCTGCTGCAGTAATATCAGCTACTGTTGTTTTTTGGGAAGAGTCAAACAGCAGTATGAAATGTAAGCATAGCAGGGAAAAAAAGGTACAATGATGAAGGCTGCAACTATTATTTGTAGGCTTTCTTGAGGTGCCCTGGTGGCATTTGCACAGGTCAAAGTTCCTGCCCAAATTGCACCGCTGCCTGACACTTGTAGATATCACTGTTGGCACTTGCCACATCTTCTGAAGTCCTTGAGGTTGGCATAAGTTGATAAAGGGATAGAGGGTTATGAGGAAATCTTGTAAAAATTGGCTTGCCTTTTTGTGTTTTTTAAAAAGTGGAAAAATAGCTGACTGATTGACTTGATGATGGAATTCCATATATTTGGAAATTCTGGATTGTCTGAATTCCAAATTCTGAATCCAGTGGGTCCTAATTCCAGATTCTGAAACCAAATTTTGAACCTAGTTTACATCCTTAACAAATTTCCATGGAATACTAAACCAAATGGACTTGAAAGAAATATAGCTTAGAAAATGAAAACAAAAACATTGTCCAGGGAAGCTAGCAAACAGCTCCCTCTTAATTACATATAATAACTAGATAACAGCATTACTCAATAGTTCTCTAACTCTTTCAATAAAAATAAGTTTAACACATTGGTAAATGTCAAAATATTTACTCAGGGAATTAACAAAATTGTTCTGCTAGAAGTGTCTTCCATAGTTCAGCCACAAAAATCAGTGCTGATACAAGCAAGTTTAACTCCACTGATATAATGGATTGAGACGGCTCCTTTTACCAGCAAATTTGGCTCTGGAGCCTAATAGAACTACTCAAAATTAAAAAAAGAGATAAAGCTTAATGTCTCAGTGTTATCATTTAGTTTTAATTAAGAAGAGGGGTTTATAACTCTTCCCTGGTGTGGCACATTAAACAGCTATTTTGTAGATGGCTCATCTCAGTTCAAAAATTTTATGATTATTCCACTCTTTCATTTTAAAATGTTCTAAAGTAATGGAATGGATGCAAGATGGATCATCAGTCACTTGGAGCATCTATTTATATTACTGTAATTTATGAAGCAGGGTGTGTTTGATTTTACCCCATAATTCTTCTGAAACGTGCATTTTTACAATTACAATGGCCTTCATTCCCCTTCCTATGCTCTGTCCCCTAAAGATATAAGAAATATGTTCATGCATAGATATTTCAGTCTTAATGGTACTGGTAATGGGTAACCATCCCATTATATAATTCTTAATTACTCCCCCAAACTCAAATTAATTCTGAATAGGCACATAGTCTCTCTGTGGGCCCAGTGAGGGTAGCATGTCTTATGACAAAAATACAGAATTCTCATGATATACTTATTTGTAAGAGTTTGAAGGTTTAACCAGCTCAGAATTCATTCCTTTTGTTGCTGTTCTGCATTCAGTAGTGGTGAAGCACATGTAGTGGTTTGAAGGGCATGAAGGCTTTTTGGAAGTTCTGCATGCTCCTTGATCATTGTCTTCTGTCAGCAAGTGAAGACATCTCTCTCTTTTTTTGGCATTCCCTCACTAAGCCTCCTTCTGCTTTGTGTTTTGTAACTGTGCATTTTGCTTAATTGTTGTTTTTAATTTTGTTTTGTTTCATTGTTCACAGCTTCAGGACTCTGTGTTGGGCAGAAAGACACCACAACAATGTTCTAAATCATAATAACAACAAAAGTAACCCAATATATTTTCCCTGTGGCACTGACTATAGCTCCCAGTGCTGATCAGTAAGTCAGTCTAGCGTATTTGTTCATTTTACTGGTCAAACATAGGCTTTGAAAGAATCCAACACAGAGGTAATTTCCTTCTTTACAGTTTACTGAGTTTGTTGTTAAATCAGTGAACTCTCCACAATGTCTGGAACAAGTATATTCTACTCCACTATCCAGTAGCTTGGCAAGGCAGAGTCAGATTTTTGAAATGTGTTGGTTCTGTTGTTCTGAAGTGAATGGTCATAATTCAAGACCCTTTATATCTAGTTAGACAAATGAAGGCAGTGACTGTAATCACAAAGATTTGCATCTGAAAAAGTGGGCTGTCATGGTCCACGTTCGTTTATACTGGAATTTTCTTCTTCCTGTTGATCTCTAAGATGCATGAGACTTACCTTTGCATGGCTACTTCTCTGAAAGTTTTCTCATGCCAAGTCTCTTCGTCATGCTACATTTAATGACTCAACTCTAGCATCCCTTTTGGCAGAAGAAAAAGGACAATGTACCCCCTTTTAAATTCAATAACAAGAAAATAACTGTTGGAATGATTGACTTCCTATAGTTTGCAGCAATTCATTATTACTTTTATATAAACAAAATCTTCTCATTGGAAGATCGGTGCATATTTGTTTTTCATTACAACTCCTTTGTCTTTCCCTTTTGCCATATGTAAAGTATTTGCATTACAATTGTCCCAAGTCTTTTTGGCTATGCAACTGAGAACTGAATCCTGTTAGCTGGATGATATCAATGGCAGCCCTCTCAGGTTGAAAGTGCTTTTGTGTCTTCATAGCTAATGGTTCTGTAATGTGCCATAATCAGGCAAGCAGAAAGGATGGGAATGGAAATATTGCCTTTTGTTGTTCACCCCCATTTGGGGATGTCTAATAACTCATGCTTCAAAATATCAGCTGAAACAAGAGGGAGTCAGCAGACTGCAGACTTACTGCTCTGGATATTATGAACATGTCTGGGTGAAGATATGCATAGCAAAGCTCTTGGTAGCACATTATTGAAATGCCACAAGATGAAACAGGCAGCTAAGATAAACCCATTGCTGCATATAATAATGTTCCATCTGCCAGTGCTGACAGCCTTTATCTGCACTCTCCCTTGCACAAGGGCTTCTCAGCAACATTAACAGCATCATTATTCTACCCTAGATACAGGTTTTTATACACAAATATTAATAGCCAGGTTTTTTAACGAGGCAGGAGCATCACAGCTTTATTTAGGGCATAGTTGTTGGATACATTTGCATCAGATGGTTCTTAACAAGAATGTTATATTTTCACGGATAAAATGATAGGATACTTATGATAACCTTCCAACCGGTCAAATGCCACCTAAAGATAAGACTTCTGATTACCTACATTGGTCTCTTTTTAAAACATTTCTTTCTCTCTATCTTTAAGTTATACCCAGAAGTGGGATTCAGCTGGTTCAAACTGGTTCAGTTGAACCTTTTGTTAAATGGCTGGCTGAACGAGCATTGTGGAGGGGCCAGTTGAAGCATCGTGGAGGGCTGGCTGAATGAGCATCGTGGAGGGATCGCCCCTTGGCCTGGCCCCGCCCCACCACTCCAGGGTCTCCTGACCCTCTTTCTTTCATTCTTTCTCTCCCCAATCAGTGTTCCTATCCCTCTTTCTGTCATTCTTTCTCTCTCCAACCAGCGTTCATGTCCCTCTTTCATTCTTTCTCACAATGCAAAAATCAGGGGGCATACATTGAAAATGCTGGGGGGGGGGCGGGGTGGAGAATTCGGACTAATAAAAGGAAACATTTCTTCACGCAATGCATGATTCGTATTTGGAACATGCTGTCACAGGAGGTGGTGATGGCCACTAACCTGGATAGCTTTAAAAGGGGCTTGGACAGATTTATGGAGGAGAAGTCAATCTATGGCTACCAATCTTGATCCTCAATCTGAGATTGCAAATGCCTTAGCAGACTAGGTGCTCAGGAGCAGCAGCAGCAGAAGGCCATTGCTTTCACATCCTGCATGTGAGCTCCCAAAGGCACCTGGTGGGCCACTGCGAGTAGCAGAGTGCTGGACTAGATGGACTCTGGACTGATCCAGCAGGCTCTTTCTTATGTTCTTATGAGTATAATGGTCTTTGGCAGGCGTATTGGAGAAACTATCCCACGAGTGCGATGGTCCCAGATTGCTTAGGGCTTAAAAGTCAATATCAGTACCTTGAACCTGATCAAGTACTCAGCCTGGAGTCAGTTTTGCTGGAGGAGCACCAGTTGTATAGGTGCTCTCCGTGGAGTCCCTGTAAGAAATCTTGTTACCGCATTCTGGGCTAGCCTCAAGGTGAGCCCAGCATAGAGGGAGTCACAGTAGTTTAATCTGGCAGTGACCATTTGAATCACTGTGGCTAGGTCAGGGCTAGATAGTAAATCTTTATGGCAAAACATGAACACTTTTTATAAAGTTGCTAAACAAGAATGTCTGCCAACTACAATAGTGCTAAAGAAAACCTGCATGAGCAAAAATAAGCTATGTTCCATATTATACCATAAATACGGAAAGAAATACATAATGTTCACACTGCTGTTAACCAGTCAATGTGGAGTGATGGATGGTGCCGTAAACAACTCCATGATTGCCAGGAGAGTGAACACATTAACTCAACATGCAGAAACAAATATAGTGGCAAAAAGAAGAGCTCGCTAAGTAGATTTAAAGAGAAATCCACAAGAAAAATGTTTGAGAACCATGGCTATGCACAATATAATGTGGGAAATCCTGCTGAGCAAAATAAGTTGTAGCAGAGTACTGTTTTACCCTGTAACTGCAATGAAATAAGAAAAATAGCCTAAAATTATGACAGAAATTGATTGCTATAGAAAGCTGTGATTTTAGAACTGGACTTGAATGCATTGTTTTCTGCACAAGTTTTAACAAAAAAGACTGAAAAATAACTGAAGGGAAAGGAATCATCACATTTCTTAAAATAATTGAAGTTCAAGTGGTTTCTCATGTCCATCCTAGGCTTAAAGGGGAGAAACTCTGCTAAGGATAGCATGGACTATGATTTAAACATGAAAGGCATAACAGGAATGTAGGAAACTCATTAGCCAGATGTACTGTTTTCTGTAAATCAAGAACCAAAACCTTGCAAAGGCTGGGTTCATCTAAACATAGATTAGGGTGATGTATAGGAAAGGCATTGGCTTGGATCCAGTGATGCACAAGTGCAAAGAAAACAGACTTAGTGCAGTTCTGCATGTGCAAGATCTTGTTCAATGCTTAGTGCCTGCCTCCTTGTGTCTTATATTGCCCCAAATTACTTGCACAACATTTTGTGCAAATAGGAAAGTAGATCAGGATATGCTGTTTAAAAACATAAAATGCAATAGAAAGCAAATATGAAAACATCCTCCAAAATATCAGTACTGTTTCACTAATCATTGGCTCATATCAAAGTAGATGGCACATACAGCAGAGTTCCAGGTGTAAACAAAGCTTTCTCCCACAGCAGAAGATCTTCCAGAGAAGATGCTGTACAAGTCTTCAGGCTTGTTTGTTGCCCCAGGAGCAGTTCCCTTTTTCTACTGGCAAGGCAAAGTTGGACATCTTTGTACTAGGGAATTGATTTCAGTGCAGTAAATGAAAAGTTCAGCTGTCAGCAAATCCTGCTTTTCAGCTCTTCCCCACTACTGCAACACTGAAAAAGAATGGTTCATCTCTTCCCAGCTAGCAAATTCAGCTCTTTCTGCTTTGCTCTTTGGAGATCACTGCCTTTCGCATCTGTTAATTGATCCCCACTTGTACTTCCAGTTGGACCCATCCTGCTTTATAATATCTTTTAATGTCATGCGGCTCTTTCAAGAACATGCCATCACAAACCTTTTATTTTATTTATTTATTTATTATATTTGTATACCGCCCTCCCCGAAGGCTCAGGTCTGTGGCTGATCATGCAAATTAATGCAAATCTATGTACACATCAGCTATTTGCTAATCTGGTCTGGTCTAAGGTCTATCTAAGTATTTGTGTTCTACTAATCAGTCCTAGGCCCCTTCCGCACATGCAGAATAATGCACTTTCAATCCACTTTGCAGCTGGATTTTACTGTGTGGAATAGCCAAATCCACTTTCAAACAATTGGGAAAGTGGATTGAAAAGTGTGTAATTCTGCATGTGTGAAAAGGGCCCTAGACTACAACCCCCACTTTTTTTCTTTCAGAACATGTTTACATCTAGAAACTAGGATTGGAATATTCAGCATGAAGCTCCTAATTTGCTTGCTAGATCACAAATGTTTGGGCCAACTGTAGATCTTTTTCCTTAACAGGCATAGTTGTCACATGTTCCTTCCTGTGAGTTATCTCCATTGAATAACATGTACACACTTTACTTCTGAGTAGACCCACTTAGGATTGCTCCAGTGGTGGGATCCAAAAATTTTAGTAACAGGTTCCCATGGTGGTGGGATTCAAACTGTGGCGTAGCACCAATGGGGCTGGGCAGGGCATGACGGGGGCGTGGCCGGGCATTCCGGGGGTGGGGCATTGCTGGGCGGGGCAGTGGCAAGGACGCAGCTGCTGCGCTGGTCCTTGGGCAGGAAACGAATGCACGCAGGTGCAGGCTGCCATGGATGTGCACCTCCTGCTAGACTGCTTCAAGTTCTGCGCGCTACTGCTGAGGAGCGGAGGAGGGGTGTAACTAAGGCAAAAATCACGTGGCAAAATCACCAATTAGTAACCCCCTCTCGGCACACACAAATAATTAGTAACCTACTCTCGGGAACCTGTGAGAACCTGCTGGATCCCACCTCTGGATTGCTCCTATAAATTGGTCTTGTGTACCTAGACAGCACACAATAAATGACATACAGATTCAGATTCAGGATTCAAAATGCATGAGCACAACTCCCAAAGCTAAACATGTGTGCCATAGTTTAGTTGGTGGGACAAGAATGAGAGAAGACTATAGTTTTATAATATCAATGTTCACTTCATATATTGCAAAAAGTAGTGTGAAGTCTACCCAGAAATGTATCAAATTCCATTTAAATGAGAACAGAGGCATGCATGTTAGAAGTATTTCAAACTGTTATTTTTAAATATTTAAGAAATACTTTTAAGTCTAAGTAAGGAATAAGACGTTCATATGCCTGTGGATCTTAAAAGAAGGTTTCCTACTGTGATTTGCACAGTTTTTCCAGCTGCAAATATGCAGAAAAGAGAAAAAAGAAAGCAAATCTCTGAAATTGCCCATGCAAGGACAATTCACATTTGTCACATTTCTTGTGCTCTCAAATTTGCTTTCAAAAATCCCTATCAGACGCCAGCCTTGGTTATTTTTCAATATAATATACATTCTGCATCATGCTGACACTAAGAATAGTACATCAAATAAAGTGATTATTTTTAATCAACCTCTTAATTTTTTTTTAAATTCTTAAAGCCAAAATCTAGAATCATAGAATCATAGAAGAACCATAGAATCATAGAAGAGAGCACAAGAGTCATCAAGTCCAACCCCCTGCCATGCAGGAACAATCATTCAAAGCACTTCTGACATATGATCATCCAGCCTTTGTTTAAAACCCTCCAAAGAAGGAGACTCCACCACTCTCGGAGGCAGTGAATTCTACTGTTGAACAGCCTTGACAGTCAGAAAGTTCTTCCTAATGTTTTGGTGGAATCTCTTTTCCTGCACCTTGAATCTGTGTCCTAGTCTCTGAGGCAGCAGAAAACAAGCTTGCTCCCTCTTCGGCATGACATCCCTTCAAATATTACACATAGCTATCATGTGCCCCCTTAACCTTCACTTCCCCAGACTAAAGACAGCTGTGAATCACTACGGGCTGCAGTTGCTGCTCAGTGGAGCGGAGCTGGCTGCCGCTGCCCAAGTAAGAGCGGAAACAGAGCTCTGGCCATGGTAGGCCAGGGCAGACATCACTGGAGGAGGGCTGGCCCGAGTCTTTAAAGGACCAAGCCCTCCTTTGTGCTGGCCATGTGCTTCGGCCAACATCCCCAGCTCCCAAAGTCTCTCTTTGTAGGGCGTGGATTCCAGACCTTGTGCCATTTTGGTGGCCATCCTTTGGACACATTCCGGCTTGTCAATATCCTTCTTAAATTGTGGTGCTCAGAACTGAACACAGTACTCTAGGTGATGTTTGACCAATGCAGAGTAGAATGGTACAATTACTTCCCTCGATCTAGACACTATACTCTTATTGATTGCATTGGCTTTCTTGGTTTCTTTGAATTGCATTGGCTTTTTTGGCTGCCATATCACACTGCTGACTCATGTTGTTTTTGGTCTACTAAGGCCAAATTCCCACTGAAAATTTAATCTAGATACAACCAAGTTTCAAAAGAATCAGCACCTTTTCACCCAGGTTCTAACATCCTCACTGCAGCATGTTTCTAGTGAAGACATCTAGGCCAGCTCCTTGGGGGGGGGAGGGGTGCCTGCTGTCAGGGGTGCAATTGTTAAGTTAGCAGCACCAAAATTTCAGAGTAGCTTTAGGAGACCCTTCTGGTGATACCACCCAGGTTTGGTTAAGTTTGGTTCATGGGGGCCAAAGTTATGGACCCTCAAATGTGTAGCCCCCATCTCCTATTAGCTTCCATTGGAGTGGGTTTTTTTCCCCCAAAAAAGGTAAATATAAAAGCAGGTCCAGGAAAATCCTGTGATGTGGGGGAGGGGGGAGTGCCAGAAACAGGACTGATCTGTATTCCATGATTCGGCTATGAGGAGATCTCAAAGGAACCTGGATATTTTGGGTGACTATCCCAGGATTAATCGCCAGTGAGGAAATCACCTAAGACTCCCAGATTCCTTTCACTTGTAGTGTTGTCAAGCCAGGTGTCATGCATCCTATATCTGTGCATTTCATTTTTTCTGCCTAAGTGTAGAATTTTACATTTATCTCTGTTGAAATTCATTTTGTTAGTTTTGGCCCAGCTCTCTAATCTGTCCAGATAATTTTCAATCCTGCCGCTGTCCTCCAGCATATTAGCTACCCCTCCTAATTTGGTATCATCTGAACATTTGATTAATATGCCCTCTATTTCATTATCCAAGTCATTGATAAAAATATTAAATAGCACTGGGGCCAGGACCCTGTGGCACTCCACAACTCACTTCTCCCAGGATAAAAATGAGCCATTGATGAGCACTCTTTGTGTTCAGCCAGTCAACCAATTACAAATCCATCTAACAGTTGTATTGAGTAGTCCACATCTTTCCAGCTTACTTGCAAGAATATCATGGGGCACCTTGTCAAAGGCCTTACTAAAATCAAGGCATGTTACACCCACAGCATTCCCTTCATCTATCAAGTTTGTCACTCTATCAAAAAAGAGACTTGTTTTTGAGAAACCCATGCTGATTTTCAGTGATCACATTATTCCCTTCCAAGTACTTACAGACTGTCTCCTTAATGATCTGCTCTAGAATCTTTCCTGGTATCGATGTCAGGTTGACTAGGCCGTAGTTGTTTGGGTCCTCTTTTTTCCCCCTTTTTGAAGATATGGTCAACATTAGCTCTCCTCCAGTCCTCTGGGACTTCTGTTCTCTAGGAGTTCTCAAAGATTATAGCAAACGATTCTGAGGTAACATCTGCCAGTTCTTTTAGTACCCTGGGATGTAGTTCATCAAGCCCTGGAGATTTGAATTCACTTAAAGTATTCAGGTACTCATATTCTAGCTCTTTATTCTGTGCTGAATTTCCTCTGATCCATTTCTCTCCAGTTGAGCACTGTTTTTCTTTTGGGGAAAAAAGAGGCAAAGAAGATGTTGAGTAGTTCTGCTTTTTCCCCGGCTCTGTTAGAATTTCACCATCTTCTCCACACAGTTTCCCTTATCATATCCTTTTTCTTCTTTTTGCTATGGACATAACCAAAAAAGCCCTTTTTATTGTTTTTAACATCTCTTGCAAGTCTGAGCTCATTGTGAGCTTAAGCTTTTCTGACTTTCTCCCTATGTGTCTTGGCTATTTGTTTGAATTCCTCTTTAGTAATTTTCCCCCTTTTCCATTTCTTGTACATCTACCCAGAAAATATGTAATTCCAATTTACTTTATTCATTTGTATTGGCATTGTAGAATCTTCTGACCTTTAGCACATGGCTAAAAGTGTTTCCATTACAAATGTCAAGCTGGCATCGAGTGAAGATAAAAAATAAACAACTGTGAGATGTCAAATAGTTTTAAAACAAAATTAACAGCTTAAATGTTGAACTAGCACAATTCTTTTCAAAATTTATGTCTCAGGACAAATCCAGCTTCCTCAAAAATTTAATATTAAGCTGTGAAACCTTGTCTGAGATGATAATTTTTCCTCCTTTATCTCCTGAGAAAGAAAAAAAAATTGGGACTAAATCATGGACCTTGACATTTCTGTGGTTTGACCTGGACTCTTCACAAACCTAGGCTGTTTCCGCATGGCCATGCTCAGGGGTGCATCGGCGTATACAACGCCAATGCACCCCCCTGGGACCGTTCGCACGAATGGTCCCAGTAGGGGCAGGGAGACGGGCGAAGGCCAGTGCGCCTGATGACGAGTTTTTCTGCACCTTCCGGGCGTTGCCGCCTAGGCCAGAGGACTGATCACTTCCTGGCCCTGTGCGACAGCTCTGGTGGCACAGGGCAAGAGGGCGTGTCCCCAGGCCTGGGTGACGCGCCAGAAGGTCGCAGGGAAGGTACATCGTTCGGAAAAGGGGGGATAGCGCCTTCCAGCTGCTGCTGTTCCCCCGGCAGCGGCTGGAAGCCGCTGCTTCCAGAAAACCTTGCTCAGGGAGCGAGGTTGGGAAACAGCGGCTTTGCGCTGCTGGGGGGAGCGAGGGTGGCACTGCTGCGATGCAGCTGCACCCCCCCATGCGAACAGCTCCCTAGGGACGGCGTTTTTACCGTCCCTTGGGCGCTGTTATTGGCCCATGTGGAAAGGGCCCTAGAGATAGGAGCTGTCAATTGCCTCTCTGTGGTGGAACATGCCTGCTTTCACCTGTAGACTCTATTCCACCCTATTCCTGGGAACCACGGGAACAATTTATGATCTGATGCACCCCTGAAGGAATAGCTTTTGCCAACTGCTAGCCTTTACCTATCCTGGTGCTCCATTTATAAAATGCCATGTTCAAGATGGTGAAGGTCTACATGGTACAGAGAACTGCTACCAGATTGAGTAAGGTATTCAAAATAAATGAGGGATAAACACAATTCCTATATACATAACCTATCAGTAGTTAGAATGCAATAGACTCTTAAGTTTAGGACGTTACAGTTGTCTACAGATTCTCCATTATCTGGAAGATGTCCTTTAGCTCTTTGGGTGAGCACATGGGGAAAATGGCTGCCTCCTCTAGACCTCAGGCAAGAGCTCTGTCCCTTTCGACAGTCACATACAGAAAATACTTTCCCTTTTTGCTTCCAAGAGTTTTATCAACTCCCAGTTCCTACTCCCTTGACACAGTCAATTTTGGTCAAGGAAGCTTTTCCTGCTACCTTCAGAAATTTTCTTCTGATGCCCTTCTATCCCTTTTAAGACCCCTAAATCTGTGATAGAAGTTGGCCCAGTCCATTGTTTCTTGCCATCCTCATTTGCATTTCTAAAAAGGTGGCAGAGTGAGACAGGCAAGCAATTGAAATGATGTTCCCCTTCCTCTTGCCCATAGGGAAAAATGGTTAAATGTTCCCTTCATAACTCAAAGGAGGAAGCCATTTCTTACATTCTCTATTGTCTATAGAGCACTGCTCCCCAACATGGTGCCTGTGGGTGCCATTTTACCCACTGACACCTGTCCTGGTGCCTGCTGGTACTTTTGGAAAGTAGATGGGGGGGGGGCTTTTTCCAAGCAGAGCTTCTGATTGGCTGTACAGATTGAAAGGAATCCTGTTAATCAGACCTTCTGACTAAAATGTTAAAGAATTCATGTTAGAGTTTTACACAACCTCACTCACTGACATTTTGTGGTTAGCTTGACTTATTATGGCCGCTATTTTTTGAAGTGCTTTCACCTCCTCAGGCTGCCATTTTGTGATTGTGCCCACCACCCTTCATCAGAATTCCAAAGGTGCCCAGAGGCACAAAAAGTTTGGGCCCCCTGCTGTAGAGAAATGGAATGGAAAGAGTAACATGCTGAATGTCAGAAGGATGAGGGAAAACTTCTAGAAATTGGATGAAAACTATAACTTGCTGTCTGTTTGAGAACAACACAGATCATATTTATTCCTAAATTTTGTCTGGGATGCTTACTTCAATCTCAAGCATCATTATGCTGATATTCGTATGTTAAAGTGTATACTTTAGTGCATTTTAAAGGGTTAGTATTGTTACTATTTTAACTATGTTCAAAAATATTCACACATTATTTGCAGGTCACAGATTAGACAACTAAGGTGTTTTTATTTAAATCAGAATTCAGTTTCCAAGTGTTATGATTTTATTGTGAGCAAATTGAAAGAAGTTGCAGCAGGAGTTAAGGAAGGCTGATATTTGAAAGTTTCTCTCCAGCTGAGGTAGATGTGGTAGCTTGCTAGAGGACTATCACCTTGTACAACTGAACACTGTTAAGCGAGGAGGAGGATATTGTAGTCATGGGGACACCAGGACTGCTATCTCATCATATGCAGATATGAGTGTTGAGTGGACAGCAATGTCATACCCTTTTCTGGGTGTTTCTGTTCCCTTCAAAATATGTGCATCTGAGCCCTACAGCCACAATTACCTTCCCTTAACCACCTTCAGTAATTGCAACAGATTCCCCTCCCCATTTTTATGGTGCTCATTGCCATTGTTTGTCATCAACCTGGATGAGTAAACATTGTCATCAACATTGTCATTGTTGGTCATCAACCTGGATGAGTAAACAGACTGTTAAGTAGCTCAGACATATAAAAGTAAGAATGCTGAAAATTTTATCAAAAGAACAGTAGACATTTTCTAAGCATCTCAGAAAGACACATGACAGAGGGCAACCACATGATGGAAGTTTAGTGGAAGGGGAGGGGATAGTGGGAGAATCTAGGACTGATTGTGGTAATGTTGTCTCCAACATGTAAACTCAGACCCTAATTTTAAAGGATCTGAATTCACCTTGAGATTTACTATTATGGTGCTGACTAAGATCTCTTTTCAAGCTCCCCATTTGAATGTTGTCAACATCACGAACAAAAGTTAAGCTTACTTACAGTGCAATCCAAGGGGAGGGAGTGAAAGAGCTATGGAACTGGTGTGACTCATCACACCAGTTCACACCACTTCATGCCATACAAGTGGCATCTACACTGGTGATGGGGGCACCAGGGGAGCTGCTAGGTGTCATCTGGCATGAATGCTGTTGCTGTGCCAGGGCTCTTCAGGCAGAGCAGACCACCCTGGTGCTGTTGGTGGTAATCCACTAAAGCCAACTTTAGTCATCTTCCTGAGGGGTTTTAGCTTTCAGTCTTTTGCTGGCTATTGCTTACCTTCACCCTCCCCTCCCCCACTGGATTCCCGTCTAGATGTTGGCTTACCCATTTGATATCTGTTATTCTCTGTGATCAGCATAGTAAAAACTGTCTCTATAAATCTATTTTGAAACTACCATTCCCTGCTTTATACTTTTCTGACTTGTAAAATATTGATCCTGAGGTTTTACCCTGAAGGAGAAAAGAGAATAACAAGATTAGGGACCACAGAACCACGGAATTGCAGTCTTCGTTCTTTTGTCTCTTTAGCAAGTAATTCAAAGAGCATTTTTCCTCTTGAACTTTGACTGAAACGTCTTTCAGAAATAGAATTTATCTTCTGCATGTAACATAAATGATAGTGACTGCATTGGTACCCTAGAATGAGAACTACAGGATACAAGTGAGGTATACATTTGGTATACTTGGAGCACAAAATGTTAAAGATTTAAAAACATATAATTAGTGATTCTGCCATATTTTGCCTTTGCTCAAGATAGGGAAAGTATAATACAGAAAACTGCTAGGAGCAGGCAAAAAAATCCCCTTTAATTTATTTCTAGGTTTGGTTCATATTTTATTCACTTTAGTTCATAATTAATCCTGCTTGTTTTTGTTGTTGTTTTTATGCTATACTCTATTCCTGAACTTTCTCCACCACCCATGTACTGTGCTGCATGTTGGAGTTCGTACCACAGTCTCTACTGCTGACCCATCCTGTCCCAGGCTAAGTGAGGCCACCAAGCAGAGATATTCTACAGCCCTGATTTACAGTGTCATCATAAGCAGCGTTACACTTTCTAAGACTATTGACTTACAGCACAATCCTGGGAGGGCACCTCAGCCACCCCCCAAAAAACAATGGCAGGATATCTTTTAATTCACAAGGTAGGGTGCCAGATATAGGATTCTGACTGCTGCCTGTCATGCAGATTTAGAGCAGTGTGGCACTTTGGTGGTAAGAAAAGCAAAGTGAGAGCATTTAGTACTACTAGGAGAAAACTTTGCACAAATACCACCAGAGGATAGCAAAGTTCACATTTTGTGGACCTCTACAGAACCCTAACAGTTACTCTATTTCCAGAGGCAGTACCTATAGGGATGGCTGCACAATGTTAGGTAGGGTTGGAGATTCGGACAGTCCAAATCCGAATTTTTACCGAATCTGCACGGATTCGGACGGATTCGGACGAGCAGGGGCCGAATTTGAGCTGTCCGAATCCTAACAGATCCGAATCCATGGGATTTGGATTACCAGCCGAATTGCGTTTTTATTTTTTGGTGTTTTTTTCACATTTCGGCCTGCAGGGGAGACATTTGTAAACATATCAGCACCAAATTTTCAGGGTATCATCAGGAGACTGTCCTGATGATACCCTCCAAGTTTGGTGCATTTTGGTTTAGGGGGGCCAAAGTTATGGACCCCCAAAAGTGGTGTCCCTATCCCCCATTCTTTCCAATGGGAACTAAGGAGATGAGGGCTACCCTTTTGAGGGTCCATAACTTTGGCCCCCCCTGAACCAAACTGCACCAAACTTGGAGGGTATCATCAGGACAGTCTCCTGATGATACACTGAAATATTGGTACCAATACATCTACAAATGCACCCCCCTGCAGGCACCCCCCAGAAATTTGCACAAGATTCTTTGTTCTGCAGTGACTTAGCTGCATTGCTGTCAATAGGGAATTTCTGAGGGGGCTGTGGAGTGCACATTTTTCATGGTAAACCCACAAAACTTTCAGGGTATCTTCAGGAGAGTCTCTGGATGACACCATCCAGGTTTGGGGAACTTTACTTCAGAGGGAAGTGGGAGATGGGCCCTACCCTTTTGGGTCCCATAGAATTAAAACCCCTGAAGCAAAATTCCCAAACCTGGATGGTGTCATCCAGAGACTCTCCTGAAGATACCCTGAAAGTTTTGTGACCATACCTTCAGAAATGTGCACCTCACAGCCCTCTACCAGAAATTCCCCATTGACAGCAATACAGCTAAGTCACTGCAGAACAAAGAATCTTGGGCAAATTTCTGGGGGTGCCTGCAGGGGACGCATTTTGAGATGTATTGGCACCAAATTATCAGGGTATCATCAGGTGGCTGTCCTGATTTTGCCCACCAAGTTTGGTGCAGTTTGGTTCAGGTATGGACCCTCAAAAGGGTGGCAACTATTCCCCATTGTGTCCAATGGGAGCTGATAGGGATGGGGCTACACCTTTGAGAGTCCATAACTTTGGCTCCCCTGAACTAAACTGCACTAAACTTTTGGGGTATCATCAGGACAGTCTCCTGATGTTACCCTGAAAGTTTGGTGTCACTAGCTTTAAAAATGGTGGTTTGCGTGTTTCACGGCTCACTCACTCCAGCTGGCTTCATGTGCAGGAAGCGGTGAAACATGAAAACCGGAATTTTTAAAAGCTAGTGGCACCACTTCAGGGTATCATCAGGAGACTGGTCCTGATGACACCCCCCAAGTTTGGTGCAGTTTGGTTCAGGGGGGCCAAAGTTATGGACCCTCAAAGGGGGGCCTCTATCCCCCATTGTTTCCAATGACAGCTAAGGAGATGGTGGCTACCATTTTGAGGGTCTCCTGATGATACCCTGATATTTTGGTGCTGATATGTCTAAAAATGTGCCCCTGCAGGCACCCCCAAAAATTTGCCCAAGGTTCTTTTTTCTGCAGGGACTTCTGCATTGCTGTCAATGTGGAATTTCTGGTGGAGGGCTGTGGGGTGCACATTTATCAAGGTACAGTCACAAAATGTTCAGGGTATCTTCAGGAGAGTCTTTGGATGACACCATCCAGGCTTGAGGAACTTTGCTTATGGGGGCAGTGGGAGATGGACCCTACCCATAACATTGAACCCCTTGAAGCAACGGTCACCAAACCTGGATGGTGTCATGAAGAGACTCTCCTGAAGACACCCTGAAAGTTTTGTGGGTTTACCATGAGAAATGTGCACTCCACAGCCCTCCCACAGAAATTTCCTATTGTCTGCAATGGAGCCAGCCAGCCACTACAGAGCACAGAATCTGGGGAAATTTCTTTGGGTGACTGTGAGGGGTGAAGTTTTAGAGCTACTGTCACCAAAATTTCGGGGTATCATAAATGTACTGTCCCTATGATACTCCCCCAAGTTTGGTGAAGTTTGGTTCAGGGGTCCAACGTTATGGACCTTCAAAAGTGTAGCCCCCATCTCCTGTTAGCTTCCATTGGAAACAATGGGGGATGGGGCACCCCTTTTGAGGGTCAATAACTTTGCCCCCCTGAACCAAACTGCACCAAACTTGGGGAGAATCATCAGGACAGTCTCCAGATGATATCCTGAAATTTTGGTGCCGCTAGCTTTAAAATTGCATCCCCTGCAGGCCAAAACGTGTAAAAACACCCAAAATTCAAAAAAATAATAAAACGGACCCGAATTTTTCGGATTTACCCGAATTTTCGGGTATATCCGAATTGGCTATGATTCGGATTCGGGCATACAAATCATTTTATGCCCCAAAATACCCAAATCCGAATTTTACCGAATTTTTTTTAGTATTGACCAACCCTAAGGGGCCTGTTCTCTAAACCTCCTTCCCTGTTTCTGTGCTTGTGACTGCCCCAGCAAAGCTGCCTCTCATACCTTAGCCCAGCAGCATGGATCTCAAGCAGAGGTGACAGGAGCCATGGCTAGTGGCATAGTGCTACTGTGGACATGGGGTATCCCATGTCCCCAGGTGTACGCCATTTGATCACATGGGGGATGCTGGGCAGCTCTCTTCGTGCTGCTCAGGTAGGCACCATGGCTGCAGGCTTGCTCCTGCACTCCCCGACCTGCCTGCTGACAGGGAGCCCGGCAGCAGCCACAGTGCCCACCTGAGCCACTCACCCCTGAACCAAGGGTGCAGGCCGGCTACTGCCCAAGACCCAACCTCCCTGTCAGTATGGAGTCCAGGGAGGTGGGAGCCCGCCTCAAGTGCCCACCTAAACTGTGAGTCACTGCCACAGGTTGACTTTCAGGCAGGAGGTGGGCTGTGGCCGCAGCTCAGCAACAAACAGCTCAGGGGGGCTCTGCCAGCTTCAGGAGCAGCCTGGCTGGGCCACTTCAGGAACAGCCTGGCTGGCCTTCAGGAGCAGCCCCTCGGCCCAGCCTTCCCAGGCTGCTCTTTCAGGAGTAGCACGGCTGGGTTGCCATCAGGCGCCCCTTGACTGAGCCCTACTGGGCTGCCCGGGACCACCGCCATTGGAGCAGCCACCGGCTAAGGTAAGTAAGGCATGGGGGGTGAGGTGGGTGCAGGAGGCTTCAGGGGTGGGGGGTGGGGTCACCCAGAGCAGGTGTTGCTCCAGGCACTATTTGCCCCTGGTTCGCCACTGGCCATGGCCTCCTGGTACCATGGCCTCCATGGCCTCCATGGCCTCCTGGCCATGGCCTCCTGGTACACACAGGGGAATTGGTGTGAGAGGACTATCCTGGGAAGCTGCCAGGGAGGGGAGGGGCAGGTTTTCAGCTCCATACTGGACTGACAGCTTATCAATTCACTCACTCTCCCTTGGACCAAGCACTTCATTGTGTGTGTGTGTGTGTGTGTGTGTGTGTGTGTGTGTGTGTGTGTGTGTGTGTGTGTGTGTGTGTGTATGGAGTCCCACCATTCTAAGAGGAGTGGGTTGCTGTACAGTCCTTGAATTAATTCCCTTCAGAGGCAGAGCCCTGTACTGCAGCTGCTGAGGTTGAGGCATCATTAGCATTTGATGACCACTGCAACACAGGAGATGCAAGGGTGAGGTTCAGATAGTGCCAGATGGAGGGCGCATTGCAGCAGGACAGTTGTGGAATAATACTGTGCCATGAGTCATGGAGTGGACTCCCTGGTGGCTCTTGATAGACCCTCTACACAATCCTCCTTGTTGTTTGTGCATGTGTCTGTTTTGCTCTGCAGGTGAAGATCCAACAGGGCAAACACTGGCTCAGGGCATTTTCTTTCACCCCCACTCTGGTCAAGCTGCTGTCCAAGCCTGCCTTCAGAAGTCAACAGTTGTCTTCAGCCTGCTGCTCCATCTGTGGATTCTCACCCCATTCAGATGCCTACTGCCCTAGGAAAAAATCAGATATTTCCATGTGACTCCTTGAGGGTAGTCCCTGGATCCCTCACTCCTCCCATTAGCCATTTGGAAAAAGTATGTTTTCCACCACAGCTATGTCTCAGGGTTGATGGAAAGTTTGTTTCCAAAGGTACAAGGTTCAATCTGCCTGCAGAACTTCTAGTGCCTATCCTGGAAGCAACTGCCAAATCTCAGAGTTGATTGGACCAAGTTGTCCAATTTAGTCTGCCCCTGGTCCATCTTAACAGAGCCTAGATGGTCATTTAACAACAATGATGATTCTGTGGACTTTAGCAGATCATGAAAGGGAAGGGAGTGCTTGGCTCTTGTAGCCGTTTCATATATACCTAGGGCAGTGGTGGCGAACCTTTGGCACTCCAGATGTTATGGACTACAATTCCCATCAGCCCCTGCCATTTGGCCATGCTGGCAGGGGCTGATGGGAATTGTAGTCCACAACACCTGGAGTGCCAAAGGTTCACCACCACGAACCTAGGGTAATGCTGATCACAACTTCCAGGTCAGGGAGGAACTTTCCTCCAGACCAGGGAACCTTAAGTTTTTTTGCCTTTCTCTGCACATAGAACAGTGGTCACGGGCGGGGGGGACTGGGGGGAAGTAGTTGTGAATTTCTTGAATTATAAAGAATGTTGGACCAGATCATTCTTGTTGTCTCTTCTAGCTCTGTGTTTCTAATGCTCAGTCCAATGGGGGGGGGGGCACAGACACCGAAACCAGCATCGCATACCATGCCCCTGGGATGTGATGGTAGTAGGCTTGGCCCGGTGTGCTGATGGTTCCTGATTCTGCCTGCTCTGAGCACCATGACCCCACTGCCTCATAACAACAGCTGTATGGAATGCTATGGTGTGTTTGCTGCGGATGACATAGTTGCTGTGTAGACATAGCTGTGGCCACTAAAACCCAGCTAATAACTCTTTTTCCTACCAGTCACTGCCTAAACAAAGCCTTTAGGGAGAAAATTAGTAGCATCAGAGTACCACCAGACACCACAGCGCAGGCAGCCCTCAAGATTGCTGCGTTAGTGTAATTTTGCTGAGGATGGCACTGTTAGTTCTTTGAATACTCTTTCTGATTCATCCAAAGTGTGATATATTAGTGAGTCCTAGAAAATATAGACCCAGGGCACATGGAATTTTTATGGAGAGAGAGAGAGAGAGAGAGAGAGAGAGAGAGAGAGAGAGAGAGAGAGAGAGAGAGTCTCTTTAAATAATTTTTAGCCTGTGGTTCAAAACTGGCTTAGTTTCGAACTTATTAGTTTAAATCTTTTGGTTTAATTTTTTATTGGTTTAATTTTAAAAATTAATATTAATTGGTTTAATTTTTAACTTATAACCTAACTGCATCTGAATATAACTGAGGATTAGAACTGGTGGTTATATAGAATTCACCTGCAAATCTCTGATTCCAATGGTGATTGTATTGGAATAATTTGATCTAATGCACGTGGAGATTGTAATAATGTTGTAAGTTGAGGTTTCTTTTACCATGGATTGTTGTGTATATGTACAATTTGAATTTGTCTTTGTTTTCTTTTTGCTGGCCTTGTGGCCACAATAAACTATTCAATCAAATGCACGAGTACAAAGCCTACAAAAGTGAAATAATTTGTGTTGATTTTTAGTATTATTTATACCCAAATTTGGAGCTGTCCAAATGCATTTACGGCAACATTAACCATAACAGAATAACTTAAATGATGATTTAGACTAACTTCTAACATCACTGAAGCTCATCTTTTCCAATTCATTTTTTTCTTCTTTGTATCCTTTCTGTAGTTTAAACCACCTAAAAAAAGTAAAGTTTCCCCTTCAGTCATGTTCGACCCTGGGGTACCACTGCAAGCAGTGATTTTATAGGCAAGCCATTTTTGTGGGGTAGTTTGCCATTGCTTTCCCCATCAAACCACCTAATCCCTTTTAAAAAGCAGTGTTACTCAAAGTGGTGAGAGTCTCTCCCTTTTATTGTAGGAATTAGAAAGAGCAGACTCTTGGCTTCGCAAAATCAAGACTTTGCCTATTTATACTGGAGTCAGCTACAATTTTTATTAAGGGATAATGGGGGTACACGAGCAGACAATAAAATCAGTGCAGCAGAACACACACAGAATCCTAGGATATAAACTGTTGTGAGAGAATAGGTTTGTCATAGATGAGGAGATTGGGGAGTAAGGATTATAATCACTTGAACTTGGAGTGGAATGGTCTGATGAACAGAACCGAGTGACCTGCACTTAGCTCTGGAAGAACAGTGTGTTGTGGAGCAATGTCACGGACAGAGCCTGTTTCTGCACGGGCAGAAAACAACCTAAGGATGGTAAAAACACTGTCCCTGGGCTGCTGTTTGCACAGCGTGCTCACCCCGTCCCCAACCGGCACGAAAATGCTGCTTTCAAAACATGTTCCATGAGCATGTTTTTTGAAAAGCGGCATCTTCCCACCAGCGCAATGCAAAGGGCACCGGTGTGAGAGCACAGCTTTCAGGCGCTGCCTGTTTGCGTGTGTTGTTTACCTTGTCTTCCCTCCAAGGCTCCGGAGAGAGAAGAGACACACCCACACTGCCCTCCGACCCCCATGGGTCAGAGGGCAGTGTGGGCATGTCACTTCCTCCCTTTGGAGCTTCAGAGGGAAGACAAGGCAAACAACACACGCAGACTGGATGCAGCTCCATGCGGAGCCACCTTTGCGGTGAACAGCAGCTTTGGCGCTGCCTGCACGAGACCGTGGGAACAGTCTCATGCCTCCCCTTTGCATTAATTATGCCAGTGGACAGCTGCTTCTGCCCCTGTGCAGAAATGGCCAGAAAGGTATCCAGAGATATTGAACACTGGTTACTGGGAGAGGGGACTTCTTATAGGGAAAAACGAATCCTCACGGTTATGCAGAGTGATACCTAATCTCCCAGGACAAAGAGGAGTCTTGCCTTTCCAGGGAAAGACAAGAGACAGGCATCAATCTTAATGGATGGGTCTTTAATCTAATGAGTTGAAGCATCAGCTTGATGTTCCAAGCTCAAGAGTGCTTCCAAGTGGGAAGCTAGCTGATGAAATTACAACTGTAAAATAATGACAGTGTAAATGAGGTAGTTGATAAAGGTTTTAGTCAGAGTAAGAAGCATTGGGTTAATTCAACACTGGGCAGGCAAGCACATTACACATCTATTGTCTTCACCAGGATGCATGGCACAGGACTGGAGATGGGAACTCTTTCCAGGTTGAGGTCTTTGTGTTCACTTAATCTTGTCAGGAGAGGCATTGTGCACAGCTGATTTGGAGGGAGATAACTCCAGACATTGTTCTTTCTCCTTGTGGGTGCACTGAGTCATATCAAAGAATGGGCTCCCAATTTTGGCACTGCATTGCTAGGCACCCCAAGAGTTGACTGAGATGGGTAGAGACACCACTGAGATGGGTAGAGACACCCTTAATCCACCATAGGTCGGTCTAGCAACAGTGTCTATTTTCTTTTATCTATCTATGGATGTGAATTTCAGAGGCTTTTCTATTTCTTAGGAATGGGATTGCTTATACTGCTTTCATTTTCACTGCCTCCAACAGTCCCTGGTATTTTTCATAGCCACTTTTACCATCAAACCTTAAGGATAATTAGAAAAAAAGGTATATACAATTATCTCATACTGTGGGAACCAGTAGCCAATTCGAGAAGTTTCTCTTCACACTTTTAATAGCATGCCTTGTGCTCAATAGCTTTCTGCTATAAACTGATAGCTTTGATGCTGCCTTCTTTGGTTCTCTCTACTTTCTCATTTGGAGTGTCGGACTAAATCTACTGTAGTGCAAAAGTTAACTTATACTCTGTGACATAGCAATCAATTAATTCTGTGTAGCTTTCACGTTCATCTTCTTATTGGTTGACTCATTAATGCCAGACAGGTTGGCTTTCTCAAGGTCTGCAAGCTTGTCCATCAATTCATTCATTCATTCGTTTACAAGCACAATCTATTAGCATCACTCTTCTGTCAGAGAGTGAAGGAAAGACTTAAGACACAGTGTGTAATAAGCAGCTCAGAACTTCTGTGTAGTTCCTTGAACAACCATCAGCTGATAAAATAATTTCTAGTCAATTAAACATTTTAACAGATTAATAAGTTTATTAGCTTGATCAAGTTCAAATAAAGTTGCAGATTACCTTAATATATATCTGTCTTTAAGATATTAAAGGAAGCATACAAACTAGCCTGAAACATTAACTAAACTTTAAATCACAGGCCCGCCATTTAAAACTTACCCCACCAATTAACCACCTGACCTTACCCTACTGATTAAAACTTGCCATCCTGTTAAAATAGTAAGCTTTAGTACATTTAATTCCCATTTTTCAGGTTTAAAAATAGCTCAGTGGAGAGCTGATTATCAACTCCAGTAATTGTTATGGATTGCTATTTGACTTGGCTGTAGGGGAGGGACAAAAATGTGACAACATTATTTTCTTTGTGGTACTACTGAACATTGCCTTAGTTTTGGTTGTTTAAGTTTCATAATGGGGCAAAGGGTAAACTCCCCTCTCTTCATATTGCTATACCAAACCCATATAGATTTGTGGCTTCTTTAAAGGATAAAATTTTTGATACTATCCTTATATCGCATCTTATTTAGCCCTGAATTACATGCCTATAATTTTATGAAAGAGGCAGAAACAGCTAAGTTTGCTACCAATAATACCTTTGCCAAGAACATACCACAAGATGTAGAAACTTTCTTTGGTCCATAACCAAGGGATAAAGACTTCCAAAGCCATGAAGACAAGTGAAATGTTCACCATAAGGAAAAATGGGGTTATTCTTCATTTTGGTGATGTTGCTCAACCATACATCTAAATCACATATCGGATCACTAGATTAGTTCAGAATTCAGAATAAAGTGTTGTGCTAACAATGATCCACACAACCCATGTCCGAACATAGCAATTTATCATGAGAAAGGTTTCTAGCATCCACAAATTTTGAAATAATATTGTAGTAGGATAGCTAAACATAAAATGCAAGAATCCTTGTTCATTCAGGACTCATAAATCCAGGACAAGAAAGAAAATCCATGTAATAACTTTTTATTAGGGCAAATCAAAGTGACACAAAACATTGTGAAGCATTCGTGTTCTTGCAAACACTTAATCAACAGATGTTGCAAATTTTTTTACAAAAAGCTGAAGAGGAAAAAGGCAGACTGTCATGCCAACCCTGATGGTATTGGACCCTGAGAGCCATACAGAACTATTTGATAGCTGGAAGAGTGGCTTCACTGGTTTCAGCAGTAGCATTCTGGGCATGAGATTCTGATTTTCCCCTCATTTTTTTATTCACTGGATGAAGGGTTTGTCTGAATTCAAAAGCATATACAATCTAGGCAATTTATTTAAATATGATAATTTGATATCTAGTTAGGGTGAAGTCATCCCAGAGGAATTAATTGTCTAGGGGATTTGGGAGTCTCCGTGTGGCCCTGCACTATTATGATGGATTCAGCCCTTGATCCGAGTCAGGATTCCATAAGAACCTTCCATTGAGGATCTTACAAGCAGGGACCCATGAGACTCAAGGGAGGAGGAGCCCATCCTTTACTTCCTCAACCTCTGCTCTGCAGCCTCTGTGGACCTGACCAATGAGGTATTGGCTCAGGTTCATGAGACTATCTTGCTCCCTCACCTCCTCTCCTACTCTGCTTGCCTGTTTGAGACTTCCCCCATGCATTCACCTCCCCACTGCTCTACCCACTCAATTCCCATCGTTACTCTGTCTGCCCACTTGCCTCCTGCCACTGTCTGTACTTCTCCTCATGGCTCTTCCCCTTCCCATTCAAGTGGTAGCTTCCCCTCCTCCAATGTCTCCCACACATGGAAAGGGTGTGGATACTGCCGGGGTAGCAGATGAAGGCTGTTTACACTGTGGGGAAATTTAAGACTCCATTTTTAAAAAAAGGTTTTTGCATTTTTCTGAAAACCTACAAGTGCTTTTAGGTATCAGCTACATTGTAGGGACTTGCATGGGCATCTCACTTGCCTCTTTATCACCCTCTTCACACTATTTCATCTTTACCTGCTCCTGTTGCCCCTCCCCCCATATTCTCAACTTTCCCTACTTCTTTCCCTCCTTCCCACTAACAAACCAACCTTTTATGCATCGTCAGCCTCAGCTATAATAATCATTGGGAGCTAATAGGAGATGGGGGACCTTTGAGGGTCCATAACTTTGGACTCCCTCAACCAAACTTCACCAAACCTGGGTGGTATCATCAGTATGGTCTTATGAAGATACTCTGAAATTTTGGTGCTGCTATCTTTATAATTGCACCCCTGACAACAAGCACCCCCTAAATTTCCTCAGATTCTCTTTTAAAATCCACTCCCTTCCTGCCAATGCTTGTTTTCTTTTCTTTTCTTTCTTTCTTTCTTTCTTTCTTTCTTTCTTTCTTTCTTTCTTTCTTTCTTTCTTTCTTTCTTTCTTTCTTTCTTTCTTTCTTTCTTTCTTTCTTTCTTTCTTTCTTATTCTTACTATTAAATCCACCCTCTTCGGCATGGATTTAAAGGGAGAATCTGAGGTCCCCAGTTTTAACATTGGAAGGGATGCTGCTTCAGGGTGGGGGAGAATCCACCCCAAAATAGCATCACTTTCAATGTTGTTTGAACTGGGGACCCCAGATTCTCCCTTTAAGGTGGATTCAAAAGTAGAATCTAGGCTCCCTAGTTTAAATCTCATTGAAAATTATGCTGTTTGGGGGTGGATTCCAGCATCACTTGTTTAAACTAGGGAGCCCAGATTCTCCACCTTAAAGGGAGAATCTGGGGTCCCCAGTTTAAATAACATTGAAAATGATGCTGTTTCCCCCAATTGGGGGGACTGGATACAACACCATAAAATGTTTTCATAGCAGTAATAAAGCATTTTGGAAGCATTTTGAAAATGTTTTCCAAAAATTATTTCTGCTGTGCGGCATGGCCCATTGCTGTGTTCCGATTTGTGAGTTGAGGGATGTTCTATAATGTGATGGTGACTTTGAAACGACCTGATGGAAAAAATAATTGTTTGGTCACGGTGGGGGAGGGTGGCAGCCCATGGGGGGACATCAAACTCAGGTTTTGCCCAGGACTCCAGTTTGCCTAGGTACGCCTCTGCATTTGCTGTACGGAATTGACCAGTACTTGATTGCACAGTGGCAGATTATGATTTTGAGGAGGCCTCAAAAGTACAACCTCTCCATTATTAAACTGCGGGGCTTCTTAAATTTAGCATTTTTAGAGCCTCAGCATGTCTTAACCTGGTGCCTTGACTCCATCTACCAGTGTCAAGTGTTTCTTGTTTGTTTTCAATATATAAATTATTTATAAAGCTAAAGTCAAGCTGCATACACAGTAGACTAGAAATGACTATTGAAATCTATATACAGCTATTGAAGTGGACTGAAGTGTTGTGTAAAGTGTTGTGTAAATTGTTGTGTAGCCCCAGTAATATTACTTGAGGCAGAAGGAAGTAACCTAAGCAATATTATTTAAGGCTTCCTTCACTCAGTGTCATTGTATCACCACAGAGGCAATGCTGTATGTCAAGCTGATGCAGAAATTATTTCAAGCTTGCTCAAAGACATTACTATGTCAAGGTAATGGTGGAGAGATGTCAGGGAAAGTCTGTGGAAATCTGATAACAGCACCAACAAGATTGTCTTCATTGGGAGGTTTTGGAGATTATGTTCTAATGTGAAAATAATCACATGCTATCAGGGCAAATTGCATTGCCTCTTAAAACAAAAAATTGCTTCAAAGTCTGCTGCAGCAGCTCCCTCTCTGTCTCTTTGTAATGCTGTCACATAGCAAACATTGTGATCTTACTTTGGTTAGACAGACTACTTAGGAGAACCATTCTATGAGTAAGACTGCCATGTTAAGGGCTAGATATGACTTTGATCTCTGGGGTGGGATTGAGTAACATTTCAGTGTGTGAAATCAGCTTTCAGAATTTTCAAATCATGTTTTGGAAATCCAGCATTGAAAGATACACTAGAAAATCATAAACTTTTCATTCTCATTAGAGTTAAAAAGCAATATTGTCATCTGGGTCAGGGATTAATGTCTGACTTGGAAAGCTGCACAGACTCCATCAACTGTGGAGGCCAGGAGGGACTTGATAGATCTCTTGTGCTTCGTGCATTAATTACCACAATATACCAGCATGAGGTGGGAAGCTACTGAGGATCACAAGTTGTCTATTATATCAAGAGTTTTGTTGTTAACTATCAAGTTGCTAAATTCAATTGTATTATACACTAGTGGGTTTTCACCTCAATTTTAAATGTAACAATATCCAAAATTAAACATCACAATAAAAATCCAATTAGGACAATATATCATTCAAATTTTCATAACTAAATTAAAAATAAGAGAATTTCCTGGAGAATGCTTCCCTACCCTCCTGCCAACAAGAACAATTTTAGGGATTTTAGGGATTTATGTAGAAGATTGTGCATTTATTCTACTAATAATTTCAAAGAAAAGAACATTTTTGCAGGGACATTGAGCTCTCAGCTTGTTTTTATGGAAGTTATTTACAAAATCATTGCAGGTACAGAAGTTCTGTGCAACAGAAAGTAATGCAAATACATGTACGTCATGCAAAGTATTTTTGGAAATGTATTCTAAGCAACGCTCCTTAAAAATGCCAGAAGTAAGTTATGTTCACCCTTTCACTTCTAATAAAAGTAAAATACTTTGAGCAAGGGCAATGCAATTTTTCATGATTCTACACAGGTTTAAGTGCATTAGGTTTTCAAAAGTAATGCCACTTACAGAATAATTCAGTAATAAGAGAAAGAGTGTTGTGATACTTTTAAAACAAACTGATTTATTGCCGCTTTGGCTGCTGTAGGTGACAATCTACTCCATTTGATGCATGAAGCAAACTGAGAGGAGAGGAGGGTACAGAAGCATTTAGTTTCAGGTTCTTCTGGAGGATAACAGGGCAAGATCTTAAGCTAATGGGCATATTAAGATCACATATCTTGAAAGCTGGAGTGTGATATATGAGTACCTCGCCTAAGAATTAGACAAAGCCTCAAACAAGCAGCAACAGTTGGTTTAGTTGAAGCTAAAGGACTAAGAAGGGTATAACTTTGCACTATTGGACTGCACTGTTATTAATCTAATTCAAACAAAGTTTACATTCATAGTTTTGGTTAATTCAGCTATGGTCAGTTTGTAAGAACCAAATTCAGTATGCTGGTAATCACCTGAATTTTGGGTTGCCTGCTATGACAAATACTTCTTTCATCATGTTCTCTCTGACCAGACAACCTGGTAGCTAGGGTATGAAACGCCAAGGAATGGCAGAAATAAACCAGGATGAAGCAAGGATTTCACACATCTCACGTAAGACTAACTAGTTAACAATCTAACTTCAAAACATGGCTTCAAAGTGAAGTGAAGTGCTTACAGTTACACTAACCATAGTTAGTTTAGTTAGACCATGGTTTCATGTTATGTGTGAATAAAGCCATTTTATTAATGTGCATAAGAATTAAGAACATAAGACCCCTCCTGA
Source organism: Sphaerodactylus townsendi (assembly GCF_021028975.2). Taxonomy (NCBI): domain Eukaryota; kingdom Metazoa; phylum Chordata; class Lepidosauria; order Squamata; family Sphaerodactylidae; genus Sphaerodactylus; species Sphaerodactylus townsendi. The sequence continues at coordinate 93,382,050 of NC_059433.1, forward strand.
TGGATTTCATGCAAAGACCACAAGTTGTGCTGAAGGATAAATGAACAAGCCACGGAGGCCAAGGCCCTCAACTGGTGTTGCCTGCTAGCATTCAGCTTCAGAGTTTTAGTGCTGGTGGATGGCGTTTCCCTTTACTCACCATTGATGGGTCTATCTTCCATGTATCTGTCTAATCCCCTTTTAAACTCTTCTATGCTCTTGCCCATCACAACTGACACTGGCAGTGCATTCTTCAGTTTAATTACTTGTTGAGTAGAAGAAGAGTTGGTTTTTATATCCTCTTTTCTCTACATCAAGGAGTCTTACAAGTGGCTTACAATCACTATCTCTTCCTATCTCCACAATAGGCACCTTGTGAGGTAGGTAGAGAGCTCTGAGAGAACTGTGACTGGCCCAAGGTCACTCAGCAGGCTGCATGTGGAGGAATGGGGAACCAAACTCAATTCTCCATATTAGAGTTTGCATTTCCTAACCACTTCACCTGTCTGTTCTGTACCTATTGCCCCAAAAATTCATTGTGTGTCCCTGAGTTATAGAATTATGGAAAAGGGAGAAAGGCTTCGCCACATCATATGTAATTTTATAAACCTCTATCATATTCTCCCATGGCCATCCTTTTTCTAAATTAAAATGTCCTGAACTAGTCAGCCTTTTCTCATAGGAATGGTGCCTCAACTCCTTGATAATCTTGGTTGCATTTTTTAAAAAAATAATTCACTATCCTTTTTGAGGTATGGTGACCAGATTGGTATACAGTGTTCCAATGATTTATGCAAAGACATTTCAACAGTGGCAGTTTATGCTCAATCCCTTTCGAATAATTCTTAGCACGGAATTTGCGGTTTTAACTGCTGCCACACATTGAATTGAGCTATCTATTATAAGCCCATGATTTCTTTCAAACTTGGCCTCAGCCAATATAGAATCTATTGCATGCAGATGTGCAGACTTTGCTTTGCCCAGTAATGACAAGATAACTCTTATCTGTTGGAATAGAAATGGCCGCAGCCTGGTCTATTAATTACAATAACTGTAGGAAGCTGGTTGAGCATAAATGGGACACATCCTGGCCACCAGGCAGCATACCACTGAACCTGGTCATGGTCAGCCCCATGGCTGACCCCTGGCCCCATGGGGATCAGGATAGGAGATTACTAGGTGCCACTTGGGCGCATACCCATTTTGTGACACCCCCTCCTGCCGGGGGTAGCAAGCTTGAAACAGGACCTCCAGGCCTGCACCGACAAGCCCTCCACTACCCCCAGACCTCTTATTGAGCCTCCCGCCTGCCTCCGCAATAAGGATGTGCCCCTATGCCCCCAAAAAACCACCCAGACTGCGACAAAAAGCATAACATTAAATAACATACATAACACTGCCACATCACGTAGGGAGGGAGGGTGGGTCTGCTTGCTTGCAGCCTTGTGAAGAGGCCAAGCCGGGCTTATATAGCCTGCCAGCTCCTTTGTCACATGATGGTTCCAACTGTCACATGACTACCCTCCGAGGCCTAAGGGGAAGGAGAACAGCCGCTCAATCCTCCCCTGCTGCAACGGCGCCCCGGGTGAGTCCAGGTGTGCTTTTTAGCATGTATTTAAACACAGGATTTTGAGGGCATCACCTAACATTACTAATACTGGAATTCATTTGCCATGTTTTTGCCCACTCACCAAATTTTGATAGCTCTTTCTTTAGCTGTTCACAATACAATTTGGTTTTTACCATCTTGAATAACTGGGTATCACCTGCAAACCTGGATACTACCATTCTCCTAGTAGAACTATAGGACTTTTTGTTTTTGGTCTATATTCAACAATTCATTGAAACAAGAAAGACAGAGAAGAATAGATCAGAGCAGTGTATCCTTTATGATATTTTTTTAAAGGAAGTAATTTAAAAATCTTGTTAAACAATGATGGGTGCAGATGTTATCTCTAATATTATGAACAATTTTAATCTTGAAAGTAAAAGTTCTCTGTAGTTTTCCACACAAATAATCAATAATTTTAAAGGTTAATACTTAACTCTTTGCATAGTAACAAAAGTCTGAGTCACTAGCAAAATCAATATATGTATTGGAAAGCCAAATGGCTAAAGGACATCAAATTAAGAAAATAGAAAAAATCAATTTCTTTGACCAAGATAACATTACTTAGAAATTCATCTAAATGCTCTGTTTAACACTGCACCCCCTACCAGTGATGGCGAAGCTGTGACACATGTATCAAAGGTGACATGCCACAGTGTTTTGGGTGACATGCCAGTATTAACTTAATAAGTCAACGACAGTAATTTTCCCTGCTTGAATTTAGGTCATTTTTCTTTTTATAATACATAGCACCACACATGATTTAATCGTATTGTTATAAATAAATCAATATGTAAAGAATGGTTTCGCTTTTATTCGAGGGGAAAGGTGACATGCCAGCAGAGACAAGTTAGGCATTTCCCCAATTTTTGATACACTGAGCCCAAAAGGTTCGCCGTCACTGCCTGATACCATAACACTGTACCCTAAACTTTTAAATCAGACATGAGATACTATTTGGCTGATTAGGGAACTTGAAAAAAACTGCTTAAAAGTATTTGATGGAAGATCATCAAGGAATACCAGGGTTGCTATACAGAGCCAGGCAATGGCAAACCACCTCTGAAATTCTCTTGCCTTGAAACCCCCAAGGGGTCACCATAAGTCAGCTGTGACTTGATGGCAAAAAAGAGAAAAGAAAGAAAAGAAAAAGTTGTCACTAGCACTAGCCAGGTTGGGAGCTAACGCAGAGATGCCCAAATGAAGTTACCTTGTTAGCTATCTGTTTGCAAACCATTCTTAAAAGATTAAATAGATACTGTGAATAGGCAGGTCAGCCATAAATCTAATTTAACCTTTCTTAATTGTTGTTTTGTGTCTTCATTTGAGGAGGTGCTCATATAAAAAATGCAACTGCAAAAACAAACAAAACTTTTCCTCCATCCAAGCAGAGAAAAGGGGCTGGGGGGGGGGATTTCCAGGAAAGCAGCACCGTGGCAGGGAGTGGCGAGGGGAATTTGGCAGGGGAGCAGGGTGAGGGTCTAGACATGGTGCCCATGGCTTGGCCCAGGTGCTGCTTTGTGGTGGTACGCCACTGTGTGAGAATAATGTAGAACAGAACAATGTAAGATGCTTTCAGTCCCCACTGGGGAGAAAGGCAGGGTACAAATGAAGTATACAAATGAATTACATTTAAAAATTAGCACATAGCCATTAAGCCCTTTGCTCCAACTATATTTGAGTCCAGTAGTACCTTGGAGACCAACAATATTTTCAGGATATGCTTTTGAGAATCAAAGCTCCCATGATCCAATCACTCTTTCTCAGCCTGACCTTTCTCACATGTTTTTGGATAAAATGGAGGCTAGAACCATGATATATGCCACCCTAAACTGACTGCATATCATTGAGACAAACAAATAGTAGAATGCTGCTTTCAGAGGGATTGTTCTAAAAGCATTCATACTAGCCCAGTGGATTGGTCTTGCTGGAAATAACCTTTTACATTCTCAGTCCCAAGAATGTTATCCGATAATATTTCTCAGCATGAACATGCCAGGGTCTTCAATTTATCACTCCTTAGCTGCTTTCTTAAACTGACCAATGTATCTTTAGTAGAAGTTAAGCTTCTTCGTCAACAATTTACAGAACCTTGTTTCAGAGAAACTGAGCTGCAATTTATCATAGATTTAACATTTCCCATGCATCTTTTATTCGTGCCCTGACTGCACTTACATAGTTAGGTGTTATTAAAATGTGCTGTATTTTCAGTTATTCAGGAAGTTCTTGTACACATTCACTATCACATAAATGTTATCGAACACTGCTATAATGTAGTACCCTCTTGAAAGAAACTTTGAAAGGATGCAAGTCATCCAACATTTAATGGGATGCTGGTAAATCATATACCAAGGTTAACAATATTCAAGATAAAGTGATGCATTAAAGGATTATCTAAAGGAGGGGAAAGGTGCAAGTTGGATACTGCTGTTGGTGCCTGCAGCAGTTGTAGAGTACTTTGATAACACAGAGAAATTCTCCTCTGATGTTGAAAGAGATCCACATAGATCTCTCCAAAGTGAGTGACTGGCCAACAGCATCTTAGCTTGAGATTCTTGTGTTAGAACTGATGTTCAATATCAAATGGCACACAACATTTTTAATGTGGATTCCTTAAAGATTTGATTCATTTTTCTTTTACTTACAACTATGTATTTCTACAAAGTACACTATATTGTACTGAATATTTGTAAATACTCTGAAGAGTTTTGAAGTATAGAAAAATGGAAGTGAATTTGTTTAAAAGAATCCGAATTGGTTCTTAAATAATTTTTACATGAGTCAGGTTAATATTTGAATTAAATGTATCTGAATTAGGGAATCAATCAATATATATATAAAGCTAACAGTGTTTTTGTTACTGATGCCCTAATGCTGAAATGGCTGGACATATCGCCCCCAAATTTTCACATGACATCCCTCCCTGTTGCGGGCAGGTAATCGGACCTTCAAATCGCCGAAAGTCCATACCTGAGCCAGGTAAAACGTCTTGTTCCTGGCACACCAGGCCATGAAGCTGGCTGTGTTTAAATGTCACCCTTAGAATGTTTGTGCAGCATGTCTGTGGCCTGAGGGGTTGGTATGCCCTTAGAATGTTTGCAAAACAGAGATGAGCATTGAAAACAGTAAATAGGTAACACTGTTAGGTAATATAAGTGGAAGTGAAACACATACACACTTAGCCGTGTGAGATGTCAGGTGGGGTTCCCCCCCTCACATGCAGGTAACTTTCATTCTCTGTGGCCCCTTCCGCACATGCAGAATATTGCGTTTTCAAACCACTTTCACAACTGTTTGCAAGTGGATTTTGCTATTCCGCACAGCTTCAAAGAGCATTGAAAAGAGTTTGAAAGTGCATTATTCTGCATGTGCGGAAGGAGCCTCTGCCTCACCCACTGCTACCACACAACACACATACTCTCATACACATCCAGCTCATCCTCACACACCTCACTCTGCCCTCCCTCACATCCAACCACCACTTACCCACTTCCTCACCCATATTCGCCACAGCTCTCTTTTACTAAAAGCGAGCTGGAGTTTGCCTTTTTCTTTTAAGACAATCCGCGGGGTGGGGGCGAACCAACACTACTGGCTCCGCTTCTTTTGCACATGGCCCTTTAAGAACCCAGGGAGCTGGCCTCGATCTGAGCGCCTCACCACCCTGCCTCTGCTGCCTGACTGGGATAGCTTCCTTGCCCCAGTTCTGCCTTACCCAAGCCAGGACTGTGCATGTCAACCAGCCTCATGGACAGCGGGATTCGCACTCTGGACAGTTCCGTTGTGGAATGGAAAGGGTTACCTTATACTAGAAAAACAAGACACCACCATATAACAATGTGAATTGAAAAGGGAAAGAGGGATTCCATTTGACCACCCCAAAAGGCTATGCTGTGGATCACTGGACCTGCATGGACATCTGTGTGGGTTGCAGACTGTGATGAAAAGGACAATTGTCACAGCAACGCGTGGCCGGGCCCCGCTAGTAGTAAATATACTACAAAGGCTAATTCTTGGACCCCAGTTAGAATAAAAAGATTCTCAAATATTATTCCCCTAATGATTCTCTGTTCCCAATTTTAGGCAGGCAAAATAATATATACTATAGATAATGAATTGTGGGTGTAAACTGTCATGTGAGGGATCTTTTTTCTCCCTTTTCTGGATTCTCCTGCTGGGGGTAGTGATAATGTCTTCTCAGTCATTCACTCCATTGACTTCCCTCTCCCTGCCTCATGTTGATTGAGAAAATGCAATTAGACAATGAGATGCCAGACTCAGACTTCTGCCCACTCCTGAATTTCAGAAAATATTTCTGCTTGATTTTTGAGCATTCTGTATGCTATATGAGCATGATTTAGGTCAGATCTTGTTTCTGGGATTTTTTTCCTGCACATTTAAAAGAACTGGAGCTGGGTAACATCCAGTAATTGAATACAATCATTGTTCAAACTGTCTCGAATTTAGCTGTTATATTAATAAATCATCTTAATACAACTCTTAAGCAAAAGCTCTTGATCAGATTAAATTACTTAGACTTAGATCTAGGAGTTTAGGTTAAGTTCTTAAACCAGAAAGGATTCAGTGGAAAGGAAAATTGTGAAATGATGTCTGCCAAATTGTGTTATCCAAATTGAATGTTTTTCTCCCTTTACTATTGTAGGTATGGTTAGGAGCATGAATCTTTGGGACTGAGCTAAAGTGTTCTTGGCCTGTAATCTCATGTATACCAGCTTAAGCGTACTGTTTGTATTTTATGCTGTGTTGCACTGAAACTTCATTGTAGTTTTATAAACTGCTTTGGGTAGGAAAGCAGGATAAAAATGCAATAAATAAATGAAATAAATAAATGAAATATACATATGTTGATTTTAATAAGAAAAATTAGAAACCTGATGTTCAACGAAGACTATTTGAAAGGAAAGGATCACAGCAGTACTTTGTATGGGAAAAGGAAGACTCTAGAGGGGCGAATAGAAAACAGTGAGGTCTCTCCACTTATCCAGTGGACATCATCCTACAACCATGTGGCATTGTTCATGTGTCTTTGTCCATCTGGAGGGGAAAAGGTAGCAAATGATATTTTGCTTGCATCTGCAATGTGGAATTTTTGATTGAATGCATATGGCAGCAGTTTAAACCATTCAGAAATATAAGATAATCTTGCACAGGGCTTTAATGAATATAAATCATAGTCTTTAGCATGAAGCTATTTTGAGAAGAAGAATAGTAAAGACAACAGTTATGGCATTAATACTTGAATCCATCAGTGGAAGTAGTCAATCTGCCTGTAGCGTGTTGTAGTGTACCTATACTAAAAAAACCTCTGTTTCTGTCTATTTTTGTCCAACTTATCCAGATTCTATAAAGAGGATGTGAAGTAATGAGGCATGGCCCAAGCCTGTGAAGAAAAGTTACAAATCAGAAGTAAATATTGCTTAAAGACAGTTTCCCTGTGCACACATTTTTCCTGGATGTGTGCAGAAAGTTGACAGGCAGAATTGCTTGCCTCACAGCTCACCAAGTCAACCTTGATGGGATGGACATGTGAAAGAGCACATTCAAAATCAACTTTAATGATCAGCTTGCCACGATTTATTTGAGCCAAAATGGAAGGTATATAATCGCTGCAGGGCAAGTAAATAACATTTCACATGGCATCCATCATCCAGAGCGGTTAAAGGAGGTGAAAGGGGAGCTGTGTGACTGAGGGGCAGTGAAATGACATATACAAAGCCTTTTGACTTTAGGTCAGGAGCTTGAACCAACTCTTGCAGATAATGATTGAAAATTGTTAGGATGGGAAATTATGTGATGGCCTTTAAAAATTATCAATGCATTAGTCTTTCTCTTTTCCAGCGTAAGAGTTTATTCTCGCAGAGAAAATTATCACTGTTAGTAAGACATTTCTATTTAACCTAGGTCAAGGCAGTCTGAGCTGCAACCTCACATCATCCACAGTTCTTTTCTAGGTATGGGATGGTCAGAATTCTGATTCTTCTTGTTTCCCAGAGAAAATCAGGAAATGGCGGGAAAAGAGTAAAAAGGAGGGACTGCCTGCAAGGATCAATCAGTTTTCCACTGGTGAAAAATGGAGAAAGGGTAGGGGGGGCCACCAAAAAAAGCTATGGTAGGGATCACAGGATCAACACAGACAAAATCCATGTGGGATGGGGGGGGGGGCTGCAGGCAAGAGAGAAATCAGATGAGATTGAGTGGGAAAACCATGTTTTTTCTCTGAAACGGCTGCAGGTCTTTTTCTTCCTCACACAACATCCAAATGCAGTGTTAACGAGTGGTCAGGAAGATATGTAAATTCAAACATGTGTCTCTGACATCACTTTTCAATCTACCAGGAATTCACATCTTGGGAAGGAATAACAGTCAGGAAGAAAACTTCCCTTCTCCCACCTCTCACTCCTATATGAAAAGAGCTACTAATTTGGATTTTACACTGAGCTTGATGGGATGACACTCACAAGAAAGGGATTGCATAACCAAGTGACAACAACTTTGTGGAGAAGGATCTACATCTACACTCCCTCTTGTGACACTGCTTTCTGAACATTTTCAATCACAGGGAGGGAACATACATGCAAACTTTTTTGCTGCATGTAGGTCCTTTGCTCACAAGTTGGCAATCACGTAGTGCTGGGGGCGGGGGGATGGCATGGTCATCCATGCTCTCCTTGTCCACAGTGCCATATCTGCTCAGAGACATCTGGGCCCACACCATCTGGTCATGTGGGGGGCACAAAATCACCCCCCCCACATGACCAGAGAGAGCCTCCCAGAGAGAGGCACAGAGCCTGGAGCAGGAAAAGCTGGCAGTAAGTGGGGGTGGGTTAGTGCCTTCCAGGTACCCTCCAAGAGCCCCTCCCCTCCTCAGGGAGCTTGGGAGGGGAGGGGAGGGGAGGGAAGGGCAGAACACCCCAGCCCTGCCAACCTGCAGAGCATGCAGAGTTGGGTCTCCCTCAGCCCTGCCCCCTGGTCTGCCCGGAGATCAGGGACGTGGCCCATCCTTCTGCTTTTAGCAGGCCCAGTCCTGCCTTGAACTATCTTTTCAAGTTATGGTGAGCATTTCAACAATAACTTGAAAAGATAGTCCAAGGCAGGACTAGGTCTGCTAAAAGCAGGGGGATGGGGCCACGTTCCTGATCTTCAAGGTCAGTGCCTTGGACTATGTTTTCAGATTGTGGTGTCATTTCAAGAACTTACCCATAAGCCTTTGCTAAATATACAAATTACTAATGTGATAATACTTGTACTGGACACCAGGTCACTTAATTCGTAAGCAGTACATTTTGGATTTGTATGCTAGATTTTGACTATATATTCCTAGGAGAACTTAGAAAATATATTCACCATAAACACAGAGCTCTCTGTGAAATAAACTGTTAACAGACCAGTAGTCTCAACAGCAGACACATCTAAGAGCCATAATGACGGAGCATATCAATGATAAGTGACCTAAAGAGGTTATAAATATGCCTTAACTGGCTATGAATCTTAACTCTGTCCAAAATCTGCTTATGAAAGGATGTTTAAGACTCACAAACGACAGAACAGTAGTCCATAAATAAGAATTTACATGATAGGTTGTGAGGGAAAGAATGACCTTAGTGGTGTAGTAATCTGCATTTTTAACAGGTCACCCTGCTCAGACCTTTACACACCAACTGGGGAAATTGTTTGAATATGTTATTACCAGGCCCCATGTTATATTGTTAAGTCTAACATGCTTTGTATCCATTCAGAATTTATTGTGACTTTTATTAATTTGATGGGCTCTTTAAAAATGGTGAACTGTGCAAGAAAATACAGCAGAGATCCTTCTAGTCTTGATTTTTTTATTCCAAGGGGATGGCTAGAATGCAAGACATAAGCTACAAAATCCTAGCTTTGAATGTTATGTAAATAGCAATGTCTCATCCTTAGTTTTTTGCTTCCACAAGAAGACTACTAGGATCCATCCAAAATGATCTCTTTTAATGTATGTAGCTTAATGTTCTTAGTACTTAATTAGAGCATTAAAATTATTCCACCAAAATGGCGATAGATATTTTACTTGGGCACTTATATATTCTTCTGTGGACTGCACATTAGTCTTGCCCTACATTATGGTCTTGCCCTTTTAAAATTATACTCATGCCTAAATAGAATGTCTATTAATGCTAAGGATTGGAATAGGCAATGATTGTGTATGTTCATCACCCCTTCCCCCATTCCTAACAGTACTATACTTTTGCTACATTATGTGTAACTGACAAGAGTTTGATCCACATGTCGAAACAAATGTGGCATTTACCAGTTCAGTGTTTACATTCTGTGTATGGTGAGAGACATCATGGGACAGGGCTATAGAACCCAAGATCTTTATGTTTATGTACGATTGCATTTCAATAAACATTGGAGACAGGAAGACCTGTCCTCATCTCATTGAAAACAGATTACAGGGGTTAATTAACATAGCCATGGTGACTGAAAGGAATCTCTGCATTCTGACACTAAATTCAGAAACTGGGAAGAAACATCAGCAAAAAGCCCTGTGTGTTGGCCCTGCAGGGCAAATTGTTGGCCATTGTGTGATACAGGGTGCTAGACCACATATACTACTGAAATACTCTAGCAGAGATCTTATGATCTTAATTGCTCAATTAGAGTCAGTCTAGATTACAACGCTAAAATTTTTTAAATTATATTTCAGTTGCTAGTTCTCTGGCTGGGCAGGGGATCCTCTACTCTACTGCCCATTTCCCACCATACTCCAAGTAGTGGTAGGAGAAACATTAAAAAATAATCCTCAGACCAATTACATGATTTCACTTCTGGGAAAATCTGGAAGTGATGTCATGCCTCTCATGCAAGCATGTCTCCTATGTTTGTATTTTCTTCTCTCACCACCAGGAAACAGAAAGACATTGCACTTCTATGCTACCAGCAAAAATGAATTGCGGAGATATTGCCATAGATAGCATAGCACTGGTACAATAATCTCCTCCAGCCTCATCTTAATTACTACTACTGGTATACTAATAGGCTACTAGTAGCGATGATCAGTGGCCAAATACGCAGAAGGTGTTTGCTACATGGTGGAGGCGACTGTCCGCTGCAGCAAGATTTTTTGTTTGGACATATTCTCTCTAGCCCTGCTTTTACTTTCCACTCTATCCTGTGCAAAGAAATCTACTTACAGCACAATTTTAATTTTGCTTCACTGCCAGAGTGGAGAGATTTGCCAGTGGGTACAACTTTGCCCTGGACCCCTTCCCTCTGCCCACAGCCCGCCAGCCTAGTCTTACCCTCCCCACTCCTCTGCACTACTTTGCATCCTTCCCCCTCACTCTCCACCCTGTTGCCGACTACTTCCCACTTCTTGAGCTGCCCTATCATTTCTATCATCAGTGGCTTCCCTACTCCTGCATATCTTTAGATCTTTAAGAAAAAATTAAAAAATTAAATAACCATATCGGTAGGTCAATAAATTGATAGTAACACTAAAATTGTAAGACTAGTCAACCAGTCCAAACTAATGGTACTTCACATCTACATTACATCACTTTGGACATGTGTAACTTCATGGTGTTCCTAACTGACAAAACAGGGTAGATTTTTCTACGGTCTTTTCAGGATCTTGGTGTGTACTCATAAAGTGGGCTTCCAGTGTTTTTCTGTAACAAATAATTCTCCTTCAGGAATAAGCCACTCCTCTGCCTATCTCCTATTTCTGAGAAAGTCAGGCAGCCTCTTGTTTGCCAGAAACACAGAGAGGGCTGTGTTCTGGACAATAAAAAGGCTTGGCTGAAGCATAGGAAATAGTCCAGAAACTGCAGCAAATAGGCTCAGAAATGTAGGGTGGGTTTTCATATCTGTCATATTAATTGTGAATGGGTTTAACCTGTTTTCAGTACATATAACATTTTTGTCTTTGCAGCTTTTGCTGTTATGTTAGCCACTTTGAGTTTACAGAGATAAGGTGAGATATAAATATTTTAAATAAATAAGTAAATGAAATGGAACACAAAAGAATGAAGACATGGTCAGCAGTCAACAAGAAGACCTTTATAGTGTCACAGAAGAAGAAATCTTCTAAACCTTAAAAGTATATAAATGTGATTTATTTCTTAATAGAAGAGTACATTAAATAGCTAACCTATCAGCAGGAACTACAACCTTGAGCAGCATTACACACTTCATTGACAAAATGAAGCATCCTCCTGTTGCCTTGCTGCTCCCAGCCATCTAATAAATGTCATTTTGACTAATCTTCTTTGATAAAATAATTTATGGTACCCACCTGAGGAGCTGGCTCCTTTGGCTAAAATCAAATGTTAAACACTCAAAAACCATGTACCGCTCAAAGTCAATACGAAGTTCCCTAGTCTCTCAAGTAGATAAGCAGAGCTGCAGGAGAGATGGGCTTTGTCAACTAGGAAGGCAGGTTAGCATCCTGCATGACAAATCTAATTAGGGCAGTTGAAGAGGTGTTATGTTGGAAGACTTTAGACCTTCACTGGTGTCCTTAAACTCTGACATCCCTTCTCATTTTTCAGGCTCTGGCCTAAATCCATTTGTAACTGTGAAGATAATAAGAAAGCTGAAATAATTCTAAAAATCTCAGCAAGACTTATTTCTTCCAGACAAAATTTCCACTGATTAGCATTCCAGAAGGATTTTTAAATTTTCACAGTTATGAATGGAAGTATACTTTTTGGGCCTACTTTAAACGTGGGATGAGTGGGAAGTGTAAATAAGATTAGATTTGGATGAAAAAAAATTTTTTGCAGATTCCTGTGCAGTCAGGTTTGAGCCTGGAATTGTCTCACCTTCCAGGGTTCCTTTAGTTGGGCAGGTGTCCTAGGATAGAGCCTCAGAATAGAGCAAGAGGAAGGAATTTCTTTTCATCCAATTTCCACATTTTACTTTGCCAATTACCTATTCCCAGGGAATGGGTCTGCCCTTGGTACATCTTTTAAAGAAGAGCCAACCCTGGGTTAAGTCAGAGGGAGTGACAAGTTTCTAGGCCAATAGATTCTTGCCTTGTATTACTAAGCTTAGTGGCTCATGTCCCTGCGTGTCTTTAAAGAGCTGGCTGACTAACCAACATGCTGCCTGCTCCCCTGTCCTTTTATCAGAGCTTCCATGGCTCACAATGTCAGGGTGATCTCTGGTGGGTTGGCGTCTGATGCTCAATATGTCACTGAAATCTGACTGAGCTGCTTCAACCTGGCTGATTCCAGAGTGGACTTTATCAAGACCATTCCCTGATGCAATCCGACAGGTGACTTCACCAGCCTTGAAGTTTGCTGACGCAACGCTCCTTAGGTGGGGTTCAGGTCCCCTGGGTAAGTGCAGGGAAAGAGGCATTGACCCAGGATTGTTTACAATAAAGATTTATTTCATGTAAAGTATCTTGTCTGGGAAGTTCCATTTGTTCATTGTAGGATATGAAGCCAATAGGGGCCCAGAACCCTGCTCTCAGATCTGATCAGCTCTGGGTGTGAAATAAAGAGGTCATAGGTGCAATTTTGTACCTGACACTTCCACTTGTAGATTTTACCTCCCCCACTTGTGCACATGTTGGCCCCCCATTTGTCCCCCTTGCTGTTCATGAGGGTTTCCTAAGCAGATGCTTTGAGTTTTAGCAGGAGGAAGAAGAAGAGTTTGGATTTATATCCCCCCTTTCTCTCCTGTAAGGAGACTCAAAGGCGCTTACAATCTCCTTCCCCCACCCCACAACAAACACCCTGTGAGGTATGTGGGGTTGAGAGAGCTCTGAAGAACTGTGACTAGCCCAAGGTCCCCCAGCTGGCATGTGTTGGAGTGCACAAGCTAATCTAGTTCACCAGATAAGCCTCCACAGCTCAAGTGGCAGAACCATCAAACCTGGTTCTCCAGATTACAGTGCACCTGCTTTTAACCACTACACCACACTGGCTCTCAGGGAAGTCTTGTCTACTCATGGTGCTTTGAATTTTGCCACAAGTTCAATAATACGTTTAAGAAACTATTCATTTGCTTCTGTTAGTGAATGTTATTATCCTATATATGACAGGACTAAATCAAATGGTTGCAAAGCGTTCATCAAAGTCAGATGGGTTAAATGTAACATATCATAAAGTATTCAGAAGTTGCACAAACAGAATCACCAAAGATGCAACTCAGTGCTATTTAGGTTACAGTTGAAATCCGACTGTATTTCACTATATTTCATTGCTTCATGACAATGCAGAGGGGGATAATGCAGTAGTATGAACTATGAGGCAAACACCTTTAAAGTGGAACAGAAAAAGAACTTTGTTTCAGAAGAAAACTACACTTTAAAAAGAAAGCAACATTCTTGTTATAGTTAACTACTAGATACCTGAAACTAGGACTTCTAGTAAGTATCTGATGAGAAACAGGAGAAGTGCAATGCTGTATACCAGGACAAAGCCCCTATTCTCTTCTTAGGATTATATCATTATTAAATTGTTACATTTCTTTTTTCTATTGATTGCCTTCAGTTAAGCAAGAATGAAATTTGATGCAGTGATGAATTTCCATAGAAGCTACTTACACAGAATCATATGATGACTGCCAAGAAAACATAAAGAAAGAATTAACTGAAGGCTTACAGTCAGTGCTTTTCGGACCTCTTAATTCAATGCTAAGCTCTCTGTAGCAAACAAATAATACATAGGAATGATTTCATCCCTGCTTGCCAGTCAGGAATGACTCTCAGTAGAATTTAGAGATAGGATTCCTTAATTTTCTTTTTTTTTTAAGGAAATTTGTTTCACAAGGAATGATCACTTTTGAAAACCATGTTAGAGTTAAAACCTGCTAAAAATGTCTATATAATTGAAAAACATTATTTGAAATTATGGTAAACTATAATAATGGTTAGATCCAAGAAGGGTGCTTGAACACATGGCAGTTCTGTTCACCATCAGCTTGTTGTTCATGATCAGTTTAAGTATGTTTGTTGGGTTATTTTTCAATTATTCAAACAGTATAGTACAGAGAAATCAGCAGTGTATCATGGATGCACATTCTTTTCCTCTCTCCCTACAGACCTGTTGCTGTGGCACACTATTCATCAAGCAATAGTATAAATACAAATAGCAAATCAATCAATTATCCGGTGATTAGAAGTGAGCGCACATTTTTTAAAAAATCTTACCCTCTGGGGTTAAAGTCTTGGTTATCAATTTGTGTGTGTGTAGATGCACGTGTTTTTGGATAGCCTCATGGGAGGCATAATTCCTCTTTACATCATTAGTGAGCTGATCTGACTATCCATCTCCCTAGGCAAAATCAGTCTCACCATTTTTCTGATGCAAAGATTCTGCAAGGCAAGAAAATGAAGCTCCAACAGTAGTTCCTTATGGTGTGAGGAGTTTAAGAAGAAGGGCGCCTCCTTTCACCAATAAAATCTTGGCTAATTTTCTCAGGTTCTTCTTTCAGACTCCAAGCTTCACTGAGCTCTTCACTCCTGGGGGAGAAAGAAGTGAGAATGATATGGATGACATCACATCCAGTTTACCTGAAGGCATCATCAACGTGCTCCAGAGATGGATGAAGACTTCTAACCAACCCTTCCCCCCCCGGTCCTGGGTTCAGCATTGGTGAAAGCACACGACACCTGGGGGAGCGCATGCACTCAGAGCAACTGTCTCGTCCTCCTCAACCCAGGTTTCTGTGATGCACGCCAGGTCCCTGAGGACACTGATCTTATTGTTGATAAACCTGTCGTTCATCAGCACCAATGATGAAGCAGGGAAAACCCCTTGCCCAGAACCCTCAGATCTGGGAATAGGAATGAGGTCAGAATGGGGATGAGTCATATATTGTCTCAACCCCCTTCTCTTATTTGGCCTCAACCTATCAGCATACCTTCTCCACCTCATAAGAACTGAGATCCCCGACCCCTTATCGGCCCCAACAGTTGCCAGTCTCTCCCCAGGAAACAGATTCAGGTTGTATTGCTTGGCGTGGATGACTTAGCCCTGCTCTGTTGCTGCCGTCATCTTGTATCGCCCAACCAGTTCCCAAATGGGCCCACAATGGGCAGCACCCTTGTGCCACTGCTCTTTGGCTGCTGTGTTGGGCTGCTGCTGCAGTGTCATATAGCTGCCAGGCCAGATGTTCCAATGCGGTGGGTGGGGAAGGACTCTGACTCCCTCCCTCTGGCCACAGAATTGAAAAGTAGTACACAGCTCACCAGGTCTTGTTCAGGTCTTCTTTTGCTGGCAGGTAGACAGGCTTTCTTGCAGGTTGGGCTGACAGGCTGGGCTCCATGGTATTTTAGGGGCTGGGGTCCATGTGAGGTTCCTGTCCTCCCCAAGCTCCATCCTTACCCCCATTCCCTGCCAGGAGGGACCTAGCCCAAATAGAAACCTAAAGAAATGCCTCAACACCAGGGTATGCCATGTTACTTTCCCTCCCAGAAAATCATTAGCATCTACTATTTTGCATTTTCATACTTGCAGAATTAGTTTAAAAATGCCATTCTTTTTTGCTTTGACAACACAATCCCCTTTTCTGATTTCTAATTTCAGTATCTAGTAGTTAACTATAACTAGAATATTAAAACAGACAAGATACTGTTAATGTAAGTAACAAAGATAAAAGGTACAGGGAAAGGAGGTCTGTCATATATAGGCTGGATTAAGCTTATGCATGAACTGTGGCTATCCAGCCATGTCATCAGCTCCAGCAGAACCTGTAAGGCATCACCTCATCCCCCTGTGGACCTGGAAATGGGAACCAGTAAGTCCATGAAATCTACAGGGTTTCTTTATGTGCAGACAAAAGACTTGCATGATCCAAATCTATTTTAGCAGCATATACAGTGTTACCTAGGGTTGTGCATTTGAATGTACTATATTTGGAAATAACTGAAAACTACACTGGGGACAGCACCTTTGGAGGCTCATAAAATTGGGTCCCTGACCCAAACTTAGGTTTTCTTCTAAGGAAAATTACCTGCAGCTATGGTGCAAATGTGGTGCCTCTACCTTGAAACCCCAACCTGAAAATATTCATCATTACCTTTTAAGCCCTTTTTATCTCCTTCTCAGCAAACAACAACGACTGTTTTTCTACTTCTCCACGGCAGCAAGAATGCTGTTAGCAGCAAAGTGGCGAACATCAGAAGTCCCAACAATAGAAGACTGGGTTCATAAAGTTCAGGAGTTCAGTACAGTAGACCTGATTTCATATTATGTTAATATTGGAAATAAAGATTGTAATAAAATAGAACCTCAGGAAGCAAAATGGGAGAACTGGAAACTTTATATTAATAACAGATATGAGTTAAAGAAATTGAGTAGTTGAGGCACTCTTGTATAATGTAAACTTTTTTGTATATATAAGTAAGATTAGATAGAATAATGTGAGTCTATTTTGAAATTGCTTGTCTATACGTTAAAATATCTAGTAAAAAGGATAAGAATTAGATAATTTTGATTAATAGTGCATGTATTAAGTTCTCTGAAATATTTGATTATAAAATTGTACCAATACAAATAATAGTGCATGTATTAAGTTCTGTGAAATATTGATTAATGTAGTTAACTGATGTATATCTATTATCTATATCCTATGAAATATTTACTTTGAGTAATATCTGTATCTTATATAATATGGAAAAAATATGGAAAAAATAGAACCAATATAAAGCTAAAAGACACTGTTTAACGGTATGGATAATTAGTTTTTTTGGCTTTTCCAAAAAATGTAGTCTCATAAACCCAAAATTTAAAAAAATGGTGCATTTCCCTTTCACCTCCATGTTCTATTACTAACTGCTCATGGAATTGCTCTGGTTGGACCACACAGAGGTTGCCACTTGGGCTTTTGGTTTCTGACCAGGGATTGACAATAAATTCAGAATGAGTTTATGAAATGAACCAATAACATTGCAAACACTTCCACACATACACAGAAATTATGCTACGTACCAAAGTTGGTCTTTGTTGAATTAGGAATGTACTTCTTTACACAGAAGTAGTCCATTTCATTGCCAGAAATAAATATTCTTCAGATGTGACACTCCCTAATTTTTTTGTTCTTTTTTCATCATGTTTTGTATGTTAAGAATAGGTGGTGATGGAGGTGCTATGATTTCATTATGCAAACCACATCGGTGAGAAATAGAGCCATGCCTTGTTTTGGAAAAACAATTTGAAAAAAGTGCATTAGTCAAATTTGATATTCAGGAAAAGAAAGTAAATCATATTAGGAAATCCTGAATTTCTCTCAGAATTTAAGAATGCAGGTGGGAGAAGGCATGATTGAATGTCTCCTCATGTCAAAAATTTCCCTTCCTATGGAATGCAATCATGATAGGGAAAATAATTTGCAAACCCTACCACTTCTATGCTGTCAGGAAAGTAATAATATGCCATTAACAAGAATCCGTGATGGATGGCTGAAGGGCACACTCATTTATGCAGTATGCAGGATTTCTTCTGTAAGCAAGTTCAGTAACCTACTTGATTGTCATGAAAATGTGTGGGAGATGAAAACAGAATTCAGCGCAGAGGCCAGAAAACCTGTGAACTAGGCGGTGAATGACTCAGAGTCAATTCAAATGTTTTGCAAAGGCATGTTATATAACTTCTCTGGAGTCCTTCAGAGTTGTAATGTAGTGTCACAATGCACATAAAAACTTTCCTATAATTGTTGAGGTAGTACGGTCCATTCTGCACAAGTCTTGAAAATGTTTGAAAAATGTTGCCCCCCCCCCCGCCCCCGGTTCATCCGCACTTACCCCTTCCAAATGATTCCTGGCCACCATTTTTAAACTCCATGGATCTAAGGCTGCGAAAGTTCAAAGCCTCATGCTGTGATTTCCTGGTCGTGCGTGCTTTCATAACTATGAAGACACAACCCTCCATAATTAAAAGAAAACTTGACAAAAATACAGTGGCAGATGGCTGGCACAAGCTCAGAGAATGGCAAGGAAGTCCAAGAAGTATGGGAAACAAAGAGATTGCACAGCAAGTGAAAACATTTTCAGAATGTTTTCACAAAAAAAATCACTAGGAAACAGATTACAAAAAAAACCCCACGTTTTCAGGTTGGAAATAAAAGTTTTGATCTAAAAACATTTCAGAACTCCATGGAAGAAATGTTTTATTTCCAGCCTGAAAACATTTTATTCATGTTGTGCAGAATGGATCTATTTCAAAAAGGCCCAGGACCTCCTCAATTTTCTAGCATTGTACATTCAGAGACATACAAATAAGAAGATTCATACAAACATTTTAAAAACCTCATGGATGCATATTGGAGTTGCACAGCCTCTTTCATGCAATATTGATTTGGCTCTAGAGTTACTGCATTATATTTTGGAACGTTAACATTTCAGAATGTCACCTTCATTTGGCCTTGTCATGTGAAGTCCTTAGAGCACAAGGGTTCTCATGGGTATGTCTCAGAATGATCATATAAACATCCTGGTTGCCAGCATGTTCCAATCTATAAAAAACAGGGCAGTGTAGCGGAACAGGGGGCCGAAACAAAATAAAACCTGTTACACAAAGGCTCTTGGCAAGAGAAAGTAGTGTGTGTGAAATGCTATAATTAGTGAGTCAATTGCATAACAATAAAGTTAATAGCCACATAGAAAACAGAACACATTCAACAGATCAACACAATATACAACATAAAGAAACAATTGACAAATAATGCTTTGACACAAGTCAAGGAAAAATGTTTTTTAACCCAAGTTCAAAACATAGGAACCAGCTTTGGCTGAGGTTAGATGGCTGGGAACAGACAACTTTTTCACTTGCTGCTACCGAGTTATGGAAATTTCTCTCCTTGAAAGGGAGACGCTGCTGTCTGCGTGGGCTTGTTGGACTAAAGATCTTATTTTTCCTAGAAGGCATTTATATTGGAATGAAATTTGAATGACTCTTGTTGATGTTCACTCCCCCTGTACTTTTAAAGATAATTTTATATTAATTATGTACTGATTTTATAATATAATTGTTTCTATTTTAATTTGTAATATAATTGTTCATGTTTTAATTTGCTTGTAAACTGCCTAAAGGATTTTGGCATGGAAAGGCAGACTAGGGGGGAAAAGCTCCACTAAAAAAAATAATAATATTCTCCCTTTTTTCCTGTAGGATTTTCAGTTATATTTGACAACATGAATCAATACAGAATTAGATGGGAAGAGAGTTGCACCACAGATGGGAATAGGACAGCTGTACCACCTGCTAAAAGGTTTGCTGCACTGCAGCCAGCAACCCAACAGTGACACTCGCCCTACCTCTATGCAAGCATCATGTGCAGCACAATGGACTGTGCCAACGTATTTACCAGCATAAGTTTCTGCCAGGAAATGGGGGCTTCCCCTGGCTGAAAGGGCACAGGAGGTCAATTAATGCTGCCCCCAGGAATGCCCCCTTCAGTGCTGGTGTAAGCTCCTGCACTGGAGGAGAACTTCTGCTGCACCTGCACTGGCACCCATGTGTCACCCTGCCATGAAGTGATGACAAAAGTGCCCCTTATGCTGACACAAGTGGCATTTACGCCAGTGCCAGGGTTGCACCACCTCCTGAGCCCTTTTGTCCCCCTTGTGGACTGCACTATAAAAGATTTTTTAAATGTGGATTGTGTATCTTTTTCAAAAGTGAGTGACAGTACACTAACTTACCTTCTTCTAATGCCTAGGTGTCAAACTCCCGGCCTTCCAGATGTTGTGGACTACAGTTCCCATCATCCCCTGTCAGCATCATGCATAATGTAAATCAATCACTTTGCAGACTTTTGAGTCACATGAAATGTTATGCCTTTTGTTACCAACCAAGAATATCAGAAGATGGAACTGAAATTTTGTACTTTCTGAGTCTTTTATTATCTTTGAGAGAAGACAGTGTATTTCAGTCACATACATAATTGCAGCTGGCTATTTCCAGGTTTATGCATTCGGTCTGGAAATTATCTGTCTAAGCATATTGACTGCAAGTATTATAAATGGATATTGTTGATTTTTTTTACATACTCCAAGACTCATGGAAATAGAAGAATACGGAAATGAATCTTTAAAAATAATACTCTGAACTCTGTATTATCAATCTATTTTAATTTTTTATTTCATTATAACACAAGAAAAATGAATAATTTGTCTTCACTATGTAATAAAAATCTGATTAAAGTTGGTAATAACAGTCCGTTCTGAATAGCCTAAATAAGATGTCCTGGGGGTGCTAAAAAGGCATTCTGGGAAGGCATTCAGCACAACTTTCCTCCCAAGAGTGCTTCAGGGTGCCTTATTTTAGCTCAAGCTCTCTTTTTTGGAGAATGCTTCAAAGTGCGCATTTCCCCCCTAAGCTGCCTGTAAGACGTCTTCTGCCTGACTGTGAGGAATGAAGAGCTCAGGAGACGTGTTATTTCCCCCTTCAGACTGTTTTTCTCTCTGGTCAGTTTCGCCCTCTGCTTGCGTCCAACATTTTGTGTACCGCTGAAGGGATTGTCCATGCCACCATTTGCTGAAGGTTGCCCCAGGATTCCAGCAACATAATAGTTTTTCTAGTTTTTTTTAAAAAAATGAGCTACTTCCATAACTATGCAGACCCAAATCTGAGAATCTTAGCTGCTCAAAAGACCTATCTGCCTCCCATGGAGGAGCATTGGGTTGACTTGCCCTCCAAGGACCAAATTGAAAAACGAAGTTGGTCCACAGAGGGCAGGTCAACTCAATGCTTCTCAATTGGAGGTAGACAGGTCTTCTGAACATTTAAGATTCTCATATTTGGGTTTGTGTAGCTACGCTAATTGAAAATAGCTGATTGAAAATAAAAAAGGAAAACGATGTATTGCTAGAATCAGCAGGACCAGATGAGTACAACTATGTACTTTTCAGGCTGGAAAGGTACCCAGGATCAGAATCTGCAGAGCAAATATCCTGGGGCAACCTTCAACAAATGACAGCAGGGAGAATTACTTCAGCTGCACACAAAATGCCAGGCACAAGCTGAGGGTGAAACTGACCAGAGAGCAAAATTGTTGGGCAGGAAACAGCCGCTTTTCCCTTATGATGTCTTTGCTGTCTGGAAAGCACACCAGAAGCCACCTCTTTTTAAGACATCTCCTAGGCTGATTTTGCATGTCAAAATTGCTCTGTGGCTTATCTGGGGAGTGTACCTGCTGCAGCGCTTCTCACCCTGCTTCTAGTTCCCCACTGCTGCCCGGCTCTTTCCTTTGCTCGAGTCCGGGCCGGTGAAGGCAGCCCCAAATGGTTCCCCACAATCCTGGGATCTTCCCATAAGCACTGCTTAAGCATTTCAAGTTCTTCCACAGTCTCTTTCATGCATGCGCAGGCAGCCTACATTTCCTGCATTTGGATTGGTGGAATCTTGCCCCATTCCCCCCACTCACTTTCATTATTTTAGTTTTAAATGGCTCTGAACACAAAACTGAGAAATAGCGCCCCCCCCCCATCTAAAATCCTTACGTGGGCATCAGGATCGTTGTCTTCCACCACTCACCCCCGTCTAAAATCTAAATCTAAAATCCTTGCATGTGCAAGAGTCACCGCTCTCCTGTTCATGGTGCCTGCACATGCTACTTTTCTGCCCAAGGTTTCTCCCTCCTTTCTAAAAACCAAAGTTTCTCCCTCTATTTTTTTTCTCGGCAAGGGGGTTAGGGTGCCAATTCGCAGTGCCTGTCCATTGGTGGGGCGGGCCAGAGCAGCGAGGTGGGACAACTGCCCCTGGTTATGGTACGGAGGAGTTTTGCATGGTGGGGGAAGCCTCCAAAGCAACAAAGGGGCATTTCAAAAGATCCTCAACCTTTGCAGTTCAGGAAATTTGCGGAGCAAAGCCAATGCCATGGGGTGGCTCTGGGGCAGAAACGTGGAAGCCACGCTGCAGAACTGGGAGCAATGCAAAACTCCTGACGGCATCAGGGCATTCCCCATGCCAACAAAGAAGCAATTTCAGCATGCAAAATCAGCCCAAGATGCCTTATTTTGGGTGTGCATAGTGAAAAGAGGAGTTGCTTTTTCTAAAGACGTCTGTTTTGTGCTGTGCAGAACGGACCAATATTTTATGTAAAATTTACTATTATGGCTTGTGTTCAGAGATTATGCCTTTTTTCTTTAATAGTAAGAATGAGTAATTTGTTGTATGGTCATTTACATCTGTTTCACTTTATATTAATCTGTTTTATGCCTTTGTATGTAAGTGACACAAAATCAGGTATACATTTTAATGGCAGTACTTCTCTTTTCTTTGTTAATATGATTGGGAGTAAAAGGTAACTGGCTTTTCATTTGAAAAACACTTCAGCTTTTAAATAAAACAGTTGTTATGAAATTCAGTAGCATCTCTAAATAGCTATGAACAGAAGGAAAGTAGTGGCTGAAATGTTGTGTTAACTGTTGCACAAGGCTATAATAAATTATACCCTTCTAAGCCCATCACATTCACATCTCTACTGTTTGGAAACAATTTCCACATACAGAAGGGCTTGTTGGGATCCAGTCCTATAAATACAATTTGAGTATTTATGTACCATCTTCTGATAAGTGATACAATTTTCATAACATGCAAGCATGTTATTTAATGCATATATCTAACTTAACACATAAAATATGCTTATGTAGAGCCATCTAGAATGCCATACAAATTCCTTCCATTGAAAATGATTTTTCACCTTTGATTCATCTTTGTTATGGTACCTATTTCACAGTATGCAGTGAAGTAGAGTGCTCGCTATTAATATTCTTGGGTTTTTAAGAGATCAAATGAATAGATATGAATAACTTATTAATGAAAAGTGACATTATTCTACCCTATGAATTAATACCTTGACATAATGACCATGTGACTGAATGATAGGAACAGAATAGAGGGAATAAGGTCTTACATGTGTCATTGTAAAGAAAAAACTGTTGAAAGAGAATTGTTATGCAGAATGGATAGTCATAATCAATCATATTTCATCAGCATATTTTACTTGCTATATGTGTTAAACTGTGTTTGTGTGAGATAATGGAGATTATAAATATACAGACTTAGTATTACTGTACAATTTTTTCTCTTTTGTAAACACTCCTGCTCCTACCAATATTATTATGAACAAGAGAAGCCATGTTGTCTTTAAAGTTCAGACATATTTGGGCAACAGTAGCTTCCAATACATAGCTTTGTAAAAGTATGGTATAAATTCCAGCTCAGATTTTGAAACTTCGGCCCTTTCTGCACAGCAGAAAGGGAGCTTCTCCACTGGCAGAAAATATGCTGGTGGAGGGGAGGGGGGCCATTCACATGGGAGCTTGCAAGCAGCCCCCACAGAAGCCAGCACAGAAGAGGTGACTCTGCATGGAGCCGCCTCTTCTGCGTCCCCCCCCACTCACCTTGTCCTCCAGCATCGGTCTGGAGGGCTGCAGGGACCCGCCCATGCTGCCCTTCGACCTCCAGGGGTCGGAGGGCAGCGTGGGCGGGTCTCAGCAGCCCTCCAGACTGACGCTGGAGGATGAGGTGAGTGGGGGGGATGGGAAAGCGGTGCCTTTGGCACAGTGCAGTTTGCACCACACCAATGGGAAGGCGGCGCTTTCCAAAAACCTCCCTTGAGAAGGGAGGTGGAAAGCGGCGCCTTCACACCACTCAGAGCTGCACAGGACGGCATTCCTGTGTTGCAGCAGCGCTGCCTGTGCGAACGGCTGCCCAGGGACCGGTGTTTTTCCGTCCCTGGGCCGCTGTTTTTGGTCCCATGTGGAAAGGGCCTTTGATCGAGATCCTGGTTGATGTGCGCAGGAATTCACAAAGACATAATTTACATAATTTGTTAATTATACATTTGTTAATCTAGAACAGTGATTCTCAACCTTTTTTCACTTGGCAACCCATATTCCCCAAAAATTGTACCCCCATATTTTTTTCATGTACCCCCAAACACTCTGGTATATCCTGGGTTGGGAACCACTGACATAGAACATGACATATTGGTTTCAGTGGGACATCTTTTTTTAAAAAAAAATGCTTCTCCTTGGCAAAAAATAAAATCAAAGAGTAGAAAGCATCATGTAGACAATACATGGAGACATTCCTCTTAGCAATCCATCCTTAAATGAAATAATGAACATAAAATTTTACAATAAACTCTGTAATGGAGTTACTTTAGGCAGCATGCCAAGACAGACTTGTCCCCTTTTCAGCTCAAAACATTTTTGGTGGTTGGTCATCACAATCTGTCTGTCTATAGAATTTGGCATCAAACAATAAGCAGGTACATCTACTCCAAAAAAAATATTCTCAACACATTTGGGGATGGGGGAGGCATTTTTGTAAGATTTTGAATGCATTTTCTGCAATGCACAGATACATGCTTAACTGAGGCCTAATTACAACTTTGGAAGAATGCTTTACAAAAGTATCCATTTATTTAGAAACGTCACATTTTCATGTGGAATCAGCAATGATTATAACAAAAAAGAAAGCCAGAATTAGATTATAAGAGATGAGAATCAAATTTAAAATCCATACTTCCAAAAACTCCTTAGAAACTCCAATTAACCCATGAAATAACATGAAATATTTCTAACCTATTCCCTTTGTTTTCATATCTAGGTATAACCTCTGTACGAACAGCAACTGGCCATCTTTAGCTAGTGTGGTGAAGTGGTTTAGAGCAGTGGACTTTAATCTGGAGTGCTGGTTTTGAGTCCCCATTTCTCTGCATGAGCAGCAGACTCTTACCTGGTGAACAAGTTTAGTTTTCCCCACTCCTCCACAAGCCGCCTGTAAGATACTTTGAGAATCCTTATTGTCACCTTAGGTATTTCAGTACGTATGTTTACTGTGTTTCAATATACAAAGTATATTACATTTCTTTTTCTTTTTAGCAACCAACTGCAGTGATCAATGAATTCTTCATAAACGAAGAAGTGTTCTTTTATTGTTCCTAGCATGGAGCACCTCACACAAAGAAGCTATTTCAGAAGGCTTCCATATGGGATTTACAACATGTAGATCAAAACCTACAGCAGCAGCCTTTGCTGCTTCCTGTGGCCAGTGACCACAAGAAGGGTGATATTTGAAGTAAAAAGCTTACAGTTATATTTATAATTTAACAATAGTAATGTTAGCCCTACTGGCCAAGAGGTTCATTGCCTGGTTTAGCTTTTTAGTTCAAATAAAACACACCACAGTGGAAAACCAAAAAAGGCTTTATTTTTCTATAGAAGGGTAAAAGAATAGAGACACAAGGGGGCTAATGCTCCTAGCTTGTGCAAAGATTCAAACAGCTACTTAAGTTTAAATAGTGTTACCTCAAAGACACAGTTGCTTTCACTTTATTCATATTGATCTGTTCTTCCATGTGATCCTCCTGTTTGTTCCCCAACGTTCCTGGCCGCATCTTCAAAGCTGCTGTACAAATGCCAGATTTGGCCTGACATAATGTATTCCTCTCCCTCATTTCATAGACAATATACCCAGAAATGTGCCTTTGGCGATGCTAATGAGACAACAAAGCTACCTTCAACCTACGTTTCTAGTGTATGTTAACTGACCTTTGAGTTTATAAAAATTAGTGCAGCTTATTTTAGGAATTTGCAGACAGAAAGTCAAAGGCAGCTTGTTTGATCAGTTATAGGCTAACTAGCAATAAAGCCTACTGTGGTAAACAATACAATGGGCTCTAGACAGCTGTTATTGGTGGGCACAGCAGTGAGGCAATATATAGTTTCCTCCAGTGGTAGGATTCAAATAATTTAACAACTGGTTCTGAAAGGACTCAGTGGTGGGATCACAACCATTCTCTGAGCTAGACAAAAAATTAGCTACCGGTTCTACCGAATAGGTGCGAATAGGCTGAATCCCACTGGTTTCCTCCTTTTTATTTTAGAGGATGTGTCTTCCAAGCTTCACAGACTTGGTAGGAAAATCCATGATGATTCCCATGTCAAATCTCATCCAGTAAAGTTTTAAAAAGGGGAATGATCCTGCATGCTGGACTGAGAGTACTCAGTCCAGCATCCAGGATCCGGTTCTCCACCCCTCATCTTATTTCCGAAGGTCTGCAGGTCTTGGAAAGTGAGGTAGAGAGAACGATCCTGGGAGGCACCTGGATCAGGCTCTCTTTCACCCACCTCATTTCTGAGGGCCTGCTTGACTTGGGAAGCGAGGGGGACGCATGATCCTTGGTGCTGAACTGATCAGGCTCTTCTCCCCCCACCCTGCTTTCCAAGGGTGGCGAATTGCTGAGCAGGACTCACTTCCAGCCAAGCATCACTCACAGATTGGCTGGAAGTAAGTCCTGCACAGCAATTGGCTAGGAGTCTGCCGTTGTCATGCTTTCCATCCTTTGACAATTATGTTTTAGGATTATTCACCCTATGGGTTATCATTCTGCATTCCGTTACAGTCTACAGTGGAAGTTCATGTGCTTGAAACTCAGCAGGGAAAATGTTTTAACACCTGTTTCTCTTTTGAATACTTCTGAACTGTGATATCAGTAATTTGCCCAATCATATATAATTTTTAGTCCCCTTACCAAAGTACATTTCTTTTTTTTACAAGAAATAGCAACTGCATCTCCAGGAATGCCTGGGATGTCTTCGTATGGAGGAAAAAGTGTGTGGGGTTGCCAACCTCCAGGTGAGGCCTGAAGTTCTCCCAGAACTATAACTGATCTTCAGATTACAAAGATCAATTTCCCTGGAGAAGCTGGCTGCTCTGGATGATGGACTTTATGTGCCAATGAGCACACTCCTCTCTACAAACTGAGCCCTTCTTAGGCTTGATCCTGAAACCTCCAGGAATTTTCCAGCTCAGAGTTGGAAACTCTAGTATGAAGTCATCCATATAAATTGTAGTGGAAGGCTATGATCTGTTTTCAAGGGTGTCTCTGCAATCCTGAAAATCTATTAATGATGGTAAAATGAGCATTGAAATATTATGGAACACTGTGGGTGAGGAATGCAAATATCTTCCTTTTAAATCCATGTCCAGCAGGAAACACTGTACTTTAGCACATAGCATTGAAAAACTTTCCCCAAAAATCTATGAAGTATTTATAGAAAGAATCCCTTGAAATTACTTTCTGCTTATCAAATTTACAGCAACCTGAGGTCACTCAATATTTTGCAGCAAAATTGTTTTAATTCTCATGTTCCCAATCCTCTGGTTACTCCTTTTTCCTCTTTGTAAAATATGTAAAACTGAAATTGTTAGTGCCTGTCCTTCACCCCAACCCTACCCCACCCAATTCTCTGGGCCACAATTCCCCTGGCTCCCACACTTTCCACCCAGTAAACAAATTGTTAACACTCAGCCATTAAATTGTTGAACCTTTGGCAAACTCTCGGTTTATTCAGGCAGTAATTTATGAAAGCTCCAGCAAATAAAAGGATTAACTGACTAAATTGCAAAAGCCAGGATGGAAGACTCTGTTCTGGGCTGATTGATTTTTCTCAAGCAAATACCAACACAGGCAGTCCAATAAAAAGTAGCAACTGAGCCATTTGGGATTTAAATAACAGACTGATAAGGATGCAAGATTATATCAGGATAAGATTAATTTTGGTGGTGTGCTGGATCAGATGGAACATCTGTCTAACGCAGCATTCTGTCTGATGACTGACTGTGTGCTGCAGGAAAAGGCTCTTAATGAGGTCCACAGGCAGGATTGATGGCAATTTCCACCTGGTGTTAAACCTCAGTACTTGGTAATCAAAGCAATACTGACTCTGAAAATGCCTTTTTCTCATTTTGGCAATGAAGATCCACCTTTTATATTCAGCGTTCCTTTAAAAAGTCATTTGTGCTGCTGACTATCACAGCTTCATGCACCATGGGTTAATTGTACATTAGGTAGAGAAGTACTTCTTTTCGTTCCTTTTAATCCCATATCAGTGAGTGATCCTGTAGGGGGGAATGGCAAAGTAAAGATATTAATTCAATTATTTTTCCTGTTCACTTTTCCACACTTGTTGTGACTGCAATTATGTTTTCTTCATTTTTTAAAAGCTCAAATTCCGCCACCCACCCTTTTTTTAATATAGGGTTTGTTCTTGAATAATAATCTCTACAGATAATTTTCACGTTTGTCAAAGTTTAAAATGGAGTGATTACTTGGCTTTTAACCATTAATCTCTTTTACTTACGGCGTAAGTGGAATTCGCAAGACTTTTCTGCAAACACATCACACTCCAGGTACCTTGGTTTTTTTTAAAAAAACACATACACACCAGAAATCAATTTTATTGAAATTTAATTTGACCCAAACAAAAACGTAGCAGCAATTTGACAGGTTAATAGCATTTCTTGCTCTTTTACAAGTTTGCTCATGGCTGTTTCTAGAATTTTCAAATTCTCTTATTTTGAGACAAAAGTAGGAGTTTCCTTAGTCTGTTATGTTTTCTTCCACACGATGTCTGGAACAAGGTTTCCCAGGTGGGCAATCACCCAGGGGAAGGCCTGGTGTGCCAGTTTTATGCCAGCACACCTACATTGCTTCTAGTTTAAACCAGAAGTGACACAAGATGCTTCAGCATGCTTCAAAAATTATGTGGTAAAATCAGATGTTTTGCAAAATTCTAGAGCACCCTCCCCTGTCATTTACAGTTTAAATGTTCATATCAAAACCCTGCACCCCCTCCCGCAGCCATAGTTGCCCTCCGGATTTCAGGCTGTGGCCTATCCAGAATGTTTGTGTCAAAACCAGTAATACCTAGGGTCAAAACATCCTTTCTTGAGTAAGAACATAAGAAGATGCCTGCTGGATCTGACTACTATCTAATGCAGCATCCAGCAGGTTTCTTGGCCTAAATTTAGACTTCCATCCCTGTTTGTTAGGCACTTTCATCTTATCTGCTGTGAATAAGCTGGAGGTAATCACCAGTCCTTGCACCCCTTTACTTCAAATATTTCTTCAGTAGGGTCAGGGATTCATTTAAAACCTGCGCATATTGTGACAGTGTACATAATTTTAGAAAAACATTTCTTGACCAGGAAGTTCTCATGCACATAAACCCATCCTTTTTGAAAGGGACTGGAATTCTTTGGGAGGAGTTCCAGTGGATTTTGTTCTTTCTGTTTGTGTTTTCCAGAATAATGAAAACTATCAGGCTATGTGAGTAATGCTCTCTTGGCTCTCTTGACCTTGGTTCCCGACATTGATTCAAACACTGATTGACTGTCCACCATTATGTGGAAAAGTACAGTGTGAGAGGTGATTCAGTTTTTAGACTGACTCTGAGTTTTGTCCTTTTAAATGAATTCTACATTAATCCCTTGTCACATACTGGGAAATAATTTCAAACAACAGACATTTCAAATATAGTTATCGAATTGCTGTCAAAATGCATTAAACCACGTACTCAGAGATCTTAGTACAGAATTTGTAGAGAATTTATTTTTTAAACAAGAAATTCCAGAAAGAAAGTGTCCATTCTACTTATAGACTTTCTGTCACCAATAATTAATGAAACACAGAATTAAAATTTATGGTTCCAACCTAGCATCTGCTTTACCTTCTGTTAGGTTTTGAGAAGACGTGTGTCCCAGATATTCTTGGGTATGAGATGCATACATTTTGACATTTTTATGCATCTTTGACAGTAACATAAAGTAGTCTTTAAAATATCACACCAAATTTTCTTCTTGGCTACATCATTCTTAGTAATAGGTTTATTTATTTGTTTTCATTAAGTAGCTGATCTAACTTAGAAACAGTAAACAGAATAAGACCCATGGTTCAAGAACTCTTTGCTAGTTAGTAAAACAATCAAGCTGAGCAATTTCGGCAGGTGTGTGGAATCATACATGGTCTCATTGCAAAGATAGGACTTCTGTATCTCAGATACATATCCTAGCGTTGCCAGCTCCTAGTTGGGAAATACTTAAGAGATTTGGGGACTGGATTCTGAGGAGGGTGGGATTGGAGGGGAAAGACTTGCATAGAGATTAATATCATAGAGTCCACCTTCAAAAGCCACCATTTTCTCCAGCTGAATTGATCTTGGACACTTGGAGATCAGTTGTAATCCCAGGAGATTTTCAGATATCACCTGATGGTTGGCAACCCTACAAATATATTAGGCATTAAACAACAGTAATGTAGTAAGGAATGAGATGTAACTCAGCAGCAGAGCTAATGCTGTGTTTGTAGAACATCCAAGGCTCATTCCCAACCAACTCAGGTTAAAGTATTAGATTAAAAGCTATCTGAGACCTCTGCTTGAGGAATGGAGAATTATTGCCAGCCAAGATAGACAGCACTAGTCCAGATAGATCCATGTATTTAATAATGACAATTAGTTCAACAAAGCTTATATTATGTGAGTGTGTAAATTGCCATCAAGTTACAGCCAACTTATGCTAACCCCTTACGGAGTTTTTAACGCAAGAGATTAACAAGAGGTGGTTTGCCATTGGCTTCCTCTTCATAGAAACCCTGGTATTCTTTGTGATCTCCCATCCAAATATGTGGGCTGATGCTGCTTAGCTTCCAAGATCTGACACATTTGGGCCAGTCAGGGTCTTCCAGGTCAGAGTAGCTAATGTTATAAACCCTAACAAATGCTTAATTGTTTCATAAGACCTTCACCCATGAATACTCCCCCCACAACACACACAAACATATATTCTCTTTCAAGTGTTACCACTTAACATGGCAAAACATTAGATGTAAATGTATTGGAACCAATGTCTGAAACATTTAAAAGTCACACTGATTTGAATGTTCAACAGCACTCCTTGTTTAGACATGAAACACAGGCTGCAATTCTACAAATATTTAGTCAGAAGATTCCATTCCATCAAAGAGAATGAGTATGCCTTATTTTGAACTGCAGAAATAAACAATTGCCATTAGTCTTCACCAGGCTGATAATGACTACAGTTCCCTAGCAATAAGTCTGTTCCTCATGATCTGTGTGGAGTTGGAAGGAGTCTGTGCAGTGAGAAAGGTGCAGGAGGTAGATGATAACATACATCTTCTTTATTATGCTATTTTCATCCAACCAATACATGCATTTTTGAACTGCTAAGCAGCATCATAATTTCTACATTATTTCCCAGGGAAGTATTTAGCCTTGTCATGGAAACTGAACTTCTGAACATGCATAGGCATGTTGTTTCCATGGTGTCCCATTGAATACTCAGACAATTCGTCAATCTACATTTCCCTGGATTTCATGCCCCTGGGTTGTTGTCAGCAGTATGTTAAGCATGAAATTCCTGGGTATCTGAACGTTGTACAGAATTTATAAATCTGAGAGTGGATATAGAGTTGAAAGGTGAATTAAGATTTTGGACAATGCAAACACAGAAGTCAAATACATCAACATGATTTTTGCTGTTAGAATAATCTGGAGCTCCTAGGTGGAGTTTCTAACCTACAGCTGGGGACCAAAGTGTTCCTGGAATCACAAGTGATGTCAAGACTACATAAATGTCTTACTGGTTTGTTTGTTCCACTTCTCCTGGAGAAAATGGCTGCTTCAGAAGGTGGACTGCATGGCATTATACTCTGCTAAAGTCTTTACACTCCCTAATACCATTCTCCCAGACTGCAATTCAAATGTCCAG
This sequence comes from Sphaerodactylus townsendi, assembly GCF_021028975.2. Classification (NCBI taxonomy): domain Eukaryota; kingdom Metazoa; phylum Chordata; class Lepidosauria; order Squamata; family Sphaerodactylidae; genus Sphaerodactylus; species Sphaerodactylus townsendi. Next base: position 93,414,180 of record NC_059433.1, read on the forward strand.
GTATTTCCAAATTCAGTGCTAGCACCCTATAGATGAGGTTGCAAAAACATTGTGCTTTGCATCAACTTTTATCTGACACTGTGTGTGTGTGTGTGTGTGTGTGTGTGTGAGTGAGAGTGAGAGTGAGAGTGAGTGAGAGAGAGAGAGAGAGAGAGGCAGAAAAATAAAACATGTCTTGCTCAATAACTATCTAATTATACAGGGATTAAATGGCTTTCTGCTCAGTACCACACCTGAGAGAAAATGCTTCTTTTAAACTGGATGATTCTATATGCCAGTCAGGAATTTGTTCCAATACCTTTCTTTTCACTGCACAGTAGGGCATAATAGCTCTTCTAAAGAAAGCTTTTTATGGCTTCCAACTTACTGAAAATTGTTATCTTGTACAACTGGCCCTTTAAGGAACAGTGAATGTCAGTGCTCAGAGCACCAAGCCAGTTCTTGTTGTCTGCAGACACTCATTTTAAGAATACACATTTGATTGCTAAGTCTTTAGTTTTTAGAAAAACATGAGGTGAGATGTGAAGCACAGTAAGTCTATAATAATTGCCTCTCATTCAAAATTCAAGTCCATCAGGCCTATAAAAAAGCACCGTGAACCAACATCTTAGATCCTTTAAGTAAACATGCTATATATGGTTATTGCAAATGTAAAATTAAATGGCTGAACTGTATCACTTCAGCTCTAAATATTGCTTTAATGCATACCATTAAGCCTGCATTCCAAAGATGGCTTTGGTCTTACACAGTTTACATGGAACAGCCCCAAAATGTACACAGCTGACCCATTAAAAGTATATGGAAAGGTGGGATTGAATCTAATTGCTCCAAACTGATTTGCATAATTTAAACTTTTAAAACATGCCCAGTTATTGGATCTATCCAATCAGCATTTCCTCACATCTTTCCTATCCTTTGAAATTTATTGTATCTTTTTTGCATTTATTCTTGAATGCTAGACACTGTGTGTGTGTGTGTGTGTGTGTGTGTGTGAGTGTGTATCAGCTTTCATAAGAACAGTATACAAATGATACACACCAGCATAAAATGAAACAGCATAATCCTAAAGCAATACCAAACAATAATATGGAGGTGTGTTGAAAAAAAAATGGTATTTTTCAGACCCAGGTACATTGGAACTGAAAAACATCAGCGTTCCCAATTTTGGGGGATTCCAATATCAATATGGTGTTCAGATCCAGGTTTTATTTGGGAATCCGAAATTATTCAGATTCTTTATCTTGGGAGCTGGGTGGGAGCTGCTAAAAATACAAGCATTGCTGCACAGTTGCTGATGCCTATCCACAGAAGAATTCTCAAGTTTGATGAAGATAGGGTCAAGGGATCCAATTCTATGGGCCCTCAAAAAGGCACCCTCAACCATCCTCCATACTTTTTAATGTGGATGAAACAGTCTTTTGTGTTCCAAAAAGCAACCATTGATCAATGCTTCCAATGAAAAGAACCAACACACGCTCGGAGGATTGGTTGTCTGCAACTCATAGGCTTTAGTAAGTTACTCCTTCACAACTGCAACAGCTGTGTCCTATCTTGTGTCCCTCCTGGAGGTGCTGAGTGTCCACGTGATGAGTTCATCTCCAAAGTCATCTCAGTTATTGCTGCAGATGTTGCCTAGCAAAGAAGGTGGGGAGTGAATAACAGCAAAGACCTGTGAGATGCTAGAATTTTTGGATGAGAGTCAAAAAATCACAAGTTTCAGCGTCTCAGTATCCTACCTGACGTATCCTTAACCATGAAGTGGAGAAGGTAGATCATGCAGTAAATGCACCTCAGGCCCAGTGCCTGTGTCACTGCTCTACTGTTTGCACTGCTGTGGATCACCATGAAGCCATTCCTGCATGCCCTCCTCACTGCTTCTTAATGGTTGCAGAAATGTTGTCCACTGTGTGTGCCTTATTGACAACTTGAGTATGGAGAAGAGCCTGGCAGCAGCAAACCTGGTAGTCCTCCCCATGGCTTACAGTGGTTTCTCTCCCCCCACCAAGAATACTGTTGAGCTGCCACCAGTGCATTGTCAGCATGATGTGTCTGAGGGCAAGTTCAGGTGAAAGATATGAAGTGCATGGGACAATTGTGCCTTGACAGCCACTGACAGCCCTATACAATGAGGGCACCACATTCCTGCTCAACATGGTACATGTCCAAGGGATAGGCATCCTGTACAGGATGGAATATTCAACTATGAAAAAGGGATACCTGTCCAGAGTGATCATCTCACCTATTAGGTGAGGGACCCTTTCCCTGCTTGCTATTTTCCTCCCCATGGCACCTAGTGCCAACCTCACTAAGCATCTCCCTCAGAGATGCTTGGCAACCCTTCCCAACCCTTGAGCAGAGCACCAGAGGTGGTTGCAGAATAACTCACCTCTTGGCCATCTGCTGGTGCTTCATTAGAAGGTTCCGGAAGTCAGTAGGTGAAAGATATCTTCTGTGACTGATCTGCGCCCTACACAGCTGGCAGTCTACAAATTGTGGGATCTTTGTTCATTGGAAGCGCTTCCAGACTACAGAGGTGCAGGGACGCCTATGCAGACTACCAGATGCAGGCATTCTTGGAACAGCTTCCTGCAAGTGTAACTCCCATGCCCAGAATGGGTTGGCCCAGAATGGGTTGACCCAGTAAGGGGTGGAGACTCGGAGCAGCAGAGAGGCTGAAAGAGCTCTTTTGCAGAAGAACAAGGCTACCAGACTCGGACCTTGATTTCTATAAGCCCTTAACACCTTGTTAAGGGTTTTCTTTTGTGGTTGTAATGGGTGAGAGTTCTCCTGGAGACCTTCATCATGTTGCAACCTGTTCATCAAGCCCTTGGAGTCTTCAGGAGCCAGCCAACTTGCAAAGAAGAATTTGGACTTGGCAATATCAGTAGACTGTAAATAGAAGGACTTGAAACGCAACCTGAACAGGACCTTGAATTGTAACGTTAAATGTTGATGTTATATGTTATATGTAAAGAAAAGTAAACCATTTTGTTGTTTAAAAATTGTTGTTGCAACTCATTCCAAGTACTGCCCCACAGAACCCACAGTAGTGGTTACACAAGCAGCTCAGGGAAGACAAGCTGTTTCTAGGGGGGACAGAAAAGATACCCCAGGGAGAAGAGGTTGAGATGGTGGCACCTTGGGATGCATCTCCATCTCTTCCTCTGGCCTCTCATGATGTCTCTCCTCAAAAGGCCTGCTGGACTCTGGAAGAACTGAAGCACGTAGTGTCTAGCTTCTCCAGCAACTCTGGCTCCCTGGGATGAACTCCAGAGCTCAAACCCTCTCATCTCCCAAGCTCACCAAAAGACAGCTCAGGCTGATCCTATTCCTGCTGCTGAGTTCATACAATAGCTGGCAGAAGGGGCACCCTGAGCAACAGATCCCATAGAGTTTTTGCCCAATACAGAGCATCCCTACACTGCTGGCAATGTGACAGCATCACTTCTACTGCATTCCAGAAGTGAAATCACCACTCATCATTGACCTAGGCCTCGTTTTTTCCTGGCAACTCTGTTTTATGTATATCATGCTTTTCTACCGAATGAAGACCAAAAATAAGATTGCCAACCTTCAGGTGGGGCCTGGAGATCTCCCAGAATTACATCTAATCTCCAGAGCCCAGTTCTCCTCAAGAAAATAGCAGCTTTGGGGATGGACTCCAGGCATTGCTGAAGTTCTTCCCAAATCCTGCTCCCCCCAGGCACCTCCATATATGTGGGAACTTTCCTGCTGAGATTTGGTAACCTTAACCCAGGGCGTTTTCGCAAACACTTTTTGTTCCAGAATAAAAGCGAACCGCATTGATTCCTTGCCTTTTTAATGTAGTTTCGTCGCTCGATGGCATTCGCACATGGCCCTGTAGTCACGCATCTTCCGCTTGCTTCACAACTCCCGCGTTTTTGCATCCCTCAGGAATGCGGTGCAAACGACGAATCTGATAGGCTGGCGTGCAGTCCTGGGGCGGTCCGTGGGTGGGCTACAAACATTCCTCTGATGTCACCTGTGGGGGCGTATCTCAAAGCTGTCACGTGAGAACGTGATCGTGGGCGGGTGAAAACCCCTGATTGTCAGTACCGCTAGCTCGACATCTCGCTGATTGAGACGCGGATTCCTCGTTGCCTCCATTTTATATCGTGAGACCTCTGAAGTTCTCTGCTACTGCAAGGAACCGAGGTATTGCTTCCTGGTTAGAGAGGTTTCACCAGTTGTGCCCCTCGCTTTGGCTACAGAACTGCTTTGTGGGCATAATATCAGATGGAAAGCCATCAGGGTCGCCATGCCTCCTGACACAGAGGAGACAGAGCTGCTTCTTCTGGTTGTAGGTTTCTGGCCCGAAGACTTCACCCGGGATCTAATCAACCATCAGGAGATCCTGAGCGTTCCCCCCCCTCGCATCCCTTTACCTTCTCTGCGCGGTGGAGAAGGGGAGGGGCACGAGATTCACATTTTCCTATTTTAACGCCAATGCATCTTTTGGCTTGGGTAGAATAAAGGTTGCTCTGCAGCATATGTCATCCCTCCAACTCTCCTACCCCCCCCCCCCCCGGTAAAAAACCAAAGTTAGCAAAATGTCAGGGTGCATGGCAAGATTGATTCAGCCAAGATGCAATTATAATTTAAAAAGTGCTTGATTGAGGTGCCTGATGTTGGGTGATTTATTCTGCATACCATATACATATAATTAAAGTCGGGGAGTGGAGTAATTTATCAATCTCAAGAAGCCTGTAGAGGGGCAAGGGGAAGAGGAGTGCCATTCCCTCCTCTCCCCTGCTCTGCTGCTCCCAGCTGGGCTCTCTGTTTGTTTTATTAAAACGCTTTCGGGATGTGATTCCGCCCACTCTTTGCAGAGTGAAACTGATCATTTCTCCAGTCTCGGCAGGAGAGAGTCATTCGCTTGGGATTGTGGGAGGGAGAGAGAGAGAAAGAGAAAAGAAGAAGGAGAGGAGGGAGGAGGAGGGAAGACAAGAAGGAAGAGCAGCTTCAGCCTTCTGGCGTGGAGTTTTGGAAGCCTCCTCTGCCCCTGCCTCTCTTCCCCTCCCTGCCTCCCGGATCCTCAGCGACATGTTACAGCAAAGCCTGTGAGCTGTTCTTTTCCCCTTCAGCCTCCTGTCACTTCCTTCCTGGTCCGCTTGCAGGACGAGTCCGCTCGCTTACTTTTATTCCGGACCAGGCTGCTTTCACCTTCTTGCCCGCTCTTCCGCACACCCTCATTGGATTGATTGTCAAGGTTGTGCTTTGTGTATAGCGGTTCCTGGAGGCTGCATGTTGAGCCAGGTGGTGAACACATCTTACAAGGCTGGAAGAACTCAAAGGCTCTCCCTGCACCCCTGTCCCCTCAACCCTCCTCACTGCGTGTGTCTCTTTCTCTCTCTTGTTGGGTCGAAGCTGCAAGGCTTACAACGACTGGAACGGGACGAGGGGGGAAGTCGAGTGAGATGCAAAAGCGAACAAAGGAATGTGCGCTCGCAGCAAGAATGCCCCGTCGCACTCCCATTGGATAGATCAAATCTCGTCACACGGTGGGCGTAAACCCTCGCTGCCGCCTGATCCACTTTCGCTCCACTTTTGTTTCGCAACTAGGCACCAAATTCTGGGGGGAAACTGCGTTTTCCAAGAAAGTTGCACAAGTATCGAGCGACAGGAAAAATGCGGAACAACGGCTGGAATGTGGCACAAAAAGGGGGTCGGGACACATTTTGGCTTAAGTGTGTGCAAACAGATGTGTGATACGGCGACGACCTCACATGCCAGATCTGCAACATACAGTGTGTGCGAAAACGCCCCCAGAGTACCTCTTCACATCCACTTTCCATCTTCCACTTTATCCTCATGACAACAAGTCTGCAAAATGGTTTAAGGCTGAAAGATTGTGACCCAGGCCGAAAGTAAAATGGGGACCTGTCCTCTTTGCAGATTCTGAAAACAGTTTTGCCACACTTTACAACAGGATATCATTTTTGTGTATCATTTCTTGCCAGTCAAATGAAAAGCGTTGTTTGCTCTACATCCTTGGCCAGAGCCACCTTTCCCTGATTTGGTGAATACAAATGTCTGGAGCTGGAGAGGTGGAGACCACCAAGTCTTGTTTCTTAAGCTGAACTGCCCAATGAAAAGTAGCTCCCTATTCATGACTGGTGAGTAGAACATCAGCCAGCCCATCAGGTATCTGAGCATCCCTTGCTGTGGCCACATATCCAAATGCACTTCTGGTTGCTACTATTGCTCTTGCTTGCAACAAGCAGCTCAATATTAATACATTAGCGTGTGTCACATCTTGAGGAGTAAATGTAACACAATGTAAGAACACTGTACATTTGATTGAAACAACTGAGAAAATACTTATATTGTATCTCTTTTAGAATATAGCAAATAAGATCAGACCTGAGGAAGCTGAACATGTTTTAATGGTTTACCCTTTTTGGTGAAACCTTGCAACAAATCACTCTAAAATCGATTCAGAACAGAAATTGACAGAGGAAACAACCTTATATTATCTAGTACTTTAGCTTCCATTAAGGGATGTATGTAATTGCCAGCATGTTAAACTGTTTTCACAAGAGCGATTCTTTTAATAGTGGGTGCTTAAAGATGACACATACAAAAATAACAATTATTACCCTAAATCTCAACTCTTTTAATGGATGGGTAAACTAGCTATGCCAATTGGACTGACAAAAGCAACTCTGCATACTACAGTTCAAGAATAAAAAAATCTGTTCTTTAACTTAAAATTATGAATTTATTATTATGTAGTTGACACTAGTAGCAACCACTCTATTTCAAGGTTACATATGAGTCCCACTAACACTTCATTTGTTTGTTGAACTCTTTTGATAACATACATACTTAGGCTTGAGCATATTAAAGCCAGTTTGTCTGGCTTTAAAATTATTGACAAACCAGAAAAACCTGAATATCAGAAATCGAAAAAATTCAGAAATCAAAAAAACTCCATTTGAGCTTATGGGGAATTTTGGAGGGTTGTCTATCAGACAAAGCACCACATCACAACACCAGAACACAGACACAGTCCATCTTAAATAGAGAACTCAGAAATATTGCCTCAGCAATGCTACTCCACCTTTCTCAGCAGAGACCCCCCTCCCAAAAAACCCCTGTAAACTAATGTAGAGAGACTTAAAGGAGCACCCAGCCCACAACACCAGCCAGAAAAACAAACAAAAATAATCAAACACAGAACCAAGAGGAATGAAAAACACCAAAGGGGGTGGGGAAGACAATTAAAATATTAAACTGTAATATCTGGTAAGCCTTAATTAAAACTCAGCAGGAAACCCAGCCACAAGACCAGCAAATACTGAAGCACTCCAGAAAAAGACCAAAAAGGGGGATTCAATTGTAGGATGTTGTAGATCTTAATGAAAAATATTCAAACAGCAACAAAACCAACCAAAATCCAACAATCAAGAACAGAAACAGCACTATGGAAAAAACACCCAAGTGTGTATATGTGTGTGTGTGGGAGGGGGTGGGGGAGAGATTTAACTAGAAGATTAAAAGTTCCCCCCACCTGCTAACACCAATGCAACAGCAATCTTAAAACAGAAATTCAGAACTCTTAAAAAACAATAACAATATAACTTTTAGAGAAGGAGAAGAACAATGAAAAACAAGGGGATTTTTTCATTCAGGTAACTTTTAAACAACCAGGTCAAACCAGGCCTGTGTAGACTTAGCCAGGGCCCTGGGCCCTGGACCCTAGGTCATTGGGCCTAAACACTCAGGTTCCCTCTTCCCAACCCACCACCAACCCCAACTAAAGCCAACTGCAACTGATTTATGGAGGAGAAGTCGATTTATGGCTACCAATCTTGATCTTCCTTGATCTGAGATTGCAAATGCCTTAACAGACCAGGTGATCGGGAGCAACAGCCGCAGAAGGCCATTGCGTTCACATCCTACATGTGAGCTCCGAAAGGCACCTGGGGGGCCACTGCGAGTAGCAGAGAGCTGGACTAGATGGACTCTGGTCTGATCCAGCTGGCTTGTTCTTATGTTCTTATGCAACAAAAAGTAATTAAAATTGTAAAAGACAAATATTATGCAAAAAATAAACTGAATCCAGCAAGCCTTTTGATGTATGCTTCTCCACACAGGCAGGTCTTCTCTGCAAGACTGGAGATGATTCTATGAAGACAGGTTGTCCAAAGACCAGAAAGAGGGAAGACAAGTTCAAGAGTTAATGAGAAATCTTGAAGTATCAGTCTGGAACAGAATGGGCTGGCTAGGAACCAGCATTGTAATTTATACTGTTTGGATCCAGTGGTGTACCGCTAATGGGAAAGTGGAGTATCCCATGTCCCCAGGTGCACGCAATTTCATCATGTGGGAGGCCACCAGACCACCCCCACATGATGAAATGGCATGCACCCAAGTCACCCACCCCAAGCCCGGCCCCCAGGCTCCCTGCAGACCAGCTCCTGCCCTCTGCAGGCCCTGGGGAGGGCAGGAGCTGGCCTGCAGGGAGTCTGGGGAGGTGGGGCTCAGTAATGGGTGGCCCAGGTGGGCACCACAGCACAGACCATCCCAGGAGCCCAGGAGCCAGCCTGCCACCATGGCACCCCCAAGCTGCCCCTGAGCCTCACCCTCCCCCAGTCTTCCTGCTGGCTCCTGTAAGTGGGGCGCAGGGGGAGCCGGGTGGTGGGCACAGGGAGGCGGTTATGCCCCCAGGCACCATTTAGACTGGTACGCCACTGTTTGGACCAGTCAGGAATCCAAAATCCAGAGACTGTAAAATATTCCAAGGAATAAAACCTTCCCTGATTATCCAAACAGCAGTGTTAGCTGTTATCCTAGAGTCCTATTGGCCACTGGCAGCTTTCTTCTCCCTTTCCCCCTCCTTTCTCCAAAGGTGCAAAAACTCTGCAAGGAGCTAGCTCCCTGTAAAATATATGCAAGCCATTTGCTGGGACAGAGTCTCCAGGGAGCCTTCCCATTTGTTATCCTGGAAACCCACACACAAGGCATGCAGAGGTCAGAGAAGGAAGACTACCGGCAGACCCTGCTTCAGCAATGCAGAAAGGGTGAGCTTTAAGAAACACCCCAGACCCCACCAGAAAGCCCAAAAGAGACACAGAGGTATGGTAAGTGAGGTGGAAGGGGGAGATTCTCCATTTTGAAAAAAGATCAAGCCTGTTTAAAGGGACTTCAAGCCACTAGCTACTGTGGAAGAATCCCTTTAAAGTTTAAATAGACAAACCTGATTGCCCATCAGATTTTTTACTATTCAGTTTGGGTTTGTATTTGGAGTTGAATCAAACCCCAAAAGTCAAAATATGCTTGGGGGGGGGGAGTGTCCTGATTTGGTTTTACCGAATCAACAAGCCTAAACATACAGTTGTCACATATGAACATCACAATGTCACATATGAACATAAACAATTCTGAGCACTTCCAAGAATTTGGAAAAGGAAAATGATACAAGTTTTTTAAAAAAAATTATGAGGTTTTGCTTTATGTGGTAGTTACATTCTTAGATGCCTCTGCATGTTAAACTAAAAGATTTTGTCCAATGCAAACACAAAATCCATTGATGTCACCAAGGGGAAATGGTTCTTTGGAGTTCATTTTAGAACTACTTCACAAGTTAAGGTATCAGTGGCCCCTTCCGCACTCGCAAAATAATGCATTTTCAAACCACTTTCACAACTGTTTGCAAGTGGATTTTGCCATTCCGTACAGCTTCAAAGAGCACTCAAAGCAGTTTGAAAGTGCATTATTCTGCATGTGGGGAAAGAGCCAGTGAATCTGCTCGTTTTCATGCAGTAAGTAGATCTACATAAATGCTTTTTAGAGCGTGGGTGAAAAAGAGATTCAATTTTTCTTACTTGAAAAAAGTGGAGGGCAATCATGTGATTGGCAAGGTGAGAAAGGACTTCCAACTTCAAAAAAAACCTGAGAGGAGATACCAGATCTAAGCTTTTTTCTCAGATGGACTCTTTGCCAGAGACCAAAAAGCAAGGAGTAAAAGCTGAACTGAGCGCATCAGCACATTGTAGAAGAGTACAGAAGACAAATATTTGCAAGAAGTTGACCTTGGAAAAGAACCAGGTTGAATGAGAAGATAAAGTTTGATTTTAGCATCTTTCATGATAGGGAACATTCTAGTTAGATTTAGCTGTAGATTTTGCTAGTTAGAGTTAGCCTAAGTCAAAGGGACTTACTTCAGATTCTGAAGCTTTGCTTTCCACCCCACATTTTTTTGGCCAGAGTTAGTTAATTCAGACCTATAATTACCTATATAGTTATAAAGAAAAGGCTGCTGCCAAGAGGGTGGTAGACTTCCCATTGGTGGCATCAGTAAAGCTTGTTCAACTCCTGTTACACTCATAATCACCCCCCGCCCCACTCATGTTCTGCTGCTTTATAAACAGTCTTCTGTTTGGTATGCAATTATTGGTTGACAGCTGTTGTATCTGGACAAGTGAGATCTGGACAAGTGGAGAGATAACAGAGCAGCACAGAGGTTTGTTCATGCCTGAAAAGGCTGCCCTTTTGAATATACTGGGTCTCTTCATTCCCCACAGAAGAATATAGGTATAATTCAAAATGTTGTGCACATGGACTGTACCCACCCCACTGTATGCTCTCAATATACTTCTAAGTGCTCATCCTCTTAGCCTTCAGTTAATCATTTGCATAATTTAAAATAATCTAAGATGCATAATTAAAGAGTCCAGAACTATGATTAGTATCAAATGTGGAACCATTTTTCTTGCACTAAACAGCTTCATACATATTAAGCAGTAGGAAAGTGCAATGAAATATGATAGGAAACTAACAAGAAATTAGACACTTAGCTGCAGTAATATATCACTAACAGTAATTACGCTATAAAAGTAGACTCTCATTTTTATTTGATTTTTTAAAAAATCAGATATATTATTTCACTAGCAATAAAATCAAAGATGTTATTCTGAAGGTATTCAAACATATTTGTTTTTAAAAGATGTGCCAAGATTCTACAATTAGCCAGTTCCTCCTGATAAAAACAGTAGTTTTTAAAAGGGTTATTCAAAGGTCCATTACTTAATTTAAAAAAAAATTAAAAGTTTTTAAAATCTCATTATTAGAGATCCAAGTTCAACCTTTATTAGGCATAAATGCCTCAAAATTAACAAAAATGCGTCAGAGCACAAGTGTACTGGGTTCAAAGCTCACTGGGTAACCTTAAGCATGTGTCTCTCAAGGTCTAATTGACCTTGCTGAGTTACTTCAAAGAATACTGTTTAGAGAAAGGATGGGGCATTGTTATAACAATGCAAAGCTGCAATGGAAGCAACATCACTCCTGTACTGGTGCCATTGCCACTTGCATTACCTAAATGGTCATGGAGGCTGACACATGGGGTGGTTACATTGGAGATGGGGCACCATGTGGTTCCATAGTGGTTGAATTGCTGCTTCCAAAATAGCTTTGGCAAAGTCAAGAAGGCATAGAAATATTATGAAACATTCCATATATTGTTTATTTTCTTCACATGATTTTTAAAGCGGCAATCTCAGGGAAACTGAGTTGAAAGTTAAGTCCCGGTAAATAAAGTGCATCCATCTTCTGAATAATGCATACAATTGTACTGCACACCACTGTTGTTCTTGTAGAATCTGAACAAAAAAAACTGCATACACATTGAATAGATCATCACTCATTGACAGCAGTTCTATAATAAAGCCAGTTAGTGTCCCTTAACTTTTTAAATGGTCACTTTAGAAACCAATAGCTTTCTCTGCCAGGTAATGTATCATACTTCCTGCTTTGTCAAATCTGGTTACAATTTGAAAATAAGGACAATAACTATCAGGGGACATCATTCCCTGTCTTTCTTAGGATATCATCACTGTTCCAAATTTATTTTTTAAGCTGAGGGATCTAAATTGTTTTTTTCCTGTGGGCTAGTAAGCCGTGAGATAAATTACATTAAACAAAATGTGTCTGTATGCTTGGAAAAGTCAATACAGTGCATTCCTTTTATGTCAGACCTAAAGGGGTAAATGAAGGTTGTACTGTGTGGACAGTAAGAAGGATAAGGAGGAGGCATACTCATAAATTTATTTACTGCACATGGTCACCAGCTTTTGGCTTGGTCTTGTTGGGTTTATGGAAGGCTAATGAAATTAGAACTGCATAAACAGCTTTCCACAATTGTCCTGAATCTGCACAGCAAGTAAAATAAACAGTATTTCATTTAGCTTACTTGATCAGAACAAACAGAGCCCAGCATACCCCAAGACTCTGCTATAGAATTCACTGTTGACTGCTGAATTTGAGAGAACTCCCAAGCTTAGCTTCCCCTGGTGATTGTTTTACAAAACTGCCCCTCAATAATATATCTTTTTGTTTAAGTAGTAGGCATTGATCACAGCTTAGAGATCTGACCACAGGGCCACAGTTCACTCTCATCAACCTTGCATTACAAATTATGCATTATTAACAACCGAGTATGCAATATTTCCTCATACAGGAGCCCAGAATGCATTCCCTCACTGTTCCTCCAGCTGCTTTTTATTTTTTCTTGGTTTATATCTTAAAGTGATGCAAATAAGTATAAATGTTGATCCCAAAATGACAGGTTCTCAGTGAGTACAGGAATGGGACTGGCACAAAATGTATTCTTTTAAATGTAACTTAAATGTATTCTTTTAAATGTAACTTCTCATTTTTTTGTCCTGAAAAATTTTCTCCCCAAAGCTTCTGTGTTAAATGTAAATTAAATGTTTTTGCTATTAAAGCATTGAAGTATGTCTCTAAATGCAAGCACATGAGTGTAAGGAGGGCTTAAAGAAAACCTGACTTACCAGCTTTTCTGCAGGTGTAAGGTGCAGTTGTCCCTTTTGACACTAGAAATGGACATTTCTGGGATCACAGGAACAATGTGTACAACCTGACTCTAGCAGTAGTGCAAAAGCTGTTAGTAAAGTATTAAAGTAAGTTTACATGGAAGCTTACTGGAGGACCTTAGAGCGATCACACACTCTTAGCCTACCCTAACTCACAGAGTTTTTGCGCAGATAAAATGGATGGAAGAGAGAACTACATACAGTAAGCCATTGTGGGTCTTCAATGGGGAGAAAGGTGGGGTATAAATGAAGTAAATCAACATTGGGCAACGTTTCCATATTTGATCACACAAGCTCAGCAATTGCACAATTCTGTTATACCCAATACTAAGCTCTTTTGAACTGAGTTCTGTGGACCAATAGGTCTGTGGACCAATTCTGTGGACCAATAGCTGCATTCTGTGGACCAATAGCTGCCTACGTTCCTGGAACCCTGATAACTCCGCTCCATCTCTCTTATTCATCTGTGGACAGAACAATCGTTATAGACTGTTTTCTTGTCGTTCTGGCTTGAAACATAAACCATAATATTTTTTCCCAAAATTCAATAGACTTAAAACCATTAAAAGGGATACTTTTTGTGGTCTACTGTTGTGAGACAGCCAGTCTGTTATCTGTAAAGGTATCATGCGTGCATGGAACAAACAAGCTTTCTCTGGCCAGACCAAGATTCTAAAGGTGCCTGCCAGCCAGCTGCCCATCTCAGAGGCAGGTGGCTCCAACCAAGTCTTCCAGCCTTCTAGTTTCTGGCTTTGCATGGTTCCTACCTATGCTGGCATAATGGAGATAGCCCACTGCTGAACTGCTGAAAAGTACAAATGGTGTAAAATGGTTTAGAAGTAATGTTAAAGGTGCCATAAAAGAAACCAACAAATTCTGAGCACCAGCAATGAAAAAAAGAGTGAAAATACTAGGCTCACAACAACATATGACAACAAACAAAATAAAAAGGGCATATTCATATATCACCACTTTCCATTTTAGTGCGTTTATGTTATGTGTACTGTACTTCTTTAACCTAAAATACCCCCTGACACAATAAAAGCAACATAAAAATACAATAAAGGGCTATAACTCCAAGAGATACTCAAGCCAGCGAAGTCATAAGTTTTTTAAAAAAATCTACAAAGGTTCTCCTTCCTGTGATCTCCCTGCTTTGAAAACAAAAAGAAACCCTTCCCTAGATAAATAGAAGTTTCAGCATCAATTATAGTTTGAACCTAAGAGATCTTTTCGTGGTGCACTACTTCAGGATATTAAATACATGTATGAAATCCTTGCATAGCTACCATAAAAGGAACCTTGGCATCTCTCAGCCAGAAACATTTAAAAACTTTGCTTTTAAAATCCGGACTGCCTTTTGGTGGCCAAGACAGACTGAAGTAGATTCAATTTTTGAAATTTTTGGGTGGACTAAATATCTGTCCAAGTAAGTGAATACAATGCAATAAAAAAAAACTATTCAAAAATTCATTCTACTGCGTTGTTATTCACTATGCAAATTTATTCTAATTTATTCTTACAGTTCAATCTGATGAACAGTGGTAATAAAGACGGAGGTCAGATATCACAGACGAACACACGATCACTGATAAATTTAATCCCGTATGAGGACACTTTAAACATCCATAGTATCATTTGACATTTGTTTGGAGCTATTTAATAGACACATCCTTCTTGTACCTTATCAAGACCTCCAGGTTTGGATTTACTGTCTGCAGGAATAATCCTTCTGTGCCTCCTGTAATACTGGAGCTTATGCATTTAGCTTTTGATCTGTTTGCAATAATTTGAAAGATCTAAAATGGGTACTCTGTGGAGAAGTGGGAAATTTTTTTATATTTATGTACAGGAATGCAAGTGACGTTCCTTGCAGCCGCTATGACTTAATATTAGAAGACAGATGCAGAAACAATCTCAGGCTCAATAATTGCAGGAGTAGCCAGCAGGAATACACAGGAATACAGCTTATGAGGCAAAAAAGACCACAACTCTTGTTTATGATGCCCTCTTTGGAAGACATTGGAGCAGTTCACATGTTGTTCTCACGTTATCAAAAACCCTTAAGCAACAGAAGAGAACGATTTGCCTCCACATGATGATGATGATGATGATGATGATGATGATGATGATGATGATGATGATGATGATGATGATGATGATGATGATGATGATGATGATGATGATGATGATGATGATGATGATGATGATGATGAACTGGGTTGGATAAAGCTAGGGACTGTGGCATGTGTTAAAAGGACACCAAATTTTTTAAAAACGTACATATATATTAAAACATAAATTATTTACTTGCATATTAAAGTAATTCAGTTTTTTCATTTGCTATACAGACAGATAATACAACAAATGTTTGGCGCCTCAGTAAAACTTCTATGTACACGTATGTATCAATTTCAAATGTCAAAAGTAGGAAAACTACAATTTAAAAGTTATATTTTCTAGATTAAGAATGAGGTCCTCTGATATGTAAGCAGCACTGTTGCCAGATCATGAGAATAAGGTGAGGTGCTTATTTCATCAGACAGCTTGCAAACATTTAGTGCGGGGCCCTCAAAAAAGCAAGACCTGTAGCATATGCTACTGGGTTAATCCTTGTATGGGCATTTACAACAACCAAACAGCCAAATGTCAGAAAGTGGAATTCCTGGCTGCTGGCATTAATGCTGCAGAGGACTTTGCCTGATTTGAAGGAGGCACAAAACCCCATTGTGTGTTATAACATCCAGGCAGCCAATAGAGAGACTCAGCTGTTGCAGGTTATACTTATTGCTGCACCTGTCCTAAGCAAGCTTTTGCTGCTGGCTGCTGTGGAGGAAGGTTTTGGAGCTGGTTCGAGCCTGTCCACCATGTTACACTCAATTGTTATGTGAACTTTAACTGCTGAATGCAGGAATGTCTGCCATTTATTATATGAAAAGTGGGAGGGGTGGTGTGATGGGGAACATTTTCCCTCCTTCCTCCACTTGGGTGGTATGTTGCTAGGCTAATTTTAGATGAAGACAGCAGAGGCATAGCCTGGGACCTTTGATACCTTAAGGATGTTTGTTTTGGGTGAAAGCAGTCCTTGGTTCTGTGCAACATAAGCTAGCAGCTGTTAGCATATTTAAATATGATGCAGATCAGTTTAATTAACTAAATTAATTAAACCCAAGCCATTCTGTCTTGTCTTTGAATGGGTTTCTGGGGAAACCTTACTTTCCCTTGTGAATTTACATCCGAGCTTCCCATTCTATGTTGAAATGCCTGGATTAGGCAGCCTTATTTAGACAATGGGGGATGGGGCACCCCTTTTGAGGGTCAATAACTTTGCCCCCCTGAACCAAACCACACCAAACTTGGGGAGAATCATCAGGACAGTCTCCAGATGATATCCTGAAAGTTTAGTGCCGCTAGCTTTAAAATTGCGTCCCCTGCAGGCCAAAACGTGTAAAAACACCAAAATTTAAAAAAAATAATAAAACGGACCCGAATTTTTCGGATTTACCCGAATTTTCGGGCATATCCGAATCGGCTATGATTCGGATTCGGGTATACAAATCATTTTATGCCCCAAAATACCCAAATCCGAATTTTAACGAATTTTTTTAGTATTGACCAACCCTACCACTTACCTGTGTTTGCACTACTTAATGGCCACAGATTATTTTGCACCATTAATAAACTATTATGCTTATTTATAATCCTTCCATTTGATGCTTTATTTTCTGAAACTGAGAACTATATGATAAGTTAAATTATGTCATGTTTCCTAAGACATACTTCACGCAACAGCACCAAACTGCCTTACCATGACTGCCTGAATGGCAAGGTTTATATTTTAAGAGAGTAGTTTTGCTCATGCTGCTACCCTGAAACATATACCTATTCAAATCTGGGAGGCAGGGATAGATTTGTCTCTTAGCCTTATGGTTCATCTTCCTGCACCAGGGCTCCACAAAAGTGAGAAACATAAACTTAGGGTCTCTACAGTGGAATGAATGGTGGACTGCACCTGTTTTGTTCAACTTCTGGTCTCATGATTATTAACTTCCATATTTAATATGTATTACGACACTTGAAGGAACTAGAAAAAGGAGAGCATCACTTTTTTCCCTCTGGAGAGTCTCTGACACCATCCAGGTTTGGTGACCGTTGCTTCAAGGGGTTCAATGTTATGGGTAGGGTCCATCTCCCACTGCCCCCATAGGCAAAGTTCCTCAAACCTGGATGGTGTCATTCAGAGACTCTCCTGAAGATACCCTGAACGTTTTGTGACTGTACCTTGATAAATGTGCACCCCACAGCCCTCCACCAGAAATTCCCCATTGACAGCAATGCAGAAGTCACTGCAGAAAAAAGAATATTGGGCAAATTTTTGGGGTGCCTGCAGGGGCGCATTTTAGACATATCAGCACCAAAATATCACGGTATCATCAGGAGACTGTCCTGATGACACCCCCCAAGCTTGGTGCAGTTTGGTTTAGGGGGGCCAAAGTTATGGACCCTCAAAATGGTAGCCACCTTCTCCTTAGCTCCCATTGGAAACAATGGGGGATAGGGGCCCCCCTTGAGGGTCCATAACTTTGGCCCCCCTGAACCAAACTGCACCAAACTTGGGGGTGTCATCAGGACAGTCTCCTGATGATACCCTGAAATTCGGTGCCACTAGCTTTAAAAATTCTGGTTTTCATGTTTCACCGCTCCTGCACATGAAGCCTGCTGGAGTGAGTGAGCAGTGAAACACGCAAACCAGCATTTTTAAAGCTAGTGGCACCGAATTTGAGGGTATCATCAGGAGACTGTCCTGATGATACCCCCACAGTTTGGTGCAGTTTGGTTCAGGGGAGCCAAAGTTATGGACTCTCAAAGGTGTAGCCCCCGTCCCCTATCAGCTCCCATTGGAAACAATGGGGAATAGTTGCAGCCCTTTTGAGGGTCCATACCTGAACCAAACTGCACCAAACTTGGTGGGCAACATCAGGACAGTCACCTGATGATACCCTGATAATTTGGTGCCAATACATCTCAAAATGCGTCCCCTGCAGGCACCCCTAGAAATTTGCCCAAGATTCTTTGTTCTGCAGTGACTTAGCTGTATTGCTGTCAATGAGGAATTTCTGGTAGAGGGCTGTGAGGTGCACATTTCTGAAGGTATGGTCACAAAACTTTCAGGGTATCTTCAGGAGAGTCTCTGGATGACACCATCCAGGTTTGGGGAATTTTGCTTCAGGGGGTTTAATTCTATGGGACCCCAAAAGGGTAGGGCCCATCTCCCACTGCCCCCTGAAGTAAAGTTCCCCAAACCTAGATGATGTCATCCAGAGATTCTCCTGAAGATACCCTGAAAGTTTTGTGGGTTTACCATGAAAAATGTGCACTACACTGCACCCTATCAGAACTCCCCTATTGACAGCAATGCAGCTAAGTCACTGCAGAAAGAATCTTGTATAGTTCTGGGGGCCTCTTTATGCCTGCAGGGGGTGCATTTAGATAGTATCGGTACCAATACTTCAGTGTATCATCAGGAGAGATCGTCCTGATGATGCCCTCCAAGTTTGGTGCAGTTTGGTTCAGGGGGGGCCAAAGTTATGGACCCTCAAAAGGGTAGCCTCATCTCCTTAGTTCCCATTGGAAAGAATGGGGGATAGGGACACCCCTTTTGGTGGTCCATAACTTTGCCCCCCCTAGACCAAACTGCACCAAACTTGGAGGGTATCATCAGGACATTCTCCTGATGATACCCTGAAATTTTGGTACCGATATGTTTAAAAATGCGCCCCCTGCAGGCCGAAACGTGAAAAAAACACCAAAAAATAAAAACACAATTTGGCTGGTGATCCGAATCCCATGGATTCGGATCTGTTAGGATTCGGACAGCTCAGATTCGGCCCCTGCTCGTCCGAATCCGTCCGAATCTGTGCAGATTCGGTAAAAATCCAGATTCGGACTGTCCGAATCTCCAACCCTAGTAAGTGGTTCAAAAGGTATATGATTTGGAGCCTGGTACAAATGGCAATAGTATTATAAGAGAGAAATCTGAGAAGTGTCAAGTACCACAGTGATGCTTGAGAATTTATGGCTTCCTTTTATTTGTCTTGAGTTAAATTAAATTAGAAATTGGGATAGGTTTTTCACTGATATGGACTTGGATGTTTTGAAGTTTTTCCATGTGTACAGTAATTCCATCCAGGGAATTTTACTATCTTCTCTCCCCTACTCCATACAGCACAAAATTATAAATATCATCATCATCATCTGGATGCTGCTGCATTGAAATTGTTGTTGCTATACTTTCACAAACGTGATTTATACTATATCTGTTCCTATTCTTATTGGTCTCTTCATCTTCCTTTAATTTTTCCATGAAGTATTCCTCAGTTTCTATTCCAATTGCCTGTAAAGTGGGAATAGTAGTGATGGCATCTGTCATATAACTCCAAGATGCCTAGGATAATGTAAAAATTTCTCCCTTCCTCTATTTGAACAATGGCTTACTGTGAAGGACTACTATAGAGATGATGAAATTAATCTTCATGATAGAGTAATCTTTTGTGGGTACTTCAGCTCAGATAGGTGCATCGAGTACCTTGGCCACCCACTCACTTTACTAGAGACATCAGAACAATATGTACAAAAACATATATGCAAGTGTATTATACATGTCCTCAGATACAGATCTTCAAATGATGAATGACTTGACACATCTGAAGCACTATGTAAACAATATAAAACAAAATAGATTAATTCTGTATGCTCCAAGTCAATAGATCTAACCGCAAAACATTGAACATGTATCCCTGTATTCCCGAAGGACGCTGGTTTTATTTCTAGGTTACTCCATAAATCTGTAGTGTAGTCAAGGTTTTTTTAAAATGCACTCTGAAGACTTAGTCTCCTCTTTTCAGTTCTGTGATTGCTATCATTTTGTTAGAAGAAAGAAATTGTATTAAAAAGGTACAGTAGGTGGAACAAAAGCACAAATCTACAGAGTGGTTCTGAAAATGAAAGATATTATCAGCTTAACTTTGTCCTTGAAACTTGTCCTTCAGTATAAACAAAACAATAATTTATTTCCGCAATTTGTTTTTCCGAATACTTAGAGGCTTGGAAGCGGGGGTGGGACATAGAACTTCTAGTACAGCACTGTGACTTTTTTCAGCAAATTTTTATGGCTTCCACAAAAGGACAATACATTTTAGGGTATTATTTGGTTTATAGAATTTATATTATATATGTGTGTGTGTTTTTCCATTTGTGGGGGGATTAATTATCTGAAAGAACAGAGATGAATGGTGAAGAGTGCAGAAAAAAAATGGGGATTTCAATTCCTCTAAAAATAAAAGACTGTTCTCTGCACAAACACAGAGAATGCACCAGCATCCTGCCAAGTTGTTACTGGCTGTGTCAAGGCCTTAGTATTCAGTCTTGCCATGAATCTCAAGGTAGGAACAGGGAATATGGCATCTGAGACTGCTCTGACTGTTCTCAACCTGCTTACTTCACTTTCCTATCTCTGCTGCTTTGACTGGCATGCTTGCTTTGGAATGACCTTCCCACAGGATCTTCTACAAGAGTGATTATCTGGTCAGGGGGAAGAGGTGCACAGCTGTATCTGCCTGTGAGAAACTGTTGCTTGCTAATTGAATTGAATTGGAATTTTAATTTATATACCACCCTCCCCTGAAGAGCTCAGGGTGGTATACAACATCATAGCATAGAACAACAAAACATAACAATACAGTAAAATTAATCATAACATAAGGTGACCAGATTTTAACACTGGTAAAGTGGGACACCATTGACCTTCGCGCCCCGCCACCAGACCTACCCAGGCTCTCAGGGTCCCCGGGAGGCACAAAACATGTCAAGGGACCCGATACCCCGAGGCACGCCTTTCCGTTTAACCCGAATGGACGATAAGAAAAGGTGCTTCAGATCCTTTTTTTCAAATACCTTAACTCAGCAGAGCTGCAGCCCTCTAACATCACTCCCGTAACCTCGTTAAAGCCCTTTCTTGGGCACAGAGGTGTAGCCAGGGGAAATGGAGCCCTGTGCAAAATCTGAGTTTTGCGTCCCCCACCCTGTGGACAGCTTCCCCAAGACCAAAGGCCGCCCTCCCCCACTATGACCAAAGAACAATTTTTGCACCTTGTCATCTCAAAGTCACAATCACATTATAGAACATGCTGCAACTCACAAATCTGAACACGTGCCCCAACTCACAAATCTGGGCTCCCTAGTTGAAACAATATTGAAAGTGATGCTGTTTGGGGGGTGGGTGGGTGGAGGAATCCACCCTGAAACAGCATCACTTTTAATGTTGTTTAGACTAGAGAGCCCAGATTCTCCTTTTAAATCCACTTTAATCTGGGCTCCCTAGTTTAAACAACATTGAAAATGATGCTGTTTCAGGGTAGATTCCCCACCCACCCCCACAAACAGCATCACTTTCAATGTTGGTTGTTGTGTGTTTTCCAGGGTGCGTGACCATGTTCTGGTAGATCTTGTTCCTAATGTTTCACCTGCATCTGTGGCATCTTCAGAGGTGTATCACAGAGAGAAGTCTGTTATACACTGTGTCCAGACTTCTCTTATTACAGACTCCTCTCTGTGATACCCCTCTGAAGATGCCAGCCACAGATGCAGGCGAAACATTAGGAACAAGATCTACCAAACCACCGACACACGGCCAGAACGCCACGACAACCAGTTGAATCCATCTGTGAAAGCCTTCGACAATACTTTTAATTTTTTTTAATCTAGGGAGCCCAGATTCTCCCTTTAAATCCACTCAGAAGGGACCAGAAGGGACCAATATCTGGGGGGAAATTGAGTGTGCCTGTCAGGGGAGCAAAGGTTAAGCAGTACCAAAATTTCAGGCTACTTTCAGGAGACTATCCTGATGATACCACACAGGTTTAGTGAAGTTTGGTTCAGGGAGTCCAAAGTTATGGACCCCCAAAAGGGGTGCTCCCATTCCCCATTGTTTCCAATGGGAGCTAATAGTAAACCATAAACCATACTTCACCAAACCTGGCTGGTATCAGCAAGAGTCTATCCTGATGATACCACCATACTTCACCAAACCTGGCTGGTATCAGCAAGAGTCTATCCTGATGATACCACCCAGGTTTGGTGAAGTTTGGTTCAGGGGGTCCAAAGTTATGGACCCTCAAAGGGAAGCCCCATCTACTATAAGCTCCCATTGGAAACAATGGGGAATGGTGGCACCCCTTTTGGGGGTCCATAACTTTGGACCCCCTGAACCAAACTTCACCAAACCTGGCTGATATCATCAGGAATGTCACCTGATGATAACTTGAAATTTTGGTGCCGCTAGTCTAAAAATTGCACCCCTGCAGGCCGACAAAGTAAAAACACTAAAATATTTTTAAAATGCATTTTTGAGGTTTTGGCAGCCCCTTCAGGCATGCGCCCGGTGCATCACCCTTCGGCCCCTGGTGGCTATTCCACTGCTCCCCAGTGCCTACCAAATCTAAGGCTTTCCTTCTTGTATCACTTCCTCATCATGCATTGAGCCCCCTAATTTCTGCCTGCTCAGTGGATCTGTGCATGGAACTGATAGCAGTTCTGAGAATGCTATCTTGGAGATTCTGGTCTTTAACTTTCTACCTACTGATGTACCTTCTTCCTCCAGGGCTACACAACTACAATAAGCAGATTGCATTGACATCTTTCTTGTCTTCTTAGTAGACAAAAGTGAAGCCTGAAGGTTTCCTGTCACGTTTAAAAGTTTCTGGCCTTTTGGAAGCCACATAAAGGACAGGAGTTCTCAGAAACATGCACAGGAGAAAGCTGGGGCACTAAATTTCTAAACTGATGCTTAAATATACAGGCCAACTAGCCAGATTCCAAGGCTGGTGGCCTGGTGCTGGCATTGAGCAGGTTTCCAAAGAACTGAGTCCTCTCCCAGATCACAGAAAACACAAGAATCTCTTTTGTGGTGGGGGCTGTGGGTGAAATTGATGCTAAACTGATGCTTAAATATACAGGCCAACTGGCCAGATTCCACACAGAAAAAAATCCCAAAAACTTCTTATTTTTTGAAGGAAAAAGCCCCACCAAAACTCAAGCCTAACTGAAACAGCCCAGGGTAGCCTTGAGAAGGGGACAGCCATTCATATGGCTAGCTTATTTCAACAAACTGGAAGGGGGACTAAGTGTAAGGTCTCTCAGTACAACAGTCAGTAAAAACATAAGAAAGAGCCTGCTGGAACAGACCAGAGACCATCTAATCTGGCACTCAGTGGCCCACCAGGTGCCTTTGGGAGCTCACATGCAGGATGTGAAAGTGTTTGTGTATGTGTGTTTGTGTGTTTATAATAACTGTTTTTCTACATTGTAATTGGCCCTGATCTTTGGCCCTGATCTGGAATGGCCAGGATAGCCTGAACTTGTCAGGGTATTTGTGTCTTCAGAAGAAAGGGGAACTCTTTCCTATCCCCCTCCCTTGCACTGTGGAACCCTTATTCTACCCCTATGCTGTCTTGACCCCCCCCCCTCCAAGCAACCAAATACTTCAGCAAGAGGGGCAACAGCAAAAGGGGGAGCGAGAAACTTGCTTTGTAACATCTGCTCGACAATCAGATTTTACTGGATATAAACGATGCAGTGAAAAAGCTGGTTTGTGAGAATCTCAGACATCATCAGACATAACACTTTGAATCAATGGACAGGAAGTGCACATGTGCCAAATACGTAAAAGAATATCATTGAACAACAGTAGCACCATAACTAATTGGAGCTCAGATTGATTCAACCATTCCTAGTAATGAGCAGCTTCTGCAGAACTGAGAGGCAAGAGAAAACTCAAAGGACTCTGTGCTACTATGTTTCTGGTTTCCTCAGATGTTTGCTGGATTTACTACCCTACAGAGATAGCAAAAATGAGCCGAGGAAAAAAATAAATCCTGCCAAATGTTAGATTATGACATAAATCAAGTTCTGTAATATATCAGTAACTATTTTGCACAGCCTGGAGGAATTTCTCCTATTGAAGAGCTGGAAGCAATGCATAGACTTAGAAACTGGTTAACTTTCTTGGACAGCATGTTACATTTCAAAGGCATTTTTCTAGTTTGTTAAATCCTAAATTAAGATCCTTCTAAAATTTCAGGCATTTTTGCAGTTAGTATAGCTCATTAAAATTCTTTCCCATGCTTTAGTGATATAAAGGCAAATGAGTAATAGCAGACTGACATTTTAGAATTATAAATACCATCAAGAGAACAGAACAGAACCATGACTGGTATAGAAACTTTAACAAATGCATTCTCAGTAGAAAACTTTTATCAGGAGATTTAATTGAATCTGCATAAATTCTCATTAACAAGTTATCTGTTTTAAACATCACATGATTTTACAGCTGAAGTCTTAACAATTCCTCCAATAACAGTAAATATTTATATATACAACTATCAGACAACAGATTTATACCCCAACTTTCTCCAAATTGGCCATCATCATTCTTATATCCTCACAACAGCCCTATGAAGTCATTTAGGCTTGGCTAACATCTACAACACAGATTAGTGACTCAATAGGATGTAGTGATTTAAAACACCAGATGAGGACCAGGATTCCGTTCTTCCATTCAACATGTTCTAATATGCATTGGGACATGTTTGCCCAGGTGATATAAGAAGCCTTCGGTTGCAAGAACCATATTCAAAGTCTAGGGTGGTTCTCATAAACATCAAAATATGAACCCCACATTTAAACACAACAGAAAGCAACTGTGAAAACATCTCCATACATAGAAATACTGTTTTACTAACCACTGTCTCACAGCAGAGTCCTATTCACAATCCACTTTATAGAAGGTACTGACAGCACCTGGTATTCTTTCTGATGGTAAGTCTGGAGCAGAGTCCCATTTGTAAGCAAGGCATTCTTGCCACAGCAGAAGCTCTTCCAGGGAAGATGCTGGACAAGTCTTCAAGCTTGTTCACTGCCCTAGGAGCAGTTCCCCTTTTCTCCTAGCAAGATGAAGTGGGGCAGCTCTGTACTAGTGTGCTGATTTTAGTGCAGTCAATAAAAAGGTTCAGCTACCAGCAAAATCCTGTTCTTCATCTTTTGTCAGCTACTGCAACTCTCCAGGATTCCTCAGCTCTTTTCATCTATGAAGTTCATCTCCATCTGCACCATCGAAAGCTTTGTAGATCCAAAGCTTATAAACAAGCTCTGCCCTTCAGAAATCACTACCTCCAATGCTTCACCACAATCTTCTCTAAAACATGAAGCTTACTAAATTGTAGAAGTCAATGGTTTTATTTTGATTTTCCTTTCTGAGGCTGGTCAAGGAATATGTTTCTCCATTTTTCCCTGTTGTTCCCCAATTCTTGATTTGCATACTTTCCCTTTCCCTGGTGAAAGGGTTTCTTTCTGACCTAACCTGATTGAGCCCCCAGGCTTTCCACCATTCCCCTCAACCAATCGTTATCTCAACCATAACCTTGATGTTTATGACTCTAGCTCTGGATATCCAAAAATTGATCTGTCTTCTTGTCTCTTCCTGACAGGTGAGCTGATAGTTATTAGGCTAGTAGTCCTCCCAAAGGCAGGCAGCTCAGCATGCACACAGAGCAAAGTCTGACATTTGGATTTCATTTCCATGGTAGCCCATACCATTAAAGATGTGCATTCATGTATTAACTTACAAAAACAAATTTAAAAGTTGAACTTGTTAGTAGTGCAGTTGTGGTTGCAGATAAGCTAACTGGTAGTTTGGTAGTTTTGTTATATTTTCCCTCGCTTTTACAAAATATCCCTGTGTTTGTGTGCACATATGTTCATTTTAAATTGTTGCAACTTACCTAAAAGCTTTAGAATGAGAAATTCCAGAGTTAAGTAAGTTAATATATTTTCAATACCACTTCTGTAACCACAGCTATAAATACATAAATGAAATAGACTCATTTTCACTGATGTTAAATTTTAAACTTATAACAGCAGATGAATCTCTGCCATTTGCCATTCCAAATTGATAAAAGTAGATTGAGTTATTATGAAATGTGTCTGTTTGTTCACCAAGAAATATAAAATCTAACTTGAGTGGAGGAAAGGGGCATTTTATTCAAGTATATCCATTAAAAAGAAAACTGCTTGTAATTTTTTCATCAATTTTGAACAAGGATCTGTACTTGTTTCAGTATAACTCATGAAAAGGAAATGTCTCTCTGGTTACAAAATTAACATGGGTTAGATCTAGGGTTATCAACTCTGGACTGAGAAATTCCTGGAGATATGAAAACTGAGTCTGGGCTGGGTATAATGTCATAGAGTCTATCCTTCAATGCAGCCATTTCTTCCAGAATAATTGATCTCTATAGTCTGGACATCAACTGTAATTCTGGGATCTCCAGGACCTGCCTAGAAGCTGGAAATTCTGGTTGGATCTCATGAACAGTGTAAAAAAAATTCTACTTTTTATTGCACAGTACCAAATAACTAAAATTAACAGTAAGTCACACTGAAACCCAAATTCAATGTATACTCAACAGACAAACTTCTAGTGTATAACACTGAAATAGTCAAGAATGGTTACACATATACAATGCCACAAAAACCAGACATGTTTTGATCCAGAAAGGGGTCAGAGGTCAGTAAAATACACATACACACAAACAAGTGATTTTATACATTCATGAACTAAAATGTCTTATTCAGAGCATGTATACTCATCTATCATAAACTGTAGTTCCCAATAAAGATACCATTAGTTATTATATGCCGAGGAGCCATCTTTTCTTCTCAGTGGTATCTATAGGCCACTAAATTCTCCTGGGCTGATTCCGCATGGGCCAAAAACAGCATTGTGAAAATGGTGTGAAAACAGTATAAACCCTTTTACACCATTTAAAACCCTTTTACACCATTTTCACACCATTTTCACACTGCTGTTTTTGGCCCATGCGGAATCAGCCCTGGATTAAAGAAAGATCCTAGTTTGTGTTCTCATGAGCACCGAACAATTTATGGCAATTTCTGCACAGTACAAATAAAACATCTTACATACGTTTTAAAAAGAACCACTTCGGCTTTTTTGTGTGTGCATAGCATGGACAAAATAAGTGTTGCCAGGAAAGCAGTTTTTTCCCCTTCTCCCTCCCCCACCAGCTCTCACTTTCATTTTCACTGCAGCTTGCATCCGCCATTTTCTCCCATTGTGATTCATGCTGCCCGCCACTTGGTGAAGGTTTCTCTCAAAGGTTTCTTTGACTTGCAGCTCATCTACCCACCATTTCCATGTACAAAGTACATAATAAAGTTAGTTTTCACTGCTGATCCTGTGCACATGCTGGTTTTTGTTGTTGTTTGTTTTGAGGGAGGTGTCTTTGAAGCTGCTATGACACAATAAGAGAATCTCTAAAATGCATACATTGTAGGTTTTGAAGATTCATGCCTCAAAACAAAACAAAAAAATGGGGAAAAGGATATGTGGTCCATATTGGCACTGAAAACTAACCTTAAATTTTTACATGGAAATGATGGGCAGATGAGCTGGAGACAGAGAAAACCTCAAAGGGAAACCTTCACCAAATGGTGAATGGCACAGGAAATCACAGGCAGGGGAAAATAGTGGCCACAAGACATGGCAAAAATGAAAGTAAGAGCTGTAAGAAGTTGGGCGGGAAAAATAGGATGTTTCCTGCTGTTCACGCAGCAAATAGGAAACGTCTTGACCTGTGTGGGGGTCTGTGTGTGTAAAAGATTTCTAGTTTAGTGTTTTCTAAAATACCCAGGTTGAGCAGCAATATAATATCCTTAAAAAGCTGTATGTTTTTCCCAAAATGCTTCTTTTAATGTCTTCAGGACATTTCATTTGTGCTGTGCAGAAATGGTCAAGGTTTGGCACTGTGCAATTAAAAATACTGTATATTTTTAATCTTTTTTCTTTTCTCTCAAGCTTTTGGTCCCTGGCTTTTTAACAGGTTGGTTTTTTTCCCCCTTCAGTTTGTTGTCTCATTAATAATAACAAGAATAAGCTTACAGATATGCTGAAATTCTGTCTCCTCCTGCCACTTCCAAAAACTACTCTTGTGTTTGGGGATCTTGTCAGAGTGGCTGAATTATGACCCTTTTTTCCTCTAGTTTTTGCTTGCACCATTTTTATACAATAACTGGTTTGTTTTGGTTTTAATGATATTTTGCTAGTTGTGGCCCATGTGATCTGCAATAAAATATGCACTAAAATGACTTAAGAAGCATTTCAGAATGAGACTTGAACATTCTAATTGAAAGACTGTGTTGAGTACAGTAGTTAGAGTTTTAGAGTAGGATTTGGGAACAGCCAGATTTGAATCTGTACTCTGCCGTGGAAGCCCATCTTGAGTAGTCACTTTCCCTCAGGCCCTTTCTGCATGGGCCAAAAATAGCACCCCAGGCATGGTAAAAACACCGTTCTGGGAGAGCACTTTTCACAGCTACCACCTCCAAAACGAGGCAGCACTGTGCTTCTCCCCCCCACCCGCCCTACCAGCAGGGAGACAATGTTTGTGAAACTCATTCAATAAGCGAGTTTTTTCAACAACACCATTTTGCATCTGGTGCCGACTGAATGGCACCAGATGGGAGGTGTCACTTTTAGGCACGTCCTGTTTTTTTAAAATTTACCTTCTCACCCTGCACAGCTGCACAGGGATGAGGAGACACGCCCATGCTGCCCTCCAACCCTCAAGGTGTCACTGTGGCTGTGGGAGCGTGTTTCCTCATCCCTGCGGAGCTGCGCAGGGCAAGAAGGAAGGTTTTTTAAAAACAGGACACGCTTTTGTGCAGAGGCACCTCTGCGGGCCATGGCAGCTCTGTGGCCACCTGCCCAGAAGTGTGCAAACGGCCCAAGGGCTCCACCAGTATCATGTATACTGGTGTGCAGCTGTTTCACTGGTCTGTGCGCAAAGGATCTCAGTTTAACCTATCTCACAGTGTTATTATTGTGAAGATACAAGGGAAGAGGAAAGAAGAATGTAGTAAACCTCTGTGATGGACAGCTAACTGCCAGTGCTTCATACTGGTATGTAAATCTTGATTAAAAAGGGGTTCAAAAAAGTTCTATTGTTCACCTAGGCGAGTGGCAGTTAGAGATTGGAAACTAGAGTGGAAGAAGGATGGGAATGGAAAACAATCCTGAGATAGGGAAGCAGAACCTGTAATCCTTCCCTGAGGGAATAGTTTAAGGAAACAGCTGTGATCCCAACCAATTGTTAAAGAAGAAAAATTGGAACCCCTGCCTCCACAGACTTAAGAAATTTTGCGACTAAAAAGCTTAGAGCTGTTTATCTAAAGAATAATCTCTCTCAATGGTTGCTAACATCTGGTGGCAGAAGAAAATAACTTCTTTCTTGTGACAAGTTATATATTGTATATATAAGTTTCACTCATTCTTTTTGGCTTTCACCTGCCAAGGTTACCCCCTGAAATCTCCCTGACAGTCTGACTTGACCATTTCCCTGTATGAATAATATAAAACAGTTTATGTGTTGAGAATTCACATACTGGCTTCTTGCGTGCCATAATCAGACATATACTGACAAAGGACTTTTCAGTCCCTGAGTTTCCTAGGCTGGGTCAGAATACATTTATATGTATTTTATATGTCTGGGGGGGTTGGAGAACTGTCATAGCCGCTCTGGATCTCCACTAGGGAATAAACATTTAAATAAATAAATGTAATAGAATTATATATAACAGAAATGGTCACATTTCATACCATTCACAGTTGAAAGAAATGCTACATTTCAGCATGAAATATTTGAGCTGATTTTAGGTTTCATATGAGTAACCTCAATGACTAGACATTGTCTTTTGTGTGATGTTCTTTTAGACAAATATGGGACATGTAGAAATCAGGAGTGGGGGAGGATTAGAGTGCTGGCCGAGGATCTGGGAAATCTAGGTTCAAATTTCCACTTAACCATTGAAGCTCACTGGATGGTCGTTTGTGTTCTGAAACCTGGCTAAGACGGTAGTGGGGATTCGACCATTATGCCAACCACTCTCCCTCAGTGTAAACAATCTCATGGTTTTTTTAAATTGTGAGCACAAAATTCAGATGGGGAAAGCAATGTGAAAGTCACTTTGATGTCCCACTGCAGGGAGACAAGTGGTGTATAAGTATCTAACTAAATAAATACATACACGTATAGGTGATACTACCAATTTTCAAGCAGAGATCTTTCTAAGCCTGGCTACCTAAGGTCCATTAAACTGGAGATGCCACCGAATACCTCCTTCACAAAAACACTGCTCCCTGCCACAGTTAAAGCTGCTTTTTTTAGTTGGCAGCATTCACAGTTTTGGAGATTTCTTCAAAGCAGGACAAATTTTAAAACCTTTGGTCCAATTTAAAAGGTAATTCCACAAGATTTAGAGGTTATTCAGTTAGCAGCAACTAAGAACATAGAGAGCAGTGGTGCACTTGTATCACTGCTTTCATTTCATGGCCTGCTGACTCTAGTTCTCTAGTCTATTCCTTCACGGTTTTCCATTAAACTGGACAACTCTCAGTGTTATTACACTCCTCTAGTATTCCCCTGGGGCATGCACACTGACAAATTTTGGATAGACTTATGGGACATGTAGAAATCAGGGTGGTGTAGGATTAGAGTGCTGGACTAGGATCTGGTTCTCCCATTTTGAAGAATTGAAATGTGCACATGTGTACCTTTAAAGTCTGTGGGAAAAATGGATAGGAAACTGGCTGTTGTGGGGTTTTTGGACTGTGTGGCCATGACCTGGTTCTTCAAACTCAGTGACTGCTATTCTGTCTGCTTCACTGTTTGGAATCTTTCCTATCCATTATTTTGTCAAAAGATTTCATGACCAGAATCAAATGGCTGTTGTGGGTTTTCCAGTCTGTGTGGTCATGGTCTGGTAGTTTTTGCTCCTAACATTTGCCCACATCTGAGGCTGGCATCTTCTGAGGCAGGTCACGGTAAGATGTGTTTCTCTCCATAGTCCACTGACACACAACTTAGTGTGACACGTCCCTGAAGATAAGAAAGATTCCAAACGGTAATGCAGACAGCATGGCACTGAGTTTGAAGAAAAAATAGCTCAAAAGAAATAGCTGCAGATTGTTATCACTGCAAGGGAAGGCACCTCAGGTGTGGCGAATCCCAACACAGCTTTCCAAAAAAACATGTAGTTCAGCCTTAAGACAGTAACAGGTCCTTCCTAAACTGGAATCTATCCAAGCCCCTCCTCCCTGGCCCTGGTTCTCCAGGTAATACTGTAATTACATTTTTGAAGCCACACCAGTTTTAAAATTTAAAATCAGATTATCATGCCATAGAATCAAAAAGAGCCTTGATATATCCCATGTGGGACTTGAAAATAACAATTGAGTGGATTTATTTTAATGTAGTATCTGAATAATAAATAGGGTACTATGTGCAATAGGGATGAGATTCTATTAAGAACAGCTTATGGAAAAATAAATAATAAGTGCTTCTGAATTTTTTCATTATATTCTATTCTCTATTGCACATTTTTGTTTTATACATTTATACAGAACACTTAATAATTAAAACATTCCTGTGTGACAGGGTCTAGATTAGATGATATCTCATTCCTTAATCCCTTTCACAATTTAAATGCTTAAAAAAAACTGGTAAAGAAGGTGGTTCTAAGAATGCCAGCATGGTGTAGTGGTTAAGAGCAGGGGCAATCTAATCTAGGGAACCGGGTTTGATTCCCTGTCTCTGCCACTTGTGCTGTGGAGGCTTGTCTGGTGAACTAGATTAGTCTGTGCACTCCAACACATGCTAGCTGAGTGACCTTGGGCTAATTACAGTTCTTCAGAGTTCTCTGAGCCCCACTTACCTCACAAGGGTTTGTTGTGAGGGGGGAAGGGAAAGGAGATTGTAAGCTCCTTTGAGTCTTCTGACAGGAGAGAAAGGGGGGATAGAAATCAAAACTCTTCCTCCTCTTGTTCTTCTTCTATCAGAATTACACCACTTCAAAGTTCTTTACACATCCATGTAGATTTGCCCTGATCTATTTTTAAGATTGTCTAAATATTCGGTATGAATGATTTCTCCTTATACTTGTAAAGCAAATATTATATGATTACATATGACATACAGGTTGGATGGAGAAGAATGGAAAGCTGTGAAAACTGCTGTCTTTCAAACAGACTAAAAAGTGCAGATGTTCCTTGTTTATTTTTAATCACTTTATGTGAAGAATTTGATTCTCCAATTCATGTAATAATATATGTGTGTTTGTTTATTCATTTAAAATACTTTATGCCACTTTTCCATCTAAACAGTGTCCACATGGCAGTGAACATGGAAAATATAAAAACATTTGAGGAATTAAAATACATTTAAAATTATAAAATAATTCTGTTAAAATCACTTTGAAAAAACACCAGTAACAGTTAGTGGAGGTATGACTGACAAAATAAAAATGTCTTCATCTGCTGTTGAAAGACAGCATTAGAGGGAGGCAGACTAATCTCACTGGGGAGAGAGTTCCAAAGTTTTGGTGCCACAGCCAAGATGGCCCTTTCTTAGGTTACCAACTACCTACCTTCTGATAGTGGAGACAATTGAAGCAAGAGCTCCAAACATGACCAGAATATACATGTAAATTCATATGGGAGAAAGTGTACCTTAAAGTATATTGGTCCTGGCTGGACAGGACTTTAAAGAGTACCTTGAATTGAGTACCTTGAATTGAGCCTAGAATAAAAGTCAATGTAGATGGAGCAAGACTGAAGTGACATGATTCCTACAACACACTATTACTGCAGTATTCCGAACCGGTGTAGCTTCTGGACAGTCTTCAAGGGCAGCCCCCTACAAAATGCTCACCGAAATAATCTAATCTAGAAATTACCAAGGCTTGCACCAGTGGTAAGATCTTTTCTTTCTACAGACCTTCTCTCACAACCCCATCCAAAAAAGAGGACAACCCATTTCCTAGGTTAGACCTTCCTTCACCAGTACTATCCACATTTTGTTGGGATTAAATTTCAGTTTGTTAGCCTTTATCTGATCCAAAACTATCTCCATGAACTTATTCAATAGATCTGTGTCAGATGTACATTAGTGGTAATTCAGCCAAAATCTCCTGAAAGGCTAAAATTGGAAAGTCCAGAAAGGCTCATGTTCCAAAAAAGGTACAATAATTTTTCTACAAAGGGAAGTCTCTTCTTTAAAAGAGAAAATGAGAGAATGAGAGAAATCAGTGGCTGTATCTTAAAAAGTGAATTTAATTCTCCTCCTCATAGCCATGCTTTTCACAGTAGCATTGTCTGGAACATTTTCAGCTTCTAGTTGATGTTCATCTAAGATGGACCATCTTTCTAGACTGGGAAAATACTCCTGGAATGTATAATCAGTTCAGTGGGGCATAAGCAGAAGCGTAGCCAGAAAAAAATGGAGCCCGGGGTAGAAACTGAGTTTTCCAGGCCTTCCCCGGTATGGGCAGCCGCCCTCCCACACCATGACCAAAATTGACCACAAAAAATGTATGCAGGGGATCATGGGATCTAAATGGACAAAACGCATGTCAGATGAGGGTTGTTGTAAGGAGAGGAAAGAGTGAAATAGCTGTCTGAATCCAAGCCATTATCTCATTGTACAGTCTACAGCTCGTTTTTGTCCAGACAAAAATCTTCCAAACCCAATCACCATATAGTATATAGAAGGAATCCTAAGTAAGTATGGCTGTGAGGTTTTGCAGCAAATAAATGCTGACAGATAAATGAAGGTCTGTTCATTCCAGATCATGTCTTGCTGCCTTCCACTGTCTGCTGCACTTATTTTAAGGATTATCAACTGTCGCTCTTCTTTTCTGTATAGTCCCAGATCAGGAACATGTGCTCTGTCTGCCCTTCCCAAGTCACAGACTGGAAACCCTATTCCTGCAGTTCAGTTCATATGAAATGTCTGTATGATTAGCACAAGCATGTTCTTCATCCTCACAAGTGCTAGTGAAGTTGACAATCATGGATCCACAGTATGAAGCAACAAACTAAGTATCCAATTAAAATATGTGGTTGCAGACATAATATTTTGAGTGGAAAGCTAGTTCAGATACTTACCTGGTTGATAATTCAGTATATGTGATGGAAGAATAGGCATGTGCCATTCATATGCCACACACGAGTGCCAAGGAGTAGAAGAATGCAGCACAACCATTATATTGTTTGGAGTCTGCATAGCTGAGCAAGACTGATCGTGCACAACACAGAACAGTGCTTCTCACTTAAGATTTGAAGTGCACGTTAACTAGTTTCCTGAAATAAATAAAATATTAACTTACAGCTTAAGAAAAAATAATGCCAATAATAACACCTTTCATGTTGTTGGTTTTACCCTTCTTGAATGTCTGACTACAAACATAGTCACTTCCCAGTAGAGAGGAACAGAACAATGGAACTCAGAGCTGCAAGATCTAAACTATCTCTAGAATATATGAATCCCCTTGGTGGATTATCAGAACAAGGACACAGTGAGTTTAACATTTTATTGTCAGTAGAATATTTCAGGAAACTTCAGTTAGAGACATCCCCCTTTTACTTCTCCCTGGGTATCAAGTACTTAGAGATATGTTGCATTGGATCCAGCAGTTGCCTTTTGATGTCAGGAATCTTCTATTAGAGATAAAAGTCTTCTTCCATTTAAGATGCCTCACTTAGTTGGAGGAAACTATTGGGTCCTGCCTAGTCGCTCTTGGATGGTTCTGTTTTATCCTCACTATTCATTGAATAGATTTATAGCTATGCAAAACTTATAAATAAAACAACAGTTGTAACAACTGCCCCAAAAAGAGAAGTTAAAAATATTGCCTTAATAACTGCTCCAGAGAGCACCATTATTTTTCAGCACATCACTGAATGTTTTAAGGCACTTACACCTTACATTCAGATAAACCTGGAATACGAATTTACAAGTGTCAGATTTTTCCAGTTGTCATTTCTGCATCAACATTTTCATTTTAACTCCCAAGCAATTGCAACTTTCTTTTCAGTGTGCCATTAGCGCATATTTTGGAAAGCAGCAACTTTTATATTTACACCTGAGAAAAAGGCATATGTTTATTATTAAAATAGCCATCAAATGTCTATCACACAAAGGAGGGGCATTTTATTCTAGATTGTGTCATATATTCCTAATTTTATCTTGTGATCATCTTAAAGGACATCCATCATCACTCTGCCTATTTTTAAGACTTACATAAAAATCATATGAATTTTTTAAAAGGGGTAGTTAAAGTATGTCATATAGATAGACAGAAAGATACATAGATGGATAGATAGAGTGACTGACAGAGACAGGCTGAAAATTATTTAGCTCAACCTTTCAGTTTCTGTCTTCATCAGTAACACACTTGGATTTTCAACTAGGCACTAGAAGCCAAGGTGACATTTCTAACAATGCTAAGGATGGAGAGAATTTTGAGAAAGATGACATTTGCCATATCAGTGCAAGACAGATTCATAAAAGAATTAAAAGCATGTGGTAAAGTTTAAACATTAAACTTCAAGTTAAGCAGAAGCGTAGCCAGAAAAGTTAAGGCCATGGAGTATTAGGCTATCCAGCATGAATATGCTCTCTCTTGCTTCTACCATCCAAGACTGAAAGAGTTAGTAATATAAACTGAAATGCCCAGCAATAGGTAGCTCAAGATTTTTCACAGTGGTTTTTTTACATCTGACCTCTCAAAAGGAACTATATTCCCAATAACATTTTCTAGTTTAATTAAGCTTGGTCTTGGAGGAAACAGGATATTTAGAACCAATTCAATCTAGGTTCATGACTGGGTTTGGGGCAGAAATTGTTTTGGTTGCCTTGACTGGCATCTCCTCTAGGACAATGACAGAAGAGTGTGTCCATGTTGATTCTCCTGGATTTCTCTGTGGAGTTCAAAACCATCAACCATGGTATCCTTATAGAGACACTTGCTAAGTCAAGAGTGTACCATACTTTGATGGTTCCATTCTTACCTTATTGTCTGATTTCAGAAGATGGTGCTGCTCTATCCTATGACATTTGTGCTATAGGGTCCTGCAGGATTTCATTTTTTCTTCTACACTATTTAAAATCTACATGAAACTACTGGAAGAGTCGCCAGCCATAGATGCAGGCGAAACATTAGCAGCAAAAACTACCAGGCCACACCCTGGAAAACCCAAAATAGCCGGCTGATTGAAGATACAGCCAGTCCTAGAGAGTGTTGTCATTCTCCATGAATTAATAATTTTGTACTTTGGGGGTAGCGCTTGATCAAGACTTACAGTCAAACATCCATATCTCCTTTATGATTTTCATCAACTTCAGTTGATACATCCAGCTTCAGCCTGGAGGCGCCATTGCAAGGGGGGAGGAACGAGTGGAAGCCTCCTTCCCGCCAAGCCGACGATTGAGGCTGCCAAGTCACGCGGTCAAGTGCCGGTATCGCGGATAGGCCTTGAGTTACAGCCTATGCTGGCTGCCGGGGACCGCCCTTCGAGGTCGCTAAGCTGCCCCTCCACTCCCAATTTGAAGGATTATTGGGGTTCTTTATTGTGTTGTATATTGTCGCAGTTCACTGGGCGGTTTGGGCATAAGAGCACATCCTATTTTGGGAAGGCAGTAGCTTGCATGCCGGACCTCCCATGGGGGCCTCCATATGAGGTCCGTGGTGGCGATAGAGTGTAAGGAATTCCATAGAAGCAGAAATAAAAGGCTTTTGGGAGTAAAAGTCCATTTATTAAGACATCTTAGAAAGCTCAAGTACACGCAGTGGCAGGAATGGCACTTCCCGCCAGAAGCACAGGTTATAACACCATTCACCCCACCCCCCCTTCCTGCTTCCCATGGGAACGGAGTATTCATCTCCCGCGCAAAGATAAAGTCTCCGCCGATGCATCTGGCCCATCGCCCGGGCTGTGGAATGCACTCAAGGTTACTTCACCATCAACACCATTGAATCCTTTACACTCTGCCTCCCCTGAAGAAGACCCTTCCCCAGGTTTAAGCGAAAGGCGCCAGGAAAGCAGAAATAAGGGTGGGGGCTTCAATATTTTCGGAATAAACCCATTGATTATACCCAGAGGAATATCCCACCCAAGAGACTAAATATTGCAAGCTGCTATGACAGCGAGAGTCCAGGATAGCCAATTTCTCAGAGTGCTTGTGGCCAGCCACCAATAATAGTCGGTAAATTCTCCGCGACGTACAGGCATCGGAAGCGGAGCCTCCTTGAGCAAGCTGGAATGGAAGACAGGATGGATGTTAACAAGAGAGTTAGGCAAATCTAAGCGGGCAGTGACATCATTAATCACTTTAGTAATCTGAAAAGGTCCCACAAATCTCTTGCCAAGTTTGGAATATCTATGCACGTCTCTGAGATTTTTTGTAGATAAATACACCCAGGAACCCACACGAGGAAAATCCTGAAGGCTTATCCGCTTTGCAGTTTTGGGAGTCCTTGCTTTGTTGTATATGTCTGGACCGACTTCCATCCCTCGCTAGGGATGAAATCCATTGTTGAAATTCTGGGGGTCCAAAGTTGCTGCGGTAGTTGTGGCAACGGGCGGGAAGGAGCCACCAGACACAATTTCAAAGGGGTTTTCTTTGGTACTACTATGAACCGCATTGTTGTAGGCGCATTCGCAAACGGAATAAGCTCTGCAATTCAATTGTCTTGGTGGTAGTTGGTGTAACAACGCAATACTGCTCTAGGGTTCTGTTCGCTCTCTCCGCTCCTCGCCACTTTGAACGGTAGGGCGGCACGGGCGGCCCCTAACAACCCCAAAAACGCTCCAGAACTTTGAGATGAATTGGGGTCGCTGGTCGGAGACCACCTCTTTAACGTATGAATGGAGACGGTAAACATGCTGGAATAAACAGCCGTACAACTTAGGAGCTGAGGGGATGGAAGCATGGAATAAAATGGGCTTGCTTTTAGAGAATAAGTCTACCACCACCCATAAAACCGTGTTGCCATGACTTTCGGGCAAATCTGTAATAAAAATCCATGGAGATGACTTCCCATAGGGCGGAGGCTACCGGAGAGGTTTCAATAGGCCATTTCCCGGATGGTTTTGGCTTCTGCACAAACCGAGCAGCCTTTTAATGTATGCCTTCAATGTCTTTATGCGATTGCGCTACCACCAGAACTGCCGGGCTGGCTAAATGCAGAGTTTTCAAAAGCCAAAATGTCCAGTCAATCGGCATCGCGGGCAAGCTTCAAGAACTTGCTTTGGCGGAGGGGAGGCATCGTATCAACATCTCCTCTCTCCGCCAAACTCCATTCTCCAAACGCAATTGGGAGTCTCCTTCGCCGCTTTGAGGTCGCGGCAGCCCCGCCTCCTCCAGTTCCCGCAGGAAAGGAGAGACGAGACTGGAATGGGGTGGAGGAGAAGCGGACGCAGATCGGGTGACAGCCAACCCCAACTGGGAGGGGAAAGAACACAGCGCGGAATGTCTCGGTGAAGGCAGCTCCACCCTCCCCGGTAGGCTGGAGAGCCGCTGCCAGCCAGTTTGTTGGTTTTCCCAGGGAAAAATGGACTGTAAAAGAGAAACGAGAAAAGAAATCGCCCAACGGGGTTGTTTTTATGGACATCTTGAGGGGTGGAAAGAGCTGCCAGGGTTTTTATGATCCGACCAAATCCTTGAAAGGTTAGCCCTCCAGCCAGTGGCGCCAAGTGGAGAGTGCTACTTTGATGGCCGCAGTCTCTTTGTCTCCCACAGTCCAGTTGAGTTCGGCACCAGAGAACTTTTTAGACAAATAAGCACACGGAACCAGCCTACCATCTTTATTTTTTTCTGCAACAGGGCTGCCTCAAGTGCTTTGTCCGAGGTAATCCACGCGGAACTTCACAAACGGAGATCTGGTCAGGGTGCTTTAGGATAGGTTCGGTGGTAAACGCAGATTTTAATAGTTGAAAGGTTGCCGTTTGACATTCCTCAGACCAGGAAAGGGCCCCGGCTTGGCGGACAGTGGATCTTTACCCTTAGTGCAGAGGTCTGTGAGAGGGAGAGTCAGTTCAGCTTAATTGGGGTATAAAGTCAATGATAGAAATTAGCAAAACCAAGAAACGACTGGAGTTCTTTATGTTGGTGGGGCAGGCCATTGGAGGACTGCCAATTTTAGCAGGATCCATTTTAAGCCCCTCGGCCAGATCCGTAACCCAAATAGTCAATGGAGGTCTGATGAAAACAGCATTTGGAGAGTTTGGCAAAGAGAGATTGTCAAGCAAGCGCTTACCAATACCTCTCGAACCAATATTTCATGCCTCTTCTATGGTTTGTGAGTAAATTAAAACGTCATCTAAGTATACAACAACTCCCTTTGTACAGTAAATCATGGAGAATCCTGCTGATAAGGGCCATAAAAAAGCCCGGGGCCCCCCTTAACCCGAATGGCATTATTAAATATTCAAACTGTCCAAACTTTGTGTTAAACGCAGTCAGGGGTTCATATCATGCAGCAATTCTGACTCTGGAGGAAGCTTCTCTCAAGTCCAATTTAGTAAAATGCCCTTTGCCGAAAGTGCATCTAAAAGGTCCTTTGATCAAAGGCAAAGGATATTTATTGGACAGGAGACCGCGATTGAGACCTCGATAATTCTGTGCAAAGCCGCGAAGACCCATCTTTCTTTTGACAAACAAAACGGAGCATGCGGTGTGTGTTTGGTAGCCCGCCAGATGAACCCGCTGAAAGCACCTTTGTCCAAGAAGGCAACGTCTTCTCCTCATTGGGACTCATGCGTAGATTCTACCTTTGGGTAGTTGTGCCCCTGGT
The DNA here is from genome assembly GCF_021028975.2 of Sphaerodactylus townsendi. Taxonomy (NCBI): domain Eukaryota; kingdom Metazoa; phylum Chordata; class Lepidosauria; order Squamata; family Sphaerodactylidae; genus Sphaerodactylus; species Sphaerodactylus townsendi. The sequence continues at coordinate 93,453,803 of NC_059433.1, forward strand.
TGTATGACAATTTTACAGTCAGTGTCTCTGTGGTGGGCAACTGGATCGCGATTCCTGCTCCTGAAAACTCTGGCTAGATCATGATATGCAGGTGGGATGCCAATAGAATCGGAGCAAATCACTGAGGAAGCCAGGGAGGGGTGTGTGTCAGGAGACGCTAGTTTCTCCCAATTCATGTGTTCACCGCGAGGAGGGTCAGTGAATTCTAGGATCCGCTCTTTCCAAATGAACTTTGGTTCATGTAACAATAATAACCAAGGCATGCCCAAAACTATGGAGTGTTTGGCCACTGGCTGTGGGCCAAAATAAAACTATTTTTCTCCCAATGGTCGGCGCGAACGGAGGAGAACCGGCTGTGTTTTGTACTGGGTCGGTCCTTCGCTCCCGAGGGGCTGTCATTCATTTGGGTGAATGGTATGGGCTTAGCCAGGGGAATTCGTCCAGACCTAGCTCCTCTGCCACCTGGGGCCGCGATTAAGCAGTGGGAGCAGCCGGAATCCACAAGGGCCGCAGGCTATAATGCGCAGTGTGTTTAGCGGGTTGGCCAGAAATGCTTGAACAGTAATGGGAGCGCTGCCTTCACTCACCGCTGGCCAGGAGTCGGGCCCATGTCCATGGGGCGAAGAAAGCGCAAACAGCTGCTTCCCTCCTCTGGGTCGCCGGTAACCGCTTTAGACGAAGCCTGTGGAGGCCCTGACCTGGGCGCGGTGGTTTGGCAGACGGAGTGCGCGGAGCTGGAGCGGTTGGTTTTTGTTTCTTGGGACAGTTGGCGGCTAGATGACCTGGCCCTCCGCAGTAAAGACACAAGCCCAGTCGGCGACGGCGTTCAGAGGTGGTTTCGGTAGTGGCGGCTGGGCTTGACTTTGGTGGACACAGTAGTGGTTTTGGGCGTGGGCTGCCTCCTTGATGAGCGTGATTCCAAACGAGACGCACCACTTGGGACCCCAACTGGATCCAATCTGCAATAGTACGAGGAACCCGAATTTAAAAACACCGCTTTCAACGTAGGCTTCGTCATTCACAGCATCCGAGAAGTATTCGCGATTTCATGCGCTCAGGCCACTTCCAGGAGGAGTTCCAGCAGCCGCCGCATCTAAATTCACGGGCAAATTCTGCAAACGGGCGTTGCCTTGCTGGATGGTTTTGATGGTGCGGATAGCTTCATTCTCGGCGCCTGGATCTTGAAAGCGCTTTCCTAAGGCTTGGAGGAATGCGGGCACTGTGCGAGAGTCCTCATCCTGCAAATCCAAAAGAGTCAACGACCAGTCGGGTTGCTGCCCCATCCAGGACTGAGCCGGTGTCCCGTGATTTTTCGCTGGGCCAGACCGGTATAAATCATCATAGTCTTCCAAGTGGGCATTGAGTTGCAAGATGAAGTAGGGAAGTTTGGAAGCGGTCCCATCAAAACGGGCTGGTATCGGGGCCGATAGTAGCCCTGCTCGACGGCTCTTTGGCGCTCGCTGGGGAGGTGGTTTCGCCGGGTTGAGCAGGTTGGGCAGGCAGCTGTTGTAATGGGGCCGGAATCGGGGCGCAGGGCGTACCGCTGGCGCTTAGTGGCAGGACCCAGGTACGCGGCCCCTGGCACCGCATGATCAGTAACAGCATAGACTCCAACTTGGGGCTTCCTGGTCTGCTGCCTCCTTAGTTCCCTCTCCAACGCAGCCAGATCCCTCTCCCGCGAAGTCAATCGCATCCTGGTGCGCATGCAAAGCAGCTTTTTTCTCGCTCCAATTTAGCCAGTTCGCCCCGCTAAGGGCTTCTGTGTGAGCTCACTTTGGCGGCGCAGAGCTCCGAACGCTGCCGCTGTAAATCCAGTCTGGAATGTTCCAGGACTTTATCATGGACTGACAGATTCTGGCATATTGTCGTTGGAGCTGCTTCTGGCACGGGTCCAACTCTCGGTGGACTTCTTTTATGCTGCTGTTCCGTCCCTCTTGCGGGTTTTTGCTGCTGCAACTGCAGTTCGCTCCTCCTCCCATAGCTGGCGCTCACGGTTCCATGCCGCTTTGGGCATCTCAAGAAGTCGCCTCTAATTTCATCCCAGTCCTCTCGATGGGAGTGAAACCGTCCGGGCTGGGAATGCAGGCTTCTTCGACTCTTCTAAAGGCTGCCTGGAAGCGGTAGATCGGAGACACCGTGAAGTCGCCAGAGCCACCGGGTGGTGGCTCCTCGGTGGCACCTCAGGCGCGGTCGCTGGTCTGGATTAGGGTCCGACAGCGGTACGGATACCCCTCCCAATTCCTAGGTTTAGTCCCGTGTCCTTTGATCATTCCCAGTGCTGTGCCACGGTGGTTCCTTGGGAGCATCACTAAAATACGCAGTCCAGGAATCGCTCAATGGATTCCTGTTGCCGCGATGAAAGGTGGTCAAGCTTCCGTCTCCCTCCATGACAGGTTGCATCGGAGGTTTGTAATCCACACGAAAACGGGTAGAGATCCGATCCACAGGCGCCGATCCATAGACAGCCTAAACGCATCACATGGAAGTCCCCATGGTCGCCGCCACGTCCCCTCGCTCCAACGTGGAGTAAAGGAAGACTCGTGTTGTGGGATGATGAGGACGGGAAAGAGCCACCAGCGAGGCCCGCTTCTCCTGCCGGTTCCTCCAGATCCAGAAGGAAAGGTCGGAGCCCTCTTTGGGGCTACCTCTTCCTCCGCAGTAACATTCAACCTCTCCATCGCAAGACAAGAGGTCCACTGCACAGGAATATAGATGAATTAAGATTCCTGCCACAATGTAAGGAATTCCATAGAAGCAGAAATAAAAGGCTTTTGGGAGTAAAAGTCCATTTATTAAGACATCTTAGAAAGCTCAAGTACACGCAGTGGCAGGAATGGCACTTCCCGCCAGAAGCACAGGTTATAACACCATTCACCCCATCCCCCCTTCCTGCTTCCCATGGGAACGGAGTATTCATCTCCCGCGCAAAGATAAAGTCTCCGCCGATGCATCTGGCCCATCGCCCGGGCTGTGGAATGCACTCAAGGTTACTTCACCATCAACACCATTGAATCCTTTACATAGAGCTCTTGAAGACAAGCCTTGGGGCCGTGCCAAGAGCTCGCTGCCCGGCAGGGAGGGGTGTCACAAATTGGGTTTGCGTCCATGTGGCATCTAGTAACTTCCTGTTCCGGTTCCCTCGGGGGATGTGCCGGACAGGGGTTCTGTCCAAAGGGCCTAAGGGGTCAGCTTGGGCTGCCCTATAACCAGGTCAGCGGTTTGCTGCCTGGGGGCCAGGATGTGCTCTGTTATGCTCGCCCAGCTTCAAAGTTTTGTTATATGTTAATAAATTTGGGCTGCGGCCGATTTCTTTTCCAACAAGTATGTGTCAGTGTCTTTGATGGAACGAGTCTCCACACATCCCCATGCAATGTTCCCAACTCATGAATTAGGCTTGAAACTGGGATGTTAAAGGTAGAAGCTCTAATTTGTCTACTATCAATTAAAAATGGCTAGGCTGCCATCATATTCCACAAAGTCTTCTCCCTTTAGTTCTTCAGGACAATTTTGAGTCTAGGTGGCCTAGGACAGTTCAAAGTATCCTACAACAGATGGAATTTTCCATTCAATTTTTCATAGCTATGGGAGCTGAAAGGGCCCATGCACTAGTTAAAAAGAGCATTCTTGATATAGGGAGACAAACGAACTTTATGAAGTCACTTAAATTTCTATCACCAAAACATCTAAGATGGCAAGTTATTATAGCACGATACCTGTTCTTCCATTACAACGGTAACATGAGAAGACCATTCACTTTGGCCAGATGCAATTCTCTTCCCTCCTCATTGTTATTTTTTCTATTTTCTATTTATTTATTTATTTAATTTTATTTAATTTTATCTATCTATCTATCTATCTATCTATCTATCTATCTATCTATCTATCTATCTATCTATCTATCTATCTATCTATTTATTTATTTATTTATTTATATTTATAGACCGCCCCATCCCCTGAGGGCTCTGGGAGGTGAACAACAAATAAATACCACATAACCAATAAATAAATAATATAAATAACATCATAAAAACATAAAATCACAGCGTTTTAGAGGGTAAATATAATAAAATTCCATATGAAAAGAGGCTTTGCCTCTGTCCTCTTGATGAAATTGATTCCCTAGAACATATGTTTTTTAGATGCCCTATTTATGAAAAGTTTTGCAAAGAAATCCTCAGTGCAGTCCTGCAGTCCTGATTGGCTTGAATGACAGATATACTGGACTACATGCTAATGGGTAGTGATCACAGAATCACATGTGCAATGGCTCGCTTTTGTTCATTAATTTCTAAATATAAAAAGAGACATCTGGTGGTCGAACAGTAAGGGATGGGATGCTTTTATACAATACAGTTTTAATGTTTAGATTAATTTGCTGAAAGTCAGAGTTTTAAGTAGGGCTTCATAGGTACTTCTAATAATGGTGTTTAACTTTTGATTTTTAATTTATGTACTAATCCATGTATTTTATTCCATTGTCACAGGTATATTATGGTAAGATGGGGTTTTATATACTCGTCGTTGACTGTAAACAAACAATTATGTTTATTTATGTTTATTTAGTTATGACTCAAGGCGTAATTAAAATGTTTAACATCAATGTGATTGCGTTCCACCACTGATTTCATAGGGATCCCCAAATCTTGATCCATATGCACACAGCAAAGAGTCACAGCAATTATACTTCTAAAACCACATATTATTTTAACAGTCATAGTTGTTAACATGGAACTTTTTTCTTGGAACAGGTTATTCAGTTCAGCACGCCTAAACATCTTCAATATTTATTCTTTAACTCCAAATGACCAGCCAATACATGAGGAAGCATAAATTTCTCCAATATGTGTATAAATTAACCCCCCCTTGCTATTTGTTCCATCCAAATAATACTGTGAGTGTAATCTATGCAATTCATAGTGTCAGCCCCACTCTCCTGCAATAAGTCAGACTCAAGGGTTAGTGGAATCTGCATTTATTGAGAAGTTGTGATGGTCATACCACTGACAATTGCAAGACTGGCATTCAAAAAGCGTAGCAGAAACTATGAGGCTAAACTGAACTCCAACTCCTCCCTCCACCTCCATCTCCAGGCAAAAATGTAACTTCTGCTGGACACAGCTATCCTCAAGGTAGGGCAGATGAGACAGCAGCATTCCCAGGAGCTTAAACCATGATACAATCATTAAGTAAAGTGCACACAGCAAAGGATATTGGGCGTCAACATTATCCAGGAGTATGGCAAGACTGCGGGGCAGATCTTAACACATAGGACTAACATGAAATATGACTAAAAATTGGCAACCTTTCTAATGATGAGAAGTTGGGAACCTAGTTAGGGTTGGTTTGGGGATGACTTTATAAGGCCAGATATAGTCCCTATGCCCAACCCATCCCCACATAGTAATTAGAGCACCCAACACTATGTTTAATAATACCTAGGGAATGAGGGAGAAAACCATGTTGAGTGATGTGGCTCAAGGACAGGGCAATGAGAAGGAAGAGATGATAAGAGGCAGGTGGTGGGGGATGGGGATTGTGACCTCAAGTTGTATCCCTTGTTGAGTCACCACTAATCATCTTAAAATATTATTTATTATTAATATTTTAATATTGTAATGAACCAGGGCCAAGGAAGTTTATAAACAATAGTTCCATTATTTGAGCAACATCTGTATACCCTGTTACTTTTCACATTTCACTGGTAATACAGTAAACTCATCTTTCCATCCATCTGCCATTAAATCTACAATTAGACACATTGGAAATAGAGCAGATGTTCATTTGGGAGATCCAGGGGAAAAGGCAGAGGTTTCCTTCATGCATTATGAATCTTCTAACTTATTTATCATCATTGTGATTATTATTTATATAGTATCAGCGTGCCTGGTGTTTTACAGAGTAAAAGCAAACGTCATTTCTGAAACGTTATAGCATTATCAGAATTCACACAATTTTTTGAATATTGTTCTTGCTTGGTGTGAGTATTTATATCATTAGTAGCATTGCCATACCCAGCCCCACAATGAAGACAATGATACTGGACTGAAACTAGGTTACATTTTCAGCAAATGGACAATCTTACGCAAAAAATTCCCTTGTAATTCACAGGGACTTACAGCCAGTCTCCTGAATATTCAGGAACTTACTTGGCTCAATTCCTAATACAACAGTAATTTCTGGACTTCACTTTTCATTGCCTGCAGACTTCAGGTTATCCTGAGAAGGACCTAGCAGCATTGGCATGCTCCCAGCCCTTTAAGCTTGGAGATTCAATGATGTGAGAGAGTTCTCATAACAGAAAGCTCTGAAAGATTGGCTTGAATTATTACCTTTCATCATTATGATGTCTCATTCATCATGATGATAGCAATATGTGTGAGGCTTTTACACTCAAAGCAATACTGTTCTTGCACACTGTGACACCTAATTAGGTACATACTAGCCAAAATGTTCAATTGGTCTGCCTGTGTGCTTATATCTGAAGAAATAGACTCCAGTTCATGAAAGTGCATTCTGGAATAAAATGTCTTCATTCTTTAAGATACCAAAAGATTCTTGTTTATTTTTGCTACAACAGACCAGTCCTCTGGAATAATTTGCCTGCCTGATACTCATTATAATGTGAGCACGCACCTGCTCACATGCATACACGCATGCGCACACACATTATAATGGACATACAAATACATTTAAGTGATGTCTACCAAGCAATCCAGGATATTTGAGAGTTTTCCATCCATTAGTTTGGGCCAAAATCCATGAAACTCCCACCCCTATGCCCCCGCAGATGATGCGGCTCTCAAATCATTTTTCCTGCAGTCACAATTCAGCTGCAGGAATACCATTTTAAACATCAAATTGTATGTTTTTTTGGCCTGAACTGGTACTTGTAGGAGGCCCTGCTGCTTTCCTCCTGGACATTTTCATACACTGAAATGATCCCCTAGGGCAGTGATGGCAAATCTTTTCGAGACCGAATGCCCAAACTGCAACCCAAAACCCACTTATTTATCACAAAGTGCCAACACAGCAATTTAACCTGAATACTGAGGTTTTAGTTCAGAAAAAAAAGTTGGCTCTGAGGCACATGTTACTCGGGAGTAAGCTTGGTGAAGCAATCGTGCAATGCTTCGAATGGGTGAATCATGCCCAGGCCAGCCTAGGTGTGTGTGGGGGGGAGATTTTCCGCCCCCCCCCACACGATGAACTCTGTGCACGCGTGCCCACAGAAAGGGCTCTGAGTGCCACCTCTGGCACCCGTGCCATAGGTTCGCCATCACTGCACTAGGGACATAACTTTTGAACAATGCAAAAAACAGGCCATTCATTGTATTTAATAATTTACTTGGACATTTGTATCCTGCCTTTTCCCCCTTGTGGGTTGAAAGTAGCTTACACTATCCTCTCTTCCTTCATTTTGTTCTCACAACAATCTTGTATGGTAGATTAGAAGGGGAGAGAGAGAGTGAGTCTGTCTTCCTTGGATCCATCCTGTCTCAGACTTGCAAGGGCTCGGCATGAATCTGACTGGAAGAGGAGCAGGAGGAGACAACAGGTGCCCTTGACATGCTGACAAATACATTGAATCTATCTTGTGCCCTCCTAGCTGACAGGAGATGTCAGGTATTGTGATGTCCCTCTTACCTTCTGCATGAAAAACATGCACTGTGCTCCTGAATGATAGTCCTCTCATATTTAGTAAGCACTAATTTTCTCTTTCTCTGACCAATGGCATTCTATGAATGGCATTTAAAAGACAAAAATGGGAAGAAAGTGTTTGTCCATCTAACAGATCCAGAGGTATAAGACCTATAGGGACATGGGATCACCCATGTCCCTGGGCCCATGCCTTTTGGTCATGTGGGGGGCGCCGCCTCAGAAGCCAGCCTGCAGGGAGGCAGGGAGGCTCGGCAGCGAGCAGCTCTGACGTCTGCCTGGGCCGCCCACTGCTGCCACGCCATGCCCCAGGCCTCCATGCAGCCCGGTTTTTGCTCTCCCAAGACCCTGCTGAACTGCATGGAGGCTGGAGACAGGGCTTGGCCTGCACGAAGGCCGGGGTGGGGCTCGGACATGGGTGGCCCCACCCCCAAGCCCCTTCCACGACCTCCGTGCAGGCCAGCTTTTGCCCTCCCCAGGCCCTGTCGGCCTGCACAAAGGACCTGAACCAATGCCCAAACTGCCAAGTTGTGACAGAAAAATGATTGCAAACAGCAGATCAAATAATGCGATAAGGGATGGTGGGAGGGCTAGTCAGGGGAGACCAGAGCCAAGGAGGGCAAAGACTGTACTGGCCAGACCTTTAAGACTCCACCAGCCCATGGCTCCAGCCCTGCCTACCTGATGCAGCAGCTGCTTTTCATGCCGACCAAGCCTCTAATGCAAGAATCTCCAACTACAGCTCTCCAGATGTTCTTGGATTATGATTTCCATCAGCCCCTGCCAGCATAGGCAATTGGCAGAGCTGATGGAATTCATAGTCCATGAACATGTGGAAGGCCATAGGTTGGAGACCCCTATTCTAACCATTTTTGCCCTGGAGACAACATGTGGCTGACATAAGTTGCCCTCCTCACCTTCCCGGATAGCAATGATAGCAGTAGTGTAAGACTGTGCCAATCTTATTTGTTTACAAATGTTCCCTGACTCTGGTTGGTGAGGTCAAGTACCAATTGGTTATCTAATAGTTAACTGATAAGCAAAATTAATTAGAACATTCAGAACACACCTAAATTTGAGCCAGTTTGCAATGCCAATTTTCTGTTGTGTGTAGCCACATCATTTAACTTAGCATACAAGATTAACTGTAGGAGCTGTGGGTCTTCTAACCGACTGATTATTATCCACCAGGCAGAGTTGACGCCTAAAGTCATTATGCATCAAATGAAATTAATTACCAGTCTTGCACACACATATACCCCATTTATCAGTAGCCAAAGGGGAGATAAAGTGACTGTAACTCCTCCATGGGGAATATGAAAATAGGCTATTACTGTGGAAGACTGACATTTCAAATCACTCTACCTGCTGAAAACAAAGAAGTGGTTTTACCTGTTAAAAATAGAGGTATCCTGTTTTGAAGCCTTTGATGTGTGACCACAGCATATGCTCCTTGTTCAGAGAGATAAGAAAGTGATGTTCTGCCCAGAAGGAATGTGCATGGCTTTAGACAGGACATGAAATCAAGAGAGTGTCGGGCCTGAAAAGTTACAAAGTGAATTGAAAATGAGAAATTAGAGTGGCTGATCCTCAGGTGTGAAATAGCACCACTTGTGTGAAGCTTAGTAAGTAGTGCATGAATAAAATATATGTAACAGAATATTTCTTTCCTACATTTTTAAGACTTAACATACAAGATGTTTTTTCTCACTTGTATTTTAAAAATATTAAAATATTATAATGGAGAGATGTCATTAAAATGCTGTATCACTGTGTTGCACATTAAATTTTTCTGCTTTTGCTTTAATTCTACATGACTGGTACATCTGGATGCCAGAAAAGATCAGGTGATGTAAACTCAGCCTTCATTCAAGTGCTTTTCCTGTACTTATCTTTCTGTGAAACCTATATAACTTCAAATGTGAGGTTTCTAGGCCTGGAATCCAACAGTGTTTCCTGAAAGTAGATTTCTTTGAGTACAAGTTTAATGGCACTCACCTTTAAGACAGCATGTATCTCTTTGTTCTGTAAGGAATGGAGAAAATGCTTGCAAATCAGACAGTTGTGATTATAGGTCATGATAGCCCCTTAGCCTTTGGTCTAGGAGGTTCTGCAAGGTTCTATCTTGCCCCCCACGCTTTTCAACATCTACATGAAACTGCTGGGAGAAGTTGTCTGGAGATTTGTGCTGGGCATTCATCAATAACTGGATGATACTGAGCTCTAGCTTTCTTCCAAGAGATCTTCTCTTTGCTATAGAAACCAGGGATAAATGTCCTGAAGTAGTTTTCTTTAGATGGAGGCCAATAAGCTGAAACTTTTTCCTGACAAAATAGAGATGCTAAGAACATAAGAACATAAGAACTAGCCTGCTGGATCAGACCAGAGTCCATCTAGTCCAGCACTCTGCTACTCGCAGTGGCTACTAGTATGAGCAAGGTTGCTACTAGTAGGAGCAAGGTTTGACACAGGAATGGAGGTGTCTCTTGTTTGACTTGAAGCAGTTACACCTAAGAAGCAGGTTTGTAGCTTAAAAATGTTGTAGGCACATCCTTTCTGCTAGAAAAGCAGAATGACAATGGTGGCCAGGAGCGCCATTCACAAGCCTTAGCTGGTGAGCCAGCTGTGGCCATTACTAGGTAACAAAGATCACAATGGTGCATGCCCTAGTAATAGGGTTGAAATACTTGTAGATTTTGGGGGTGGGAGTGTGGGAAGGGCAGAGTTGGGTGAAGGAAGGACCTCTGCAGGGTATGATGCCATAAACTCTACTCTCCAAAGTAGCCATTTTTTCTATGTAAACAAATCTCCGTTGTCTAGAGATCTGTTATAATTCCTGGAGTTCTCCAGGTTGTACAATCCTACCTGGTAACATCTAGATTAGACTACTGCAGTATATGCTATCTGAGTCTGTCCTTTAATAGTGTCTGGAAGCTATAATTTTTACAGAATTCTGTGGTCAGAATTCTGGATGGAGAAGATCATAGAGACCATATCACTCCAGTCTTTTTTTTTTAATCTACACTTGCTCTTAATTTGTTTACCAACCCAATTCATGGGGCTGGCCCTTAAAGCCCTGTACAGATTGGGTCCTGCCTACTTTAAGGACTGCCTACTCCAATATGAATCTATGCAACCACTATGGTAATCTTCAGGGGTGCTGCTTCTGGTGCCCTTGCCTCCAAGGCTAGATGTGCCTTTCCACACAAATCTCCTAAAATGTTTGTAAAACATTTGCAAAATATTTTCAATTTTCCTATTTGTCCACACTTACCTCAAAATAATTCCTGGCTGCCATTATGTGGTATCCCCCTTTTTTGAGTTTGTCATAGAATTGATGCTTCAATGCTTCCCGCTACGATTTCCTGTGCCTCGTATATTCAATGCATCAAAGATTAACCCCCAACATTAAAAAAAATAAAGACATGATGTAATAAACAGGCAAGTGGGAATATAGAGTTAGCTCACAAAATGGCACCAAGGAGGGAGTTCTTGGACAGTAGAAGCTTGTAAAACATTTTAAAGAGATACGCACAGCAAATTAAAATGTTTTGAAACATTTCAGTCTCAAACATTGTTTAAAAAGGGCATTCATTCAAAACATTTTTTCAGTTGGAAATAAAATGTTTTGGGTTAAGACCAATGCCAAACATCATGGAGGATGCATTATTGAAAAAAAACTATTTTATCTCACCTTTTTTTTTCAATCTTCCACTTTCCACACTATTTAGGCATTTTTATATCATACATCTGTTTTTTTTACACAATCAGTGCAAAACCAGTCATGAATGGCAACAGATCTATTGAAGAGAACCAGTATAGTGCTGTAGTTAAGGTGTCAAATTGGAACCTAGGAAACCCAAGTTCATATTCCCACTCATGCCATGGAAACTTGCTGGGCCAGTCACATACTCTCAGTATGGATGGAAGACCTCCAAGGAATATCAGGCAGGCAATGGCAAACAATCTCCAAATGTCTCTTGCCTCAAAAACCCAACAGGGTCTCCATAAGTCAACTGTGACTTGATAGCAAAAAGAAAAACCCCAGTTCTATTGAATTCTATTTACATGGTCAGAAAAAGGATGACTGAAGTTGCACACTGAATGTGAAGAAATTATATGAACCTTTACATTAAAAAAAAGTAATCACAAAAATGGAAAACATCCCAAAACCTATTAAAGATATATATGTGTCAATGACAAGCACAACAGGAGGAGCCTTAAAATTATCGCTTTGCATGTCCACAGAGGCGTAGCAAAGGGGGAAAGCGCCCAATGCAGTGGTGCATCCTCCACTCCATCCCGCCCCAGAACACCCCCACCATGCCCCCAGAATGCCCTCGCTATACCCCCACAGGGGCACGCACCCGGTGAGTTGTGCCCCCCGTCCCCTTGGAGCTACGCCTCTGCATGTCCAACAATATAGCAGTCTACATTATCAACAATAAAACAGTTCAGAATATGACTGGACTAGCTAATTAATGGTACTCTAGGTTTGCTGCTTCCACTCATGCTCATGCCCCAGTATATTCTGGCATGCTCAAAGCTGTGTATATGCATCCTTCCAGGATCACATCCCTGTACCAGTGCAAATTGTTTTGATACCAAGATAGAGGTTGGATGAATTGGAATAGTGCTGGATCTTTCAAGTGCCTTCATCAGTGAAACTCAAGCTGCTCATAGGAGAGGCAGTAATATACTCTAGAATTTTGCATTTATTACCTGAGCCAAGAGGGAAGGTGAGGCAGAGATATTGTAATAGACAAACACATAAAACTTTGTCAACTATCCCAAGCATTTGTGGTGAAGCTCCATAGCACACACAGCCATCATGCATGCAGAATTATCTGCTTCTTCAGAAGAAAGAATGAGAGATTGTGTGCCTCTGAAGGATCCCAGGCAGGCATTCATCCTATGACAAAATTTAACACTCCATGACTTTTTCCAATTTTCTTTTCACCCACTATTCTGAATTTCTAGAACAACTAAAAAACCTCTTGCTTGGTTCAAAATTTTAGACATAGCTTAGTACTTTAGCATTCATATCTTTGATTCTGAACAACCACAAAAGTGACAAACTTGTAACTGGAACAAAGCTTGTGTGCTACAGAAACTTTTCTTCAGAGAATTGTCAGTTTCCTTCTCTGCCCTCTATCTTAATATAACCCAAAGTCTTGTTCTGCAGTGAAAACATGATTGGCCTTTGAGTTCTCTGAGCTGTCATGTTCTAACCTCCAGCCTTCTCTGACAATCACCAATTAAGATTTGTACTCTTGCAAGCCTGGAGAATTATGTCACCAGATACCATGGGCACATTTGATCAACAGTTCATTGGTGTTTTATAGTGAAGCATGATGTCTATGAGGGAAAAAAACAGGTTTTCATCATTTAACTGGCTTTCCCCCACATTGTTAGCACTGTATTTGGGAAGGCAACAAAATTAATATGCTTGGATTTGTGTCAGCATTCATTACTCATCAAAATTCTCATTGATACCTTCTTCCTCAAGTTTAAAAAAACATAAATAAAACTTGTCAGATTATTCAAGTCCTCCCAGGCATACTGTTGATAATATAAATAGCATGTTGACTGCAAGATGGAGCATTATTATTTGATCATTGACATAAAACCTGAAAGATTAAGTGTTAGTTCTAAGGCTATTCAGGAACAGCTGGTGTATCTTCGAGATACACTGGTGTAGATGGAGAAACCCTGGTCTGACATTGTGACTCTAGTGCCAGCACAACTATATTGATGTAGAGCCAGATATAGATTCAAAGGGCATGTCAGAGAAGGAGCAAGATTTAAAGTGCAATCCTAAACAGATTTACAACCCTCTGAATCAACTGAACTCAGTGGGATTAGAAGACTACAATGCTGCTTACAACTGCCACCATTCTAAGACCCTGATGGAAGAGTATGCTCACACTGGCAACAGAAGTAAGTGTTACTACTACTCCCATTTGCAATGAGGGCAGCTGCCCTGCCGCACCTAAAATAGCCAAAAATGCAAGATGACTGAGAGGTTATGTGATAACCATTTTCAAGTACTTGAAGAGCAATCGTTATAGGGGATGGTGCAGTGTGGTTTTCTGTTGCCCCAGAAGGTTGGACCAGAACCAATTGGTTGAAATTAAATCAAAAGAGTTTTTGGCTAAACATTAGAAAAAACTTTCTAATAGAACATTTCATCAATGGAACAGGATACCTTGGGAGGTGGTGGGCTCTCCTTTGGTGGTTTTCAAGCAAAGGCTAAATGGACATCTGACAGCAATGCTGATTCTGTGAACTTAGATCATGATGGGGAGGGGAGGAAGGGTTGCATCAGTGCTTGGCTTTTGTGGGCTTTTCTTATATGCCCAGGATAATATCAATCACCAGGGTATACATGCCCAGGATAATATTTATCAGGAAGCAGTTTCCCTCCAGGCAAGATTGGCTAGGAATCCAAACTTCACATACACGCTACAAGGGTCAGTGCTATCAGTCACAGACCAGGAAAGGGATTTGGGTGTCTTAGTTGATAGTTCCATGGGAATGTCAACTCAATGCATGGCAGCTGTGAAAAAGGCAAACTCTATGCTGGGGATGATTAGGAAAGGAGTTGATAATAAAACTGCAAGGATTGTCATGCCCTTATATAAAGCCGTGGTGCGACCGCACTTGGAGTACTGTGTTCAGTTCTGGTTGCCACATCTCAAAAAGGATATCGAAGAGATAGAAAAAGTGCACAGAAGGGCAACGAAGATGATTTAAGGATTGGAGCACCTTCCTTATGAGGAGAGGCTGCAGCGTTTGGGACTCTTTAGTTTGGAGAGGAGATGTCTGTGGGGGGATATGATTGAAGTCTATAAAATTATGCATGGGGTAGAAAATGTTGACAAAGAGAAATTTTTCTCTCTTTCTCACAATACTAGAACCAGGGGGCATTCATTGAAAATGAATCAGGACTAATAAAAGGAAACACTTCTTCACGCAACGTGTGATTGGTGTTTGGAATATGCTGCCACAGGAGGTGGTGATGGCCACTAACCTGGATAGCTTTAAAAAGGGCTTGGACAGATTTATGGAGGAGAAGTCTATCTATGGCTACCAATCTTGATCCTCCTTGATCTCAGATTGCAAATGCCTTAGCAGACCAGGTGCTCGGGAGCAGCAGCAGCAGTAGAAGGCCATTGCTTTCACATCCTACATGTGAGCTCCCAAAGGCACCTGGTGGGCCACTGCGAGTAGCAGAGTGCTGGACTAGATGGACTCTGGTCTGATCCAGCAGGCTAGTTCTTATGTTCTTATGTTCTTAAATGTAATATTAATCAAATAAGATGCCTAACATGATCGCTCTTAAATGATTTGAACAAAGGAAAGAAACTAGACAGGGATATTAACTGTCTGTCAATCATGGTGTTGCATATATACCTCCAGTTATGCAAATTAAGACTAGCTATAGGGGCACCCAACATGTCATCTGGTATGGAATAATAAGAATCTACTGCTAGTCCTTGGCTTCTCAGAACCCTTACAAGTATTCCATCTCAGAATACAAACATCCTTGAGTAATCTCTCCACGCTTCCAGCTGGTGATGCTGATGCAAGAACAATGCATGAAATGCAAATAAGCCACAGTGGGAGATTCCATGTCTATTTTGCATTATCTCCCATAGTTGTTACTATGTATTAGCTGAACAACATTTCATCCCTGAGCAGTTCTTATAGGCGCAATGCAGAAGGAAATACGATGATATAACTTCACTGTCATATCTGCACAGTCATGTTGATATAACCCTGCCTTCACAATTCCACTCTAAAACTTAAGCAGATGGTAGAAGTGTTTCCAAAAGTTCTTCTCCTAGTACCTTTGGAGCCTTTGGCCTTGTCCAGACTTAAATGGCTGCAAAGGATGGAATGACCGCCTTTTCTGAAGCATCTTAGTTCTAACTCCAGTTATGGTGCTGCACAGATTCATTACCCCTTTAAGAAAATACTAGGGAGATCAATTCATGCATCCAGCTTGTCCTAAGGTAGAATGATCAGCAATTAAATCCTCAGGGAAGACCATATCTTCCTGACTTTTAAAGATGTAGCATTGCAGGGTCTTGTTAGTTAACATGGATTTAGGAAGTAAAAACTCCCAAGAGCATAATGACAGAGTGCAACAGGCTCAAGGGCACAGTAATTGTAGGGCTGGATGTACCTCTTCTAATTCACAGGTATACCAAAAACGACATTCTAACAAGACCCTATGGAATTTCTTCTCTTTTCCCTTTTGGTTTTTTCCCCCTTTGGGTGATTCACTTCTCAACATCTTACAGCTACTTCTCTGTAAAACTTTCCAGATAATGATCAGAAGTGTATTCTTTTTTTTAACATGAAAATGTTGCCCTTTCTCAAGCTGCTCTATTTTCCTTCTATTTAAATGAGTCTGACCCAGTTTCTCATCTTTCAGCAGCCTGATATGTTGATGAAAAAGTCATACAGAAACAAGTTTTTTTAAAATGGTCTGATCCTTGATTGCATCTCTGATGTGACTAATGCTGGCCTTTCCTATTTTAATGACACTTGAGTCAAAAGTGAGTAATTGAGTAATACCGTATTCTGTTTTTAACATTTCTTTCCCTTCTCAGCATCTTCTGGATGGGCATTGCCTGAGGCAAAAAATTATCATCCACTGACAGGAAATTTTGCCTTGAAAGGAGCCAACTCACACACTACAGGAGCTGTGAGGCTCCACAGTTTAAATATTTTCCACAAGAAGATGAATTGGTGCACGAGCATAGAATTAGGGCAGGCAAGCACAAGGAATTGGGTGGACTAGAGCAGTGCAGAAGAAGGCAATTAGCAGGGATGTAGGAATGTTATGTAGTTATAGACTTTTGTCCCAAATATATTTAGCTAAAAATAAACTGCATGGATGTCAGTTGAACAAAACAGTCCCATGTGATATTTCTAGTGTTGTGCTACACATCTAACCTACACATTGAAAATTACATGAATGTGTACTTGTGCCTCAACCATATCCAGCTTCCCAACCAAATTTACTCCTAAATACCGTAGGCTTACAATTCTCATCCACAACAAATCAAATAACAATCCCTTGCCTACAGATTAAGGGTTAAGGGAACAGCAATTTTACTTCTGGAGAGCATGATCGCTTATGCTGGACATTCAGGGACATTCTTCAGAGAAACCATTTCTGGTTTCTCAGAAATGGAGAATGCATGATCAACAGATGATACTATTTTCCAAGCCTCAGTTCTACAGTCTCTCCATGCCTCTTGGCTGTTCCACTACTCTAACTGTTCTTTTCATTCCTTATCAGATATTGGCAGTTCAGAGTGCAGCAGGACTTGCTCGCTCAGATCAGTATATAAATTGATAGTTCTGGTTCTTATGTTCAGCCCTGGGGAGCATGATACCAGAATGACTGAAGGACTTTTTGCCAAACCATTTGCTGATCCAACAGCTGCAGCTGCTGCACCCAAAACATAAACATGAAACTGAAAACAGAATCCAAATTCCCTCCCTCTACAATCAAAACTGTTACTCCATAAAGAATAATTCTGAAATTTTCCAGAGTGTTTTATGTGAAGAAATATCACCAAGCCAGAAACTGAAATACTACAGCACATAATGCATTTCATGGAATATTATGTGTATCTGTTCCAGATAGCGGGAGGATACACAACTGCCTCATCAAGGTACCAGTGGTATCACTTTAACATACTGTCTAAAATTCCGAAACTGGTATCAAACTTAATATAGAATGTAACCCAGTAAACTAGGTTTTGAGCAGAAACTTTTATAATTCTTATATTCCCAGATATGAATGGGGGTGGGATGAACATACTTCATGCCATTCATCACTCCATACTACATGCCATTCATCACTTCATCACTTTTACTTCCAAGTAAAATATCTGAATAATGTTACAAGTGCATCACAATTCCATTGTGATGGTTAGGGGAAAATAGTTCATTGACTTGTTAAGTTTAAATATTGAGAAGCAACTCACCAAGCATTTGCTTTGATCAATATGCATTAGTTATTTTATTTATAGCCTTCTTTTCTCATTCTATTGTTTGATCCTATAAACTGGGAATTCTGCTTCCTTCACCAGCCTTCTGCTGTGTCACCAGTAAAGGCCCTACTGTTAGCTGACATGTACCCATCTACAAAAATCAACATAGCAGGGGGCCACCCTGAAGAGGATGAAATCATCCCTTCTCCCTCTTCTACCAGCACAGCTTCTGTGCTTTGTAGGATTCAACCCATTGTCAATAATGGTCAACCATTTAAGGAAGAAATTCATAGCTATAAAAAAGAACAGAAATTGTTCATTTTTGTTTTTAAAAATACCCAAGCAAATTAACCTTTTTATGCAACAATAGGATAGAATTTGTAACCATTTTAATCAATTAATATTTATATATTTATTTCCCAAGGACAGCTCCCATCCACAGATATCTAAATACTTACCCAAATACTAACGTAAAACAGATTTTCTGCAAACTTGGGAGAACCTCTAGGGTTGCAGAAAAATATGAAATGTTTAAAAAAACACTGGGGGTCAGTCGCGAAGCTACCAGGGGCCGGGGTGTGTGCCATGCACCGGGCGCATGGCTTTGGGTCATGTGGGGGCAGAAAATTCCCACATCCACCCGTGGCGCTTCCCCCCTCCACTTACTTTAGCAACCCGAGCAGGCTAGAGAACAGGCCTGCCTTTTCTGGTGGGAACTACATTTCCCAGGGTTTGCTGGGAAATGTAGTTCCCACACAGGCAGGCCTGTTCTCCAGTCTGCTCAGGTTGCTAAAGTAAGGGGGGGTGTCATGGGGGGGTGAGCCTGATTTCCCCCCTGGCGCCCCATTACTTTAGCAACCCAAGCAGGCTAGAGAAGAGGCCTGCCTGTTCTTGTGGGAACTACATTTCCCAGGGTCTCCTTTTATGCAACAATAGGATAAAATTTGTAACCATTTTAATCAATTAATATTTACCGTATATACTCGTGTATAAGTCGAGTTCTTCAACACATTTTTTGTGCTGAAAAAGCCCCCCTCGACTTATATATGAGTCAGCTGTATTTTAAAAAATATTTTAGGGTTTTTATTTTATCAGCTGCCAGGGGCCACAGTTTTTAGGATAGGGGCACCAATATTTCAGGGTACCCTCAGACGACACACCTGATGATACCAGCCAAGTTTGGTAAAGTTTGGTTCAAGGGGTCCAAAGTTATGGACCCCCAAAGAGGGTGCCCCATCCCTCATTGTTTCCAATGGGAGCTAATAATAGATGGGGCTACATTTTGAGGGTCCATAACTTTGGACCCCTTGAACCAAACTCCACCAAACCTGGGTGCTATCATCAAGATAATCTCTTGCTGATACGATCCAGGTTTGGTGATGTTTGGTTTAGGGGGTCCAAAGTTATGGACCCCCAAAGGGGGTGCCCCATCCCCCCATTGTTTCCAATGGGAGCTAATAGTAGATGGGGCTACATTTTGAGGGTCCATAACTTTGGACCCCCTGAACCAAACTTCACCAAACCTGGATGGTATCATCAGGAGGGTCTCCTAAAGAAACTGTGAAATGTTGGTACTGCTAACATAAACATTCTTCCCCTGACCAAAAATCCAGTTTTGAAGGATTTTAACTCTTGTGTTTTAGATTGGTTGATGGTTGAGCTAAGGTTTTTGCACTTTTAAAGTTATTGTTGAGACCATATTGTTTTTGTTGACTCCTTTTTCTATTTACAGAGCTAGTTTACTGTTTTTATTTGAAATAAATATTCAAAAACATTTAACCTACTGATGCCTCAATTAATGTAATTTTATTGGTATCTATTTTTATTTTTGAAATTTGCCAGTAGCTGCTGCATTTCCCACCCTCGACTTATACGCGAGTCAATAACTTTCCCCAGTTTTTTATGGTAAAATTAGGTGCCTCGACTTATATGCATGTCGACTTATACACGAGTATATATGGTATATATTTATTTCCCAAGGACAGCTCCCATCCACTGATATCTAAATACTTACCCAAATACTTATGCAAAACAGATTTTCTGCAAACTTGGGATAACCCCTAGGTTTGCAGAAAAATATGAAATGTTTAAAAAACACTGGGGGTCAGTAGCAAAGCTACCAGGGGGCGGGGGTGCGCCACGCACCGGGCACACAGCTTTGGGTCACGTGGGGGGCGGAAAATTCCCTTATCCCCTCATGGCGCTCCCCTCTGTGGCGCTTCGCCCCCCCCCCACTTACTTTAGCAACCCGAGCAGGCTGGAGAACAGGCCTGCCTGTTCTGGTGGGAACTACATTTCCCATGGTCTCCCCCCCCCCACGGTGCCACCCCCACACTTTCTTTAGCAAACCAAGCAGGCTGGAGAACAGGCCTCCTGTCGCCTTCCAGGCTGCAAAGGACCTGATGGGAACTACATTTCCCAAAAGACCCTGGGAAATGTAGTTCCCACCAGAACAGGCAGGCCTGTTCTCCAGCCTCCTCAGTTTGCTAAAGTAAGTGTGGGGGGGGGCACCGCGGGGGGAGGCGCAAAAAAGCCAGAGTGCGCACTGGACGCATTCTGGCCCAGCTACGCCTCTGCTGGGGGTTTCAATTCTCCCACAAATAAAAGGGTGTTTTCTGCAGAAGTGCAGAGAAGGAATCTACCTCAGGCAGTCCCAAGGGGGGTGGTGGGAGTAGGTGACAAGGGTGGGAGCAGCAAGAGTGAAGTAGATTGATAGAGAAAGTTGGGAGACAAAAGAGATGGAAGCAGGTTATCAGATAAGGGGAGGGAGAGAAAAGGGGAAATATGGGGTTAGGTTATCAGACAGAAAGGGGTTGAAAGATTGAGATTGGACTGAGCAAAAAAGAGATGGGTGTAGGCAGACAGATTATGGGAAGAAGAGAAAAAAAAGGGGAGATTGTCAGAGATGTGGAGGGGGAGAAAGGTAAAGGGTGGAAATGGATGAAAGGACAGGGTGAGAAAGTAGGGGAAGATTGTTAGATGAGGGGGAAGAGGGAAAAGGGAGGAAAAGAAAGGGATGGGGAAGAGATGGACCTGTCCACTTGTTGAAAACTATGAAGTATAGATAAATGTTATAGGTTTTTAATCCTGGAATACTGGGATATATGTGGTAACAAATGTCATTTAAAATTTAACATACAACTATAAAGGACAAATATCTGTTTTAAAATATGGTAAAGAGCTCACTGATCATTCATTTTCTTGTTTCTAAAGTCCGCTCTAACATCAGCCATTCAAAGGCAGTTTGTTCTGCTATTTCAAGTTCTGAGGGAATGTATTCTTTCATATTCCAGAATCTGGTTTGAATAATCTCGGAGTCTAATAAACAGTCCACCGTTGATAGTGAAATACAATTTACATGTAGCGACAACCCACAAGCAGTTCAGAATGGCAGACCCTTACAGCAGAGCACCACACACCTATAAAAGCATCTTTCCCAGCAAACATGACAGTTCAAGAATATCATTAGATATCCAACATAGATAATTGGTACAAGGCACTAATCTGCCTTGATCTTGTGCTGACTTAGAGCATGTCAAGCTTCTTTCCAGTGTATTGTGGGAGAATCCTTATTAATTAACTGTGGTTGACAGCATCTCAGACATTTTTTCTTTAAATCTAGAAAGTTTAAACTGCTTGACATGTCAAAGGTTATCTCTTTTCATTTTCCAGTATAATTACTGTCACTGTTGATAAACACATGTTTCTTTACAGGGTGCCTACTAACTGATGGAAGTAAGTTTTTAAGTATCTTCCTTTTTTCCCACTTCATACTCTTTGTCATTTTATAGAATGTGTTAGAACGATATAACTGTAGAGTGCTACTGTCATTCCATTTAATGATTCTCTATCATCTCTTCTTCAGTTACAGTTCTTGTTAACATGGAACAATCTTAAATGAGGGAAGTTCCTAGGAACAAAAATTTAAAGTTTAACACCACAGAATCTGAAAAGATAATGCAGACTTCTCAAATAGCAAATGCTGTGGTGAGAAACCTTCAAAACCTTCCCTCCTCCATAATACTAGCACTGTACATTGCACAATAAGGTTGATTAGTATGAAGTTAAGATGCACATAATATATGACTGATTACAAAACTTGGGTTTGCAAGAAGTAGTAATGGCTTCTATAGCTTAGAGTTTTTAAGTTTAAGAAGGTTTATCAATAGCTATGATACACTGATCTTCAACCCATGGGTTAGGACCCTCAAGTTGGTTGCAAAGCCCTGATATAGTCACCATTTTTTATTTTTGGTCATGTTCTTGCAGTTCAGTAAGTTGAATGCTGCCTCCTGGGTACTAAAGATGTGTTATGGACCTGAGGGAGTTTGAAGTTTTTCTTTGAACTTCAGACTATCATACCACACCATGAACTGCTTTTGTACTGCCTTATGTTTTTTAAAATTTCATGTCATGTCAGGGAGAAGAAGATTGGGGAAGAAACTTGAAGGTCACTGAACTGGTGACATGGTTCTTTAGATCCTGGTGACTATGTGACTGATGTATTCTAAGGATCAAGTAGCTAGACAAAGTTTAAGTGGTTGGATGGAAATATAAAGACAGGCATAGGTCTCTTGTTCTCTGAACTTTAGTGTGTTGCCTGGGTAGGCACAATGAGCATATGCCAAAGACCTGCAATAAGACCTGCATAAAATCCCTTTGCACATAGGTGCTGTGAAGTTTGAGCTATGTCTAAACTATGCACGTTATTCACAAGAGTTAAACTATTAGATTCTTAGAAACGCCAAGTGAAATACTTGGATATTAATATGGGGAAAGGGACTTTTACAGAAAGTAGCAGCTGAAGTATTTTGTGTTAAAGCAAAATAGATAAAATGTTTTAAGGATGCATACCTCAGATTTATGTAATCGGTGTATCATTTTAGCAGAACCCATTAAATTAACAGTATGACTAACTGCTGTGTGTTGGGACCCATACACATAATCTAAAAAACTAATCAAATAAATTACATGGCATTTTGCCAAAATGTTAAAATTGTCTGAATATGATATCTAACAAAAAAGAATATACAGTAAGTCCATTTGTATTACACTCCTTTATTTATTCTATAACTTATTAATTAATTCCTCAACACCAGGGTAAAAATTTTACCTGACACTTTGATGGGAGCAAGTGAAATGCTTTAGATACCTTAGTGATCTTCTCCATCTTCTCTTAGCAGCCCAACTGCATGCTGAAAACTGATGCTCAGGTCAGAATTGCCTTGCAGAAAAAGCACCAGAGGACAGGGGGGCTGCAGAAGGAAAGGATGAGATAGCCCCAACTTTCTTTCCCACCAGTAACACCTCTGATGGCCTAAGAAGCTCTGGCACCTGAAGAAGGTGGAGGGAATTTCCTGTTTCCCCTCTTCCTCTAGTGTCCATTATAGTTTGTCTGCTAGCTCATGGAATGGATTTCTTTGAACAAAATCATAGGTAAAGAACAAATAGGGTTCCAACAGGGCAAATCCACTGCTTGGTTTTAAGTGCATAACTACCAAATACAGGAGGAAAAAGTGCCCCCTGTATGCGGCCTTTATCGATCTTCAGGATGACTTTGATTCTGTAAACAGAGAGTTATTTTGGAAGAAATTAATTAAATTGGGATTGAGCCCAGATTGTTAAATCTAATTAAGATTCTTCATACTAACACCTTCTGCCACATGAGATGTGATACAGAGGGACTACTAACTCCCAAAAATCCAGTTTGCAAAGGGGTAGAAAAAGGATGTGTTCTGGCCCCAACTCTCTTCAAGCTTTTTTTGAATGATCTTGCCCCAACTCTAAGTAGACTCAAAGCCTTAGTAGACTCAAAGCCTTAGAAGTCCAACTCTGGGCTCCATGACCATCCCTCTGCTTCTATTTGCTGATGATGTGGTCCTTTCCCGCTCCAGAATAGGGCTGAAGAGAGTTTTGGACTGCTGTACAAAGTACTGTACACCGAAGGATTTATAGCTAAATTTGAACAAATCTAAAATGTTGGTTTTTACCCGTAGATGGCAATCTATTAGTTGGGTGATAACAAGTAATAGTTTTGAACAAATTTTATAAATTTTTTATAAATATCTAGGTCTCACTTTCCTTCACCAGACCTCTTAAACTCTTCATAAAGCCTTCCTAGGTGAAACGAACCTCGCTGTAAGTGTGGTTTCTTTAGTCTGCAATCATCTCCTGGTACTACCTGGCTGTCTGGTGGGGGCTTTCAGCTGTCTGCTCCATAGACACACTAACATCTTGTTCCCTGTTTTTTTGAGAATTCCTTTTGTTAGACTATCAGTTGCCAGATACCTTTATTTACTGACTGAAGAGGCCTGATGGTGTTGAGCTCTTAGAAACCAAAAGTAACTGAGATGGTGCAATTACTGATGAAATTCCTGAGAAGTTTTACAGGAAACTCTGGTTAGAGTAGACATCTTGTTTGACACTGTTTCTGTCTGGCACATGTCTATGCCCTCTGTCTCTGTTTTCTCACAAAGATTTTAGGGAATACAGCACAATATCTTTTGCAGGTGCTCTCATCCAGAAGATTTTAAAATGATTTTGTCAAATGTGACGTTGTTCTGCCAATTGTTTTGATATTTATGGAGACCAGCATATCAGATCTAAATGTATCCAATAGATAACCAATGCTAGAATTACTGCAGTTGGATTATTTACATCAACTATACTAGAAAATGTATCTGGATATTTTCTAGCTGGGTTCCATCATCAACTAAAATTGAGACTGCAATCAAGACATCAGAAGGAGATTGAGGACAGCCATGAAAGCAGCTAGAAAAGATTCTGGCAACCAAAATAGTTAATTCATGCCATAGTATTCCTTATTACTATGAATGGATATGAACATTTGACAGTGAAGAAAGCTGACTGGAAGAAAATAAATTCCTTTGAAAGGTGGTGTTGGAAGAGAGTTTTACAGATATCATGGACTGCTGGACTCTTAACGCCTAGGCGTGGGCTGAGCTGGCTTGTGCCCTACAGTAATCAGGGGAAATTTTCAGGCAGCGGTCCACCACCCATCTGATATTTCCCCCTCATTGCTGCCAGGTATCGGTTCGTGTTTCATTTCCTCAAACAGGTGGGTTTGAGGAATCCCGGGTTGAGGGACAGCCTTCTGGGCTGCCCAACACAAGGATCAGACCCCATGCTGTGCCTTACGCTCGCTATTCTGTCAAGCCAATAAATTCATGGCAATGGCCATTTTTTATTCCACAAATAAAGTGTTTGTCTTTTGTTTAACTGATATCTTGTTTGGGTCCCGGGTTGCATACAGCAAGCTATCTCTCCCTCTGGTGGCAAAATAAATTCCTTTGAAAGGTGGTGTTGGAGGAGAGTTTTACAGATATCATGGACTGCCAAAAATACAAATAAGTGGGCTCTAGATTAAATCAAGCCTGAGCTCTCCCTATAAGCTAAAATGACTAAAACGAGGCTTTGGTTACAAAAGTCGAAGTTAGCAGGAAAAGAGAAAGACTCAAGATGCGATGGATTGACTCTATAAAGGCAGCCATGGCCTTCAGTTTGCAAGACCTGAGTAAGGTTGTTAATAATAGAACATTGTGGAGGACATTGATTCATAGGGTTGCCATGAGTCAGAAGCAACACACAGTTTGGATGGCAACAATTGGTAGTGTGAAAAAGCCCAGGAGAAATACGTAGAATAGACTGATGCACCTTCTATTTCATCTCACTTGCCAGAAGATGTCATTTTGTCATATTTCTCGTCTGCTCTAAACAGTTGTTTATATGTAGAAGCAGCAACTGTTTTGATATTTCGTATATGCTACATAGCAATCTATCCTGAACCCCTGGTGAACTACTGGTACCACTACATTGTTCTCTGTTCTCTGGAGGGAGGTGTTTTCTTTGTTTTGCCTCTCATTGCTCACACATCGTTGCTGATGTAGTTTTTAATTAGAGTCAGCTATTGCAAGAACTTGATTTCCTGTAGGAAATCTAGCTAGCACAGTGGGCTTACTTCTCTTGTTTTGATCAATAAATGCAACCCATTTGACATAAAACATCCTCCCTATTCATTGAATCACTACTGGCATGACCAAAGCTCAGATCTTGTTGCTACCGGTACAACCTGGTGGCAAAAGAGTAAAACTTGTTTCTTGCTGTCTTTTTTGCATGACACTTACTATTAATTAATTAATTAAATCACATAACCTAAACAGACATCAGTGCAAATTCTTTGTCAAATGCAAGAAAAAAAAAACAGGTTATACAATGAACACTGGTGCCTGGAAGGCAAATGAGAGTTTTCTCAAATGAGTTCATTTTTCATGTTTTTGATGTACAGAACAACACAATTCAAAAATAGCCCTTTGGTCTGGGAATATACTCTGTCATCAGAGGACTAGCAAAAGGCAAATGAGAATAGAATGTGGAACAGCTAATGACCTAGATTAACTCTGAAGTTAGTGAAAAAGCAGTGAGGAAGAGAAAGATGCATCATACCTAGAACAGTTTCATATTATCATGCGATCAAGACTGCATAGAAATTCCTGGAGATTTGGGAGCAGAGCCTGAGGAGAGTGGGGTTTGGGACATGGGAGATCTCAGCAAGATATAATGCCATAGAATCTACCTTCCAAAGCAGCCAGAAGAATTGTTATCAGAGAACTGGAAAGTAGTCGTAATTCTGTGAGATCTCCAGGCCGCAGCTGGAGATTAGCAAGTCTAGACCAAATATCACTGGTGGTTGTGTTATTGTTGCATTACAGCAGTGGCGGCGAACCTTTGGCACTCCAGATGTTATGGACTACAATTCCCATCAACTCCTGCCAGCATGGCCAATTGGCCATGCTGGCAGGGGCTGATGGGAATTGTAGTCCATAACATCTGGAGTGCCAAAGGTTCGCCATCAAGGCATTACAGCAATCATTTGCAACTGAATTTTTCTGTGTGGAAAAGATGATTCAGTTGTGAATGACACCTGTAATGGGACAATAGAGCAAAGTCTAACAAGGGCCGATTTTGCATGTCGAAATTGCTCCTCTGTTGGCATTGGGGCATTAGGAGTTTTGCACTGCCCCTGGTGCTTGCTTTGCCAGCCCTGAGACTCCATGATTATGTGGCACAGGGTTCCATCTGATGACTATATCTGGAATCACCTCACCAATCTTTGGGCTGCTGTGGCTGCCCTTTAAAGCATTTCCTGACACTTCCCAGCCTCAGTGATCAAGCTGCAGGCTCCAGCCCCAAAAACTCTAGAGTAAGGTGAATGCAGGACCTTCTATCTCTCCAGTTGCTTATCGCAAGCTGGGCTGGGGAGACTTCTGACCCCTAATACTTATCCACTGTTAGAACCACATGCCTATAAATGTCCACTAAAAACATCCATGGAGTGAGGGCCAACAAGTTGAGAGAATGATGACTTGAAAGGTTCCTTTGCAGGTGGAAGATTTGCTGAAGTTAATGCTGAAAATATTTTTTTCCAAATAGTGCTTCTGTACACGGTGTTTCCACTTTCCACCAATTATTGTATGCTTCTTCTGGTAGAGACAGAGGGAGAAATAAAGATTCTGCTTCCTTTATACAAGAAGTAGTGTACCTTCTCTGAAGGTTGGTTGCCAGCTCTGGGTTGGGAAATACCTGGAGATTTTGGAGACAGAGCCTGTGAAGACAGGGTTTGGGAGAGATCTCCATATGGTATAATGCTATAGCACCCACCTCCAAAGCAGCCATTTTCTCCAAGTGAACTGATCTTAATCATATGGAGATCAACTGTAATAGCAGGAGATCTCCAGGTGCTATCGGGAGGTTGGCAATCCCATTTAAAGGGAATGACAAATGCAAACCCTTTGCTTAAAGGAGTTGGTAAGTAAAGACAACACAGGCTTGGAGAACAGAAACCTATGTACAGGCTTCCCTGGGCCACCATCTCAACAGACATCTGATTTGCAGATTAGGATGGACAGAAGCAAACTCTCAAATGGAGAGGAAGATAATAGCAGAGGCCCAGGCTTTGCTGTTCCCTCAGAGATAAGCAATGCAACTTCTATTCATAGTAAACACATGCTTTGTTTAAGCTAGCTGGCAAGCAAGTCTGTGCAAAGTGGAGGAGATGGGGAAAGCTATAGAGGTAGAGACCAATTTCTAGAATTGCCAGATGGTTTCAGCAAAAATACTGGACATCCTTGGGAGAAAAAAAAAGTCAGCTATGCAGGGCGTGGGTGGCTTTGCAAGGCAGGTCACCAGTTGGGATGCTGAGAAAGAGGCAGACCCTCAAAAGCCACCACAGCTTTGAGTCTTCAAATAGAGTTGCCAGCCAATGCCTGGCACCTAGTGGAAAGGCTGTGGGTGGGGAAATGGGATCTGAGATGAAGAAGGATCAAATCTTCAGTTGTGAGAGTGAGCAGTGAGGGCAGATCTGAGATGTCTTTTCTTTTGCTGAAAAAACAGGATGTGCCTTGGTTTAAGGAAAAAGGAATCTATTGTTTTCAGTTCAGGGGCAAACCGTGTCATTCTGTAAACATGTGTCCCCTCAGTCTTTTACAAATTTGCAGGATTATAACATGTACTGAAGTCAATTAAACTATCATGAAGTAAATACTATTTTTTATTTGAAGCATGTGATCCCACCCAATAGCAGAAATCTTAAGACTGCATACTATTCCAGAATCTTACAACCTTTTCCCTTAGCTTCCCACCTCTGTTGTAGCTTCCTGCTTCTATTGGGTAAGAAAGATACTAATAATTCATGTGGTATCTCTGGATCATAACAATGTATCACTACCACTATATAATGCATATTCAGTGGACCATAATTTATATGTTTTTTTATCCCAAATCATTTCTGCAGGTTTGTCTTTATGCATGTAAATGTAAAGAAAGAAACTTAGATATAAAAGATAAATGACTCAGATTATAGGTTGATATCACAGCCAGATCTCTGAAATTAGCTAGTAAGAAATATATATCACATTGAAAATTAAATAAGTCTAAATAACAAGGACAATGTGAAGTTCTTATAATTTGAAATGCCATACACATTTCTCCATTTTCTGTGAGTCATATGCAAAGTGAACCAAAATGGAAATTCCCTGATTGGATATTTCAGAGGTAATATGATGCTTCAAAGATTAATAAAAGATAGGTGAGAATCATATTCAAATGACATCATTACTGATATTTTTGTGTTGTTATGTTTTCTGCTGGTGCTGCTTCATGGAAAGAACAAGACATTGACAAATTTCTCCCTAAATTCCACTGTCAGTTCTTTATGATGCTGGAGGACCTCAAGGCCTTGTGAAGGGTATATCTGCTCCCCCCCCCCCGACTTCAGCATCTTTTTACTCCTGCAGTATATAACAGTGCCATCCTAAGCAGAGTTGCACTCTTCTCTGACCATTGCCTTAGCCTTTAAACCCATGAATGTATTAAGATAGAACTATTCTTCTGCAAGGGTGCACTCCTTAATATGTCCACTTAGAAATATTTTATTTTATTTTATTCAATTGGACTTACTCCCAAGAAAGTGTTTATAATAAGGTTGCCTATCTCCAGGAGGGGGGCAGAGACCTCCTAGAATCACAACCAATCCTTTATGGATGCAAAAATCCCTGTCTACTCTGTGGCTGTTTCCATTTCATTGTTGCTAGACAAGACACTTAATAATTAAGTTCAATATTGGAGGAAATAGGGGGGGGGGGAGCAGCAGAGAAGATATGAAGAATATCAAAATTTGCCAGCAGAATTTCATTTCACATTCCCAAGTCTCTTTAGAATGTCAGTAAGCATTTTTTCCTTGTTAATTTTCAAAGTCTTTTTCTGTAGACCTATG
This sequence comes from Sphaerodactylus townsendi, assembly GCF_021028975.2. Lineage (NCBI taxonomy): Eukaryota > Metazoa > Chordata > Lepidosauria > Squamata > Sphaerodactylidae > Sphaerodactylus > Sphaerodactylus townsendi. The sequence continues at coordinate 93,483,266 of NC_059433.1, forward strand.
GAGTCTTTCAAGAACATAGAAATTCCTACCTGATATATTAGTAGCCTAGTTGTTATGTCATGGTATCCACTGATTCTGTCCCATTCAGCCAGAGAAAGAGAGAGGAGATCCCTGGAAACTGCCCAGTGGGAATTCGTAATGGGAGAAGGAAGTTTTAGAAATGTAAGTAACTTTATATGAGTATTAGTACTTTAAAAAAGCTTTAGATATTACTACTTCCGTGCTGATTATGAGAATGAGTGTCCCCAACTGACGGTCCCAGTTATGATCTGCAAACAAAGTGTTCCTTGATCATGTTTTGTTTTGGCAGATTAAGATTTATGAGACTAGCAGCCAAGCCCATTTTATGGCCTAATAAAATGGACTTTTGTGGGGAGAGGGGGAAGGTGCACTGCCTTACCCGCCTGTCTGGGTAAGCGGCAAAGGTGTTTGACAAGCCAGGGAAGCAACGGGTGGCATCCGGCAGGCCGGGGCAACGGCAGGAGTGTTTTGGGAGGGAGGGGGGAAGGACAGTGCCAGGAGCAGACCTGAGAAGTGCCAGACACCCAAAGGACCATTGAAAAGGTGAGGCGTCGGGCAGTCTGGGGAAAAGGTGGGAAAGGAAGCACGGGAGGATGGGCCAATCTCCACGCAGGACTCAGACGGCTTTGTTCCAAATGAGTCCTTCACTGGCATTTGTTGATGGCTTTTATTGTTTAGGATATTTACACCATACAAAAGAAATATATTATATAGCATAAAAGAATGTCATTTTCCCCTTAGGTGTAACATAAACTAATGTACACACAATACTAGCAAATGGTTAGAAAGGAAGCTATATTTTGCACAATGCCCAGGTTACTGATTTTCCATTCCTCAGTCTATATTTCTTCAAGATATTAAGTTAGGAGAAAACATTTACATTTACCTTTGACAGCTTCATCAAAGTTTTGTGCATAAGAATTTCTCAAGAAGATTTTGATATACAGATTTTTCTTCAATCCATACATTTTCTTTTCAAATCTACCCATTATCCAGAGGACCTCATGCCAGACTATGCATTCATTGCCCCATATGCTATATAGCTAAAGAATAAGTGGAATATTTGAGAGTTTTTCTGTGGATGCTCTTTGTGATTTAATACTTGCATTTCTGCTCAATTCCCACTTTTTTAGAATTTGATTGGCTGCCCTCTGCTTTTCTTTCAAGTCCTGTATTCCATTTTTATACTATGCAATCCCTGTATAATTTTTAATATATATTTCCCTTATCATGACAGGTCTGAGTTTTGTATTTCATTCACACTAACAGCCATTACAGTCTGAAAATTGCACATTTTAAAATGTTTCATATTTAAAAGAACCCCAAGAAACATGCCTTTGTGCAGCACTTTTAAATACAGAAAATTTACTAAAAACCAATTTGAATGTGTAGCTTTCTCTCTCCCCCCCCCCTTTTTTTGGTCACCTAAGAATTGTGGTCTCAAAATGTGCAGTTTCTGGGCCAGAGACATATTTCTCAGATGAGAATAATTTAATCTATAGTCATAGTTGAACAATGGCCTGAAATTTTAGTTTTTTCCTACAAAAGGAGAAGATTGCTAATAGCGCAATGTAACTCTTAAAAATGACATATGATCCAGATTGCAGACAGCTTGATATTAGAGATTAACAAAGAATATACACAGGAAGAACTGCAGCTTTTCTGGAATACTGATCTTACAGGGATTACAGCTCATAAAATCATTCAAAACAAAAATGTTCATTTTAGAAGATGTTGATGTTGCTTTTGCTTACATATAGCTTGCATATAGCAACATTATCAATATCTAAATTAGCAAGAAAAAGTGAAACAAGAGTGTTGAGAAGATGTTTTATATTGAGTACATGACACAGAGGTTGGATCTGGGGTCTCCACTTATCTAACAGGAAGACCTGAACTGTGGGTTCTTCTCAGTTCCTTTTGTGGTGCCCTTATGTGGTGTTTATGTCAGATTAAGACCATGCCAAGCATGGAGAAGGGGTTCCAGATTTTTTTTCACTCTGCTGTTTTCCTTATCCAAAATGACCCCAGAAGGCACTATTTCCCCTGAAGGAAATTCAAGGTTGACACACATTTTCAGATCAGGCTCCCCTGGGACCATGTGATATGCTCAAGCACATACCACAGTGTCAGTCTAAATTAGGTGCTATGCATGGAATTGAGGAGAACCAACAATTGACATCTGATTGAGGACAAGGATGGGAACTCAGACCCAACTGGTGCCCACTGTACTGTGAGAATTAGCAGCAGTCACACTCTGAGAGATGGATACAACATTAGAACTAAGGCCTTAATCATTTATGGGGACAAGGAAGGAGGCAATGAAGTTGAGAGACCTGTGATAGCATCACCACCTCATCATTTCAAAATGCAAATATAGGATAATGAAGGATAACTTTTTTTGGAACATTCTTTAATGTTAACTGAAAATAGAAATTCAGTATCCAAAGCAAGAGGTAGAACCTTTCTCTTTGCTGTGCTAGTTTTCAATGTTATGGGGGTTTATTTACACAAGGGAACATGTATTACTATAATCAACTTGGTGCAGTTTGAAGTGCTGCCATGCATTCTGTCATAGTGTATGCTATTTTTGCAGCAAGAGAAAGCTTTGCAGAGCCAAAAGAAGTCTGACGTGATTGTTGTAAGAACAAGTTTGTATATGATTCACTGACCTACTCTGAAAATACCATGCCCTCATGAGCGTTGGAAGATTTTTGAAGCCAGAATATATCCGGGAGCCGGTCGCTTATGTTGAGTTTTCAGTATTCAATATTTAGTCAATACCTATCCCTGTAAAGATTAGGGAAGCAATTGTAAAAATGCTGATTAGTTCTTATGAATGCATCCTTGTCTATATGTGAGACTTCCTTGAAGATGTACTGGGGCAATACTGAGACACAGCCCCCTTAATGTGTATATTGTAGATTTAGTCAACTCACAAATTACACAGTCTATGACTGCTAGATGTATTGTATGCAAATATTTGCTTGTTTGGTTATACATTGTCATCCCCTCCTTAGTCTCCTGCATAAGTGAACTATGTAAGTCCCAGAACACAATTTTCTAGGGTTGGAGATTCGGACAGTCCAAATCCGAATTTTTACCGAATCTGCACTGATTCGGACGGATTCGGACGAGCAGGAACCGAATCTGAGCTGTCCGAATCCTAACAGATCCGAATCCATGGGATTCGGATCACCAGCCGAATTGCGTTTTTATTTTTTGGTGTTTTTTTCACGTTTCGGCCTGCAGGGGGCGCATTTTTAAACATATCAGCACCAAATTTTCAGGGTATCATCAGAAGACTGTCCTGATGATGCCCTCCAAGTTTGGTACAGTTTGAATGTAGGCCAAAGTTATGGACCCCCAAAAGGGGTGTCGCTATCTCCCATTCTTTCCAATGGGAACTAAGGAGATGAGGGCTACCTTTTTGAGGGTCCATAACTTTGGCCCCAACTGCACCAAACTTGGAGGGTATCATCAGGACAGTCTCCTGATGATACACGGAAATACTGGTACCGATACATCTACAAATGCACCCCCTGCAGGCACCCCCAGAAATTTGCACAAGATTCTTTGTTCTGCAGTGACTTAGCTGCATTGCTGTCAATAGGGAATTTCTGATAGAGGGCTGTGGAGTGCACATTTTTCATGGTAAACCCACAAAACTTTCAGGGTATCTTCAGGAGAGTCTCTGGATGACACCATCCAGGTTTGGGGAACTTTACTTCAGGGGGCAGTGGGAGATGGACCCTACCCTTTTTGGGTCCCATAGAATTAACCCCCTGAAGCAAAATTCCCCAAACCTGGATGGTGTCATCCAGAGACTCTCCTGAAGATACCCTGAAAGTTTTGTGACCATACCTTCAGAAATGTGCACCTCACAGCCCTCTACCAGAAATTCCCCATTGACAGCAATACAGCTACCGTGTTTCCCCGAATATAAGACAGTGTCTTATATTAATTTTTGCTCCCAAAGATGCGCTATGTCTTATTTTCAGGAAATGTCTTATTTTTCTGTGTTCTGTTTGTCGGGCATGCTTCCAAACAAAAACTTTGCTATGTCTTACTTTCAGGGGATGCCTTATATTTCACACTTCAGCAAAACCTCTACTATGTCTTATTTTTCGGGGATGTCTTATATTAGGGGAAACAGGGTAAGTCACTGCAGAACAAAGAATCTTGGGCAAATTTCTGGGGGTGCCTGCAGGGGACGCATTTTGAGATGTATCGGCACCAAATTATCAGGGTATCATCAGGTGACTGTCCCGATGTTGCCCACCAAGTTTGGTGCAGTTTGGTTCAGGTATGGGCCCTCAAAAGGGGTGCAACTATCCCCCATTGTTTCCAATGGGAGCTGATAGGGGGATAGAGGCCCCCCTTTGAGGGTCCATAACTTTGGCCCCCCTGAACCAAACTGCACCAACCTTAAGGGGTATCATCAGGACCGTCTCTTGATGATACCCTGAAAGTTTGGTGTCACTAGCTTTAAAAATGCTGGTTTTCGCGTGTTTCACCGCTCACTCACTCCAGCAGGCTTCATCATTGCAGGAGGCGGTGAAACATGAAAACGCCCGAATTTTTAAAGCTGGAGTGGCACCAAATTTCAGGGGTATCATCCAGGGAGACTGTCCTGATGACACCCCCCCCAAGTTTTGTGCGAAGTTTGGTTCAGGGGAGCAAGTTATGGACCCTCCAAGGAGGGCCTCTATCCCCATTGTTTCCAATGAGAGCTAAGGAGATGGTGGCTACCATTTTGTGAGGGTCCATAACTTTGGCCCCCTAAACCAAACTACCTGCACGCAAGCGGGGGGGGTGTCATCAGGACAGTCTCCTGATGATACCCTGATATTTTGGTGCTGATAATGTCCTAAAATGTCACCCTGCAATCTTTTAAGCCCAAGATTCTTTGTTCTGCAGTGACTTTACTGCCATTGCTGTCAATGGGGAATTTCTGGTGGAGGGGCTGTGGGGTGCGGTATCAAGGTACTATCACAAAATGTTCGGGGTATCTTCAGGAGAGAGTCTTTGGATGATTTACCATCCAGGTTTGAGGAACTTTGCTTATGGGGGCAGTGGGAGATGGACCCTAACCATGGCACATTGAACCCCTTGAAGCAATGGTCACCAAACCTGGATGGTGTCATGAAGAGACTCTCCTGAAGACACCCACTGAAAGTTTTTGTTAAGGTTTACCATGAAAATGTGCACTCAGCCCTCCCACAGAAATTTCCCATTGGCTGCAATAAGGAAGCCAACTCCAGCCACTACAGAAGCACAGAATCTGGGCAAAATTTCTTTGGCAGGTGACTATGAGGGGTGCAGTTTTAGAGCTACTGTCACCAAAAATCCAGAGGTATCATACAGGTACTGTCCCTATGATACTCCCCAAGTTTGGTGAAGTTTGGTTCAGGGGGTCCAAAGTTATGGACCTTCAAAAGTGTAGCCCCCATTTCCTGTTAGCTTCCATTGGAAACAATGGGGGATGGGGCACCCCTTTTGAGGGTCAATAACTTTGCCCCCCCTGAACCAAACTGCACCAAACTTGGGGAGAATCATCAGGACAGTCTCCAGATGATATCCTGAAAGTTTAGTACTGCTAGCTTTAAAATTGCACCCCCTGCAGGCCAAAACGTGTAAAAACACCAAAAATTCAAAAAAATAAAATGGACCCGAATTTTTCGGATTTACCCGAATTTTCGGGCATATCCGAATTGGCTATGATTCGGATTCGGGCATACAAATCATTTTATGCCCCAAAATACCCAAATCCGAATTTTACCGAATTTTTTTAGTATTGACCAACCCTACAATTTTCAGATTAGGGGGCTGCTACAGAGAATTGGGATCATAGTTTAGCAAATTATTGGACATATTATGACAGGAAACAGCATAACTGATATTTATTTATTTTTATTTATTTATTAATTAGGTTTATAGACCGCCCTCCCCCGGAGGGCTCAGGTCAGGTCACTGAAATATCCATCCTATGAATCATTGGAAATAATTACTGTTAAAATGCTCAAATAGAACAGAAGATCAAGTTGAAGTTAAGATGATGTCTGGCTAGGATGCGCAGATTCAAGAAGATATCTCTCTCGTATCAGGGATATTGGAACAGCACTGACATTTTAAGGGTAACAAAGACAGAACAGGTTATCTCTGGGTATGTGTGCATGAATTTTACTTGCTTTGCAACATTTCATTGTCTTGCAACAGTCTTAGTAGGACAGCACTCAGAATCAAATTGTGTTCCCTTGACTATGAAGCAATAGTTATTCATAACGAATTTTTTCATCTCATAATTATTTAACTTCCAAAGCCTGTCCAGTTGCTTTGTTTGGATTCAGCCCTGATTATGTCAGTAAGGGACTATCATTATCCAAATGATAATGGAACAATTCCAGTAAAGCACAGGGCTATTTTAAGTTTTTTTCCGTAATAAGCCATTTTCAACAGGAGGATAAGCCTACCACAAGAAATACAGTTTGTCCTATAATAAAGAAAACATCTGTGACCAAGCACTTGTGGTAAAGAGTGGATGAGCTACCTGACATTGTAAAGCAACATGAATCATAAAGCAACAGAGCACTGGAGGATAAACTAAACAGCTTTTTTAACAATAATGTTTAAAAGTCTTGGTTTTCAACTAGTGCTTTTAAAAGTTTCCATTAAGGTTGACAGGCCCAAGTTTCAAGAGCACCTCCACTATAAAATGACACAAAAATATTCCATTTTGAGACACAAATAGACCCTTCAAGATGATGCTGATAACATGTTCAAGACTTAACTCTTTTGTTAGGCAATCAGCAAGTGTACTATGTTCAATTCATTTCCATTGGCGATATACACAGGCACCTGGATGAACATTTTGTAAACAGCAGGGGACTGAAGCGTACACAATTGCTTTCTCTAAAGCACCTCTGCATAAATGTGGCTAAATTCAGAACTTGCCTTCTTTACAAGAATATAGATAACAAACAAAGCATGAGAAAAATCTTAACCTGCTCACAGCAAGAAATGCTGATTAAAGTGTTCTTGTACTTTCTTCTTTGCATCTAGGGGACCACCTATGTGTTCAGAAAAGGTTGTGCCAAAGTCATCCTGAAATCATACCATTTCAAAATGCAGATTGTGTGTGTGTGTAGTGCTGTTTAGTCACAGCTGACTTCTGGTGACTCCAACAAGGGGCTTTCAAGGCAAGTGAGAAGCAGATGTGGTTTGCCATTGCCTTCCTCTGCAGACACTTCTTTGGTGATCTCCCTTCCAAATATTGACCCTGCTTAGCTTTCGAGATCTAACAAGATTGGACCATACCATGATGCCCTCTCTCCCTAGAATGAAGGTTAGGACTACAGAAATAATTTGTTAGCCAAGTTGTTTAAAAACACTGTGGTAAAGCTTTATTAAAAGTAAAGGTAGTTCTTTGTGGAAGCATCAGGCCATTTCTGACCTAAGGGACAATATCACATTGCAATATTTACAAAGCAGACTAATATTTACAAAGCCTTCGACAATACATTAAAGCAGACTATGTTTATAAAGTTGTTTGCTATAGTCTTCCCCAAACACCTACACTTTACAGAGAGATAAAGAGCTATATTAGCATTAGACATTGTTGAAACTTTTAGTTTCTGTATTGGAATAAGATTGGCAGACTGAGATCCCCCTTCTTGGATTACACTGAACTTTTAATGTCTCAGATTCACGGTCCTTAGCATTTGGTCCCTTCTGATAGAATTCATTGTCTCCATTCTCCTTGCTGCTCAAAACCCATTTCAGTGGTTTGCACCAGGTATTTCCATGGGTTTCATAAATAAATGGGTGAAATATATGTTTACAGTACAGTTCTAAATAGAGTTATACTGTTCTGAACCACTCACATAAAAGTAATTATATGATTATATGAATCAATCCTAACCAATAAAAGTCAAAAGGATGGAATGTTACAACGATGGATTCTCCACCAATCAGTGAGCAGGAATCATGAAGTGGATGTCATTCCATCCCCTCCCATGCTCACCTGCCCCTTTCCCAGGAGAATCCCCCAGGACCCCATCCTAACCAGTGGAGCAGCAATGTCTTAGTTCCTGCTGCTCTGCCCAGAGAAGCCCTCCAGCCTCCCTCCGCCCCAACAGCCCATCCCTGGACCTTGAAGCAGTGATGCCTGGGTGCCCACTGCTCCCTGGGCTGGCAGAATGCCTCCCACCTCCCTTCTACCTCAGCAGTGCCTGGGCGCCTGCTGTTCCCAGGTTCTAACAAAGCTCTCCTGCCTTCCCTCCACCTCAAAAGCCTCAGCTACCAGAGCACCAGCATCTGAGCACCCACAGCTCCATGGATCTGAACAACCCTCCCTGGTTCCCCCCACCCCAACCTTCCCCATTTCCCCTTCAACCCAACCCAAGCCTCACCTTTCCAATTTAAAGCACTATTTTTGCTCATATTTTTCTCAAGTGTTTATTTTTATAGGGGAATAGAGCCCTACTTTTTTTGCATTTTTGAAGACATTATTCTGTTCATACTGTGTTGTTTTTTAGAGAATTTTTGCATAGGGAATAAGATTGTAGGTTCTTGTAACATTATTGCATATTAATATTTATAATCTAGTAATTGCATTGTTTACAGTACATATTATTCTGCTTTCGTTATTCCATTTGTTTTCCTAGCTTTGTAATCTGCTTTGAATTTCAGTGAGAAAAATGGCCTGTAAATACCATAAATACTTTTTTTCTAATGGATTGTTTTTTAATATACTTCAAATGTTCAAAATCACTTTGTGAACCACGTTCAGTTGAAAGGCAACCTATTTTTAAAATATAAACAATAAGCCCCACAATCAAGACCAGGTAAAGCAGCTGAGCCCATAGGCTTCAGCCTTCCTGACATCTGAAAGCAGGGTGGGAAGAGCTGCTAACATTCTTCTTCATGTTCCTGTACATTTTTTAAAAGCAAGAATATGAATAAAGATAGAGGCAAAGAGCTTTGAATAATAACAACAAAAGCCTTATTTTGCCAGATATTCCAAAGGTCACTCAAGCAACACACGACAAATTATTTTTGCTCAAGGCTGAGTTCTGTAGTTTAAGGTATATTTCCCTCTTCCCTTCCGAACAAATCTAAGGGCAGGTAAGAATCAGAAGCAATGTGTTTCATTTGACTGAAATGCAAAGTCTAATAACAGTCTCTTCCATCATAAAACATACTGCAGCATCCATGTCTGATACATCTAAGAGGACTGATTTTGTCTACCTCATAACATAACAAAAAGATTTTGCCAAAAAGATTTAAAAAGCAGATTTATAACACAGATGTGAATTAAATTTTGTTTTTGCACTTTATTCCCTAACTTGAGACATACTTATTCCTTTGGCTTTATGACCTAAACTGGAACTTTGCCTTATCCATGATACTTCTGCTATTTTCTTAATCCATAATATTGTTTACCTAGTCATCCACTGCCAAGAAACTTAATTCTATGTATATATTGCTCATTCTAGCCCATGCAAAAAGATCTTAAACATTCTCATTCAGGGGAAAAAAATTCCACTGAGACCAATGAGATTAAACACTTGGCATTACACTTACTTGCTGCGTTCCACTTCTCTCTATTTTCCTGACCTTCCTATCCCTTCAAGAACTGATAATCACTAGTCATCTCTATCAACTGTGTGTATATCAACCAAATTGTGCACAACTTGTATTACAAGGTCACAAGTGAAAAACTATGGTCCCTTCTGCACAGCAAATGTTTAACAGGTTGCAGTCATGATAAAGGAACCCATTTTCCTGTTGCAGGGCGGGGGGGCAGGACCCTGGCGCCATTTTGCCCTGGGCGCCATCCCCCCCCCCCATGCCACTGGTCTGATGCCAAACCAGGTTTGGGAATCTCATGATTTAAAAAGGGGGGGTGGCACTCAGCTGCAGTGGAGATTGTGATCACCACCAATGAAGAGCTACAACATCTGAAAAAAATATTGAAAGGGTAAACAGTACAGGGCGTTTGCTGCTCCATAACCCAATTTCAGGCCCACTATCTGAAGACTTTTGTCTAGTCATACAAAATTGTGATCTAGTATTTCATAGCATGCTATCTGTTTTGCAAACATAAAAACTATATTCTCCATTGACTGTAGTTTTTTTTAAATCAAATAAACAGAATTGTATAAGCAGCAGGAAAAGAAGATCTGTCTATAATCCCCCTGAAGATTTCAAATATTAAAGCATTCTATATCCATCTCTGGTTTCTATTTTCTTGCATAATTTATTTTAAAAAAATATATTCTTGCCCCAGGTTTCCCTTGGTAAGATTTTTAGACAATAATAAATAATTATATATGCTAGTTGTTTCCATGCATAGAATATTTAACAATAGTTTTATACCAATATTTAATTCTGTCTCCATTTTTCAACAAATCTATATTTTCATTGTCCATTGCAATTACAATTAAAGCAACCTTACAAAGCAACTTTACAATTAAAGCAACCTATTCAAATTTTTCCAAGGTATTTCCAAGATGCTTTAATATTTAGCAAAGGTTTCTATATAAGCTTGATGCCTATATAGCTTTTGTCGTGGTATATAGACTGGTACCCTTTGTGAAAGAATTGGCAGACATGGAGTGATCATGACACCACTGTAACACTGCCATTTGTTGGGGTTCTCCACCATTCTAACTCTCCACTGGCTCTCCCAATCCCACCCCAAGTACCTTGCTGTATCTGCAAAGATTGAGAAGTCATCATCGGCAGGGTGCCCAGATTACAGGGAGTCATTCCTGTCAGTATCCCCTCAGCTTGCCTCTCACACAACCTAGCTACAGGTGTATTGGTAAGGGTTTGAGGGGAAAGAAGCCATGAACCATGAGCAATAGGAAAAGTACTATCCATTGCAGCCCCAGGCCCCTATTTCACCCTGAGTCAACAAACATGAAACACAGGAGATGCCATCTCAAACCAATGCAGACAGAGAGAAGTGTTTTTCAAAGGTTTTCTGTTCTGTTTTTAACAATTATTTTGATCCCCTGGAAAAGAAGAGGGCTGACAGTGACTTCAGAGCTAGAAATTATCACATTCTGCAAGTAGCAAATATTCCGCTCCATCCAGATATGAATTTGCTTCTGCTGGCTAAGGTCATCTGCAGAAACAGCATGTGTTCTGATGTCCAGTCACATTAGGATGTGGATGGACTCACTGAACCTTCTATGGTGCAATCCCATGCAGCCAACTCACAAAGGGTGAGTGCTCCTATTTCTTAGGATATTGGGTCTCTGGATGACATGGATGTGGGTGGAAACTGGTACACCACTGTGTTTTTGTTTGGTTGCCATTTTTTCCAAGGGCCCCAGCATGCAATGATGCATACAATGGCCATAGCCCTAATCCTTTAAATAAGCAACCCTTTATGAAGGCCAAACTCCGCAGTTTTCTTTCACTCTGTCCCTTCATTAGCATACCCAATGGCACCAAGGTTGCTCAGATCCACTTGACTCTTGCAGCACTAGACACCTCCCCTCCATAACCCTGATCAATATTGCTTTCCACTGCTAAAAATATTAGAAAGCATTGGAAACAATGGGATATAGGGGCTACCCCTTTGGCAACTCATAGCACTGGACACCCTGAACCAAACCTCTCCAAAACTGGTTATCAGGAGAGTCTCCTGAAGCCACCCTGAAAATTTGGTGCCTCTACCTTGAAAAATGCAGCCCTACAAATGAGGAAAAACAAAATTTCTCATAGCTCAAATTGAGTCACTTTTTCAGATATTTGGGGGGAGGGTAAACCCAAATATTTTCAGTTTTCTGAGAAAGGTATTAGTGTTTTTCACTTTACTAATCATTTTAAAGCCAAAAAATCTGAAACAGTATTTTACTGGGGGGAGGGGGGGGAGGTTATTGTCAGTAATTACCTACCATTAACATTACTCTTCTTTATTACTCACATCCAAATATCCATGCAACAGTATGTGGAACGATTGATATGTTCTTCTGAAAACTGATATTAACCTGAAAAGGAGCTGGAAAATGAGTTACTGCCTCCCCAGTATTGTCTTCTTGGGACTTTCCTATATCTACAATATTCAGCATACTCCGATTTGTTAACAGCAGTGTTATTGAAACTAAAGCTACATGATTTCTAAAGTAAAGCTTTTCATGGTGTTCAGATACTCCAGATGTTTTTCTTTGAATTGATTCAGTAATACTGTCACTATTATGCAAAATATCATTCCATTTGTGATTTTTTGGGGGGAGAGATGTGATAGTATTATCATGATAAAGCAGTTTAATCATTTTATTGTGCTAGAAAGATGAGATCTGCAAGAAGAGATCCAATGTAAAGAGACACAGCTGAGCTACAGTAATAGTGGGCCAGTTTCTTGCTACATTAAAAATAATTCTTTTTTAAAAGTGTATTGAATAAATGCAACAATTAAAACATCCTACTCCATTTCAGCACACTACTATTGTAGTGTCCATTGTTAATCCATACTACAATAATTCCCAAAATATTCGTAGTAGCTGAGGATGAACAGCGCCCACTACTTTCTCCATCTGAACATGGATAAAGAAAAAGAAAAGCTTAACTTCTAGGTGTGCCTTCATTCATTCATTCATTCATTCATTCATTCATTCATTCATTCATTCATTCATTCATTCATTCACTTATTTACTTGCTTTCTTACTTACATACTTACATACATACATACATACATACATACATACATACATACATACATACCATCTACTAGCCAGTATGGATGCTTAGAAAACTAACACGCCACACAGCAGAAGGACAACTGAGTGGCCATATAGTCACAGAATTAGGGATGCCAGGTCACTAACCAGTATCCATGGGAGCTTTAGGGGCAGATCCAGAGGTGAAAATGGCATTTAGAGATACATAACATCTTGTGTGGTCAAAAACTCAGGCAAGACACAAGTGCATTACTTCGAAGCAAAACTTCGACCACTCCAGAAAATTCTGATACATGCCATGGAGTTTTTAGGGATAGCCAGAGAGTTTCCCAACATGCTTACACCACACCTGGGGTTTCAACCAGACATGATGTCACTCATTACTCAATCTCATTCCTTTCTCCAAAATCCAGACCTTTCTCTCACTGGCCCAAAGAGTGAAAGCAGGAGGGTAAACCATCATCAAGAGCTCTCCCACCACAAGAGAGAACCTGACTGTCTTCCTTTACAGAATGCCTATGTTTGTGTCACAGAATATATATTACTTTGGTGGGGAATGCACTATAGGTCAGTGAAAGACATCATATTCCATATGCAAAAACTTCTAGCTTCAGTCCTTGGCGTCTCCAGTTAAAAAGACTGATACAGAGCATTGGGGAGGACCGTTCTTTGCCTGAGATCACTACTAAACATTCATAAAGGAAAACACTGAGCTTGATCGACTAATAGTCAGACTCAGTATAAGACAGCTTTATATGAAATGGAATTTGCATAAATTATGTGTAGTCACTGCTATTTACCTACTTGACCTAATCATTCAATAGGAAGTCTCTTGTTGTGGGAACTGCCAAAATAGGATTTCAAGACTGACTATGACTTCCACTTATTAGGTGCTTATCCAGGGGTATCAATGTCATTTGTTACAAGGGCCAGATACAACATAAATGTGACTTGGCCAGGCTCTTTGGGGAAGGGGAGAAGCACGGCTGCCTCAGCTGTCTCCAGAATGGCACTAGGGGTTCCTAGACTGGTAAACCGTGATGGGACTGGTGTGGTTGCCTTGAGAGGGCTTATCAGACACATGAGCAAAGGGAGGCTGCCTCAGTTGGTTTGCAGACCTGATAAGCCCCCTCAAGGGTTCAGATCTGGCCCCAGATCCCATGTTTGATATCCATGGCTAATCTGTTATTACCATCAGAACAAGGCATTATTTTGGAAAAAAATAAGGAAGCTCATTTGACGATCTCTAAACTCCATTCAGTTGAAGGATATAGAGCATATACCAGACGTTTCCAGTGTTTGTATGCTGGACATATTGAAAGAAAACAAACAAACTGTTACTGCCTTCAGCTTCAGCTCATATTTGCAAGTTGAAAACATTTTAGGCCACTGATAAAATGATTTTACAATTGTGTACTCATGAAAACTACTCTCCTTTATGATGAGCCACTGAAAGAAAAAGATAATTTCCCATTGCTAGCTCTCTTTGTTAAGCTGAGCAATATTGCCAGGTATAATGGGGTCATCCATCATACTGATTTTTTTTTCCTTTTAGATTGGCTATGCTTCCATTTCTCTTCTGTTCTCTCATTTCTGCCCAAAATTTAATCAGGAATAGAACAGTTCAAACAGTAATGTATTTGCTATACCGGTGGAAAACATGGAAGAAACATGACAGAAAAGCATATCCCCACCCCCCTGAAACTGAACTTGATATTTCACTTATATCTAAGCCCTTATATCTAAGCCCAATGCAAGTGAAACCACAGATGCAAACACGGAGGAAAAGTATAAAGCAAATTGTAAGTCTTTCCCAATTCTGCTGAAATTTGTGAATGAAGATGCATATAGTCTAGCAGTTATGCATTCTCTCCTGAGAATCTGTCATGCAAATAGGAGCAACTGCAATAGTTTTGCATAAGGGCTGTGTGGAAAGCTCACAATGTCCCAGCTGGCAACAAGCTCACATTGTCCTCGCTGGACAACCAGCTCCTCCCCAACCAACAACAGCTTTGAAAACAACTGCATGGCAACCACACTATGTAACATCTTCTGTCCGTAAATGGCTATGATTTGACAAGGTTATCAATTTTGAAAAGGCAAAGGTAGTCTCCTCCTGTGCAAGCACCAGGTCATTACTGACCCGTGGGGTGACATCACATCACAACATTCACTAGGCAGGCTATGCAAGCATGAGTGACCTTGGACTAGTCACAGTTCTCTCCGAACTCTCTCAGCTCTCCTCACAAGGTGTCTGTTATTGGAAGAGGAAGGGAAGGCCATTCTAAGCCACTCTGAACCTCCTTAAAATGTAGGAAAAAAGCAGAGTATAACCAACTCTTCTTCTTCTCAGGGTGGTTTGCCTTCTCCACTGATCTATACTTTATTCTCAACAAGCTGAGTACTCATTTTACTGACCTTGGAAGGCTGAGTCGATCTTGAGCCACCTGCCTGAACCCAACTTACATTGGGATCAAACACAGGTCATGAGCAGAACCTTTGACTGCAGTAGTGCAGTTTACTATTTTACACCATGGGGTTAGCTACTTACAGAGCTTCCAAAGGGAATGCATTCAAGGTACAGGCCCAGAAAGTCTAACAAAGTGCCGCTGGCACTACACATCTGCCTTGATTAAGCATCTTGTGGGTGTTCCTATGAATGGGAGCAGGGTTCAAGGGGGTCCATTTTTGCAAGCACAACAGGACCAATGACCATCCACAATATCTGGCAGAATAAACTTAAACAATAGGGAAGGCACTGCCGCAAGCACAGCAGAATCAGAACTAATCCATAGAAACCGAACAGAATAGTATCAAGCAGGGGAACACTTTTGCAATCATAACAGCACCAATGACAATCCACAGAAGATTGTGTTAACTGCCTCTTTTCCCCTCCCTGCCGGTGCCTGGGAAACCTTCAAGGGAGGGGGAAAACAAACCTGGAAACTGTTAACTGTTGCCATCCCAAAATCTGAATAAAAATCAAATGTTTTGAGGTTTATTTCAGTTTGGGGTTTCTGGCTTTGCAGGGAGATTCTCTAATATATATTAAGCTTAAAAAACAATACCCCCAGATACTAGTAAGGTTTCTGTGGTTGTTATTTTTTTCAGTTCACCTATGTCTGAGTGCTCTGTCCAGTACTGCTCTATGTACAGCTACACAGGACACCAGGAAGCAACAAACTGATCTGAATTTCTATGAAATTATAAAATATGGAAGAAAAAATAAATCCCACTCCAATGAGATGGGAAAGATGATTTAAAAGGAAAAGGCCACTTATAAGTATAATCATTACTAAATTATGAATCTAGTGTTGGAGATGAATACCACATAGAAATGAAACTCTTCTCACAATGATCTGAGAATTTATTTTCAAAGGACTTTCAAGAATGAGAAATGGAAGGGATTAGCATATTTGAGAAGTTACAAAACATTGTGTCAGGAGGAAAAAGAAAAGAATCTAAATTCAAAGCTGACCTCATTAAAAAAAATCCTGCCATGAGACATTTATACAAGAAATGTGAAAATGGTATTTAACATTTCAGTATTTAGCTTTTTTACCTTCATTACATTGTCCTATTACAAAAAATAAAATGCTTAGAGACTGTTTGTATCTATAAAATAGATAATGCAGATATGAATTATGCACATGGACAGGAGGACAATGATGAATATGTTAATTAAAATGATCCCAGTGAAAAAATGTGTCATCAGATATTTATAAGGAAAATATGAAAGTGGTATTTAACATTTCAGCATTTTGTTACAATACACTCCTTGCACTGACCTGTAATATAAATAATGCAGATGTGCATAATGCCAATTGATTCCACTTGTCTTTTGTGGATTTCACATTAGCTTACATTTAAAACCTGTGCACAAGTTTCTTTTTAAAGTGAGAATCAGACCTTGGCTCAGACCTTGACTAGTTAAGCATAGTCCTAAAGCCAATATGAAAACTGCACAGATGGTTGCTAAATCCTGAGCGAGCATAAAGCAGAGCTGCACAGGTGGGATGCAAAGATTATACCAGCATAGTATGCTAATAGGGCTGCACAGGTGAAAAACTGGTGCCAAACAGTGGGACTGGCATAAGGATCAATAATGGCAGTCTTGGCATGCATGTGAAATACTGGGGAAGACTTAGTAGTGATTCAAAGCCCATCAGCCCATGGCCATTCCAAGAGCTGCAGTGATATTATGCACACTGTAAGTATAAAAACAAAGTTTCCCTACCTGCCTCCCATCACCAGTACACAGTCAGGGTGTACCTTAAAATACCTATTTAATCTGCAGTCTATTATGTCTTTCCAAAGTACTATATAAATCCCAGTCAGTGTGGTCTAGTTGATAGATTATTAGACTACAATCCTAGGAGAATTTGAATCACAACTTCTGTCATGGAAGTGTGTTGAACTGAGCATGATCCATGAGCATGATAGAGCCTGGAGATCATCCAGACAACAGAGATCAATTCCCCTGAAGAAAATGGATGCTTTGGAAGGCGAACTCTATGATATTTTACCTTCCTGAGGTCCCTCCTCTCCCCCAAACTCACCTTCCACAGACTCAGTCCCCCAAATCTCTGAGTATTTCCCATCCCTATTTCACAAAGTTGTCATTGTGAGAAAATGGAGGAAGGCAAAACCATGTTCTAAGCTGGTTTGAGTCCCAACTGGAATAAAAGTAGATATACATGTTTACATACATAATACATAAATGCAGATGCAATCAGGACACCCATATCTCAGATAATAGGGCACATGGCATGGGGCTACAATTTTCTATTCTTATCTCTGTTCTCCCAAACTTTCTCAAACTTTCTTAAACTTGCTTCATCTTTTTCAAGGTCCTTGTGCCCCCCTTCCCTGCCCCAATAGTTAATTATTGGAGTTTGACAGGACATTGGGATGAGGAATTTTAGGCTTTGGTATTTGATTATTCACCATCTTATTAATTATTAATTCACCGTGTCCTATTATAATTATCTAGTTAATATTTTTAAGTTAAATTATTATCTGTATATATGATGTTTTATTATAATGTGTGTAAGCCACCGTGAGCCTGGCATTACTCAGGAAAGGGCAGGGTATCAAATTTAACAAAACAATTAAATAAATGCCATTCACACTGACAGCATACACTAAACTTTGCTGGTGAGAACTCAAGAAAAGGTGCTTTACATAGTCAAGGAAGAGAACGAACTTTTTAACATCATTTAGCTCCTACCATTCTTCTCAAAACTGTATAGGTACTCCACAGACCTGGAAGGATATCGTACCCCACACAGGAAAACAGGAAAGGGAGGTCCACTGCTTTAAACTTTGACTGATGCAAATGCTTTCCCACCACCACCACTTCACAGCATTTATCTAATTTATATTAGCTCAACAATCTTCTCTCATCTGCATTCTACACAAGGAAAATATGCACAATGTAGGAAGAGTGGGGGCTTGCAGATCAAATGGAGAAGGGGAGAAAGTTGTAAGCCGCTTTAGGTCACCATTGGGAAGAGACATGAGAAGAGACCAAGTAAACACAAACATCTGCTGGCATACTTCACTGAACTGTAAGCAGCACATTATGCCAGAGTAAACTCATGAGTGAATACATTAGCTGATCTGCTGTGCAATTGCCAACCTTCTTGTTCTAGTCTGGCCCCTGCACCAGCACAGTTGTTCCTCTCATAGATAGGTGTTATGTCTCAAAGAGTCAGGAGTCGGAGGAACAAAACATGGTGCTTTATTTCAAAGCTGCTACTCACACATAGCCTAAAATCACTCTGCAGCTGTGCTCAATATAACACACCTACTGATTACCAATTCCGGTGCAACAGCTGCAGACTCTTAAAACAATACAATACAGTACCTCACAATCAATACAATACATTACACCCCTTCCCCCTAACTCCTGTAATAATCTGGTGGGATTCTCTTTCGCTGAGATCGTCTCAGCTCCCGCTCTGGCTCCTGAGTCTGTGTTTGTTCCTGGTTCTGCAAAACAATTGGACCCTTATGCTGTTTCCTTATCCTGCATGTCTCCATCTGTGCCCCTAAGCCCAGGTTCCTCTGGGACAATTGGACTATTTACTACTTCCTCATCCTGCAGCTCCATCTGCCCGCCTATGCGCCCTGGATTCGAGGACACCATGGGGTTCCCTGATCTACTGTTGGACCTGGCACTCTCTTCCTTACTTGGTCAACATGTCTGCGGATCACCGCCCTCTTCAGATTTCCACCCTATAAGACAAGGGGCCCTGTCGGCTGCCTCACAACTGCTGGGACCCAACATGGACCTGCTCCATAATTTCGGACATGCGTATCATCCTATCTCAAATGTCAGAGTGTGCTTTCAACACCTGATCTTCTTTCCGTGGGCGATCATCAACTGAATCGCGGGGATGCATTAGGTCCAGCAGCGTTGTAAGTTTCCGATTCATTAGCAACTCCGCGGGACTCCTCCCGGTGGCTGTGCGGTGTTATGGTGCTGTGTTAACAAAAAATTCGCCAACCCGGCGGTGCCAATCCCCTCTACTATTGGCTGCAATGCATCGCCCGTTTATTAGCACCATCCTTTCTGCCTGCCCATTAGAGTAGCTGGATGAAAAGGGGCCGAGGTAACCTGGCGGAATAACACCGTGGCCAGAATACTCTAAACTCCTTGGATACAAGCGGCTGTCCCATTATCCGCGATACCACGCACACGTATCCGAGGAGGCCATGGGTTGCAAATAACTATGCAGTGCCCTAATAACTTGTTTGTGATGTCATTGACGCAGTCACTGGCACTACTTCTAGCCATTTGGAATGTATGAGTCCACTACGATGAGAAACACCTGGCCTTGGAAGGCCCTGCAAAATCAATATGTACCCTTGACCCACGGTCTTTTGTGGACTCCCATTGATAGGTAGGGGCCTGAGGTGGGGCAGAGTCGGCGTTATCTGACACTCCCTGCACCTGGCCACCCATTTCTTCTATTTCACGCTATCCATCTTTGGCCACCACACATAGCTTCTCACGGGCCAATGCCTTCATTCCTCGCACTATTCCGGGGTGCCCTACATGTAAGGCCTCCAGCACCTAATCGCTTAAAGCTGCTGGGATCACTACTCTATTTCCCCACAGTAAGCACCCTTGTGGACAGATATCTCCCATTGCTGCCTCATTTCCAAATGGTCTGAATTTTTCCTCCTAACCTTTACCCAATGGCCAACCCTTCCATGCCCAATTCAAAACTTCGGGCAAGCTTGCACTGGGTCCTTAGCTGACCTTTCTTGCTATTTCTGCGGCTTGCACTGGAGGCTCTGATAGCTTGATTCCAACATCGGAAAACCTCAAAAAAAGTGGGGAATGATCTTCCTCCCTCCCTTTGTACTGGCAAGCGACTCCAACGCATCTACATGACCAATTTTTTCTTTTCCGACTGGTGCTGCGAAGACATAATCATATGCATTCAGGAACATTGCCCACCGCAGCATTCTAGGGGACAATATCTGTGGTGTCTGGCGCTCTGAGGAAAATAATCCCAACAGCTGGCTTATGGTCTTGTAACAATCATAAATGGTAAGCCCATACACGTAATCATGAAACTTCTTAACCCCAGCCACTATTCGCTAATGCCTCCTTATCGAATTCTTTGCGCGTAATTTCGGCTCCGTTGTAGACAGCGTCCTAGAATATCATACGCAATTGGAGCTTCCGCGCATATCCTCTCAATTGATGGCTCAACACTGCTCCAACTCCATGGGGGGAGGCATAAACTGTATGCGTCAAAATTAGCGGCTTCCTCTTCATCCAAAATGAACCAATACGCTTTCTGATGACAACAATCGATTTGACATCTCGGAATGCCTTCTCATGCTGACTTTGTCCACTGCCACGCCGTTTATCTAATAGCAGGTGCAGTGGCTCATCGCTCATTGTGGCCTTATAGCTTTAAGAATGAATGGTAGAAGATTTGGCAATCCCAAAATGCCTGTAACTCTTGGCTTTGACTGTGGTGCTGGGGCATCCTGGATGGCTCACCTCACCTTTGCTGATGTCGAGGGTGGATTCCCCTTGCATCTACCATGTATCCCAAAAAAACTCTACTTGCCTTGCTACTCCAAACCTGCATTTTTTTAAACAGCTTAGCAACCCTACATCTGAAGCTTGCTACTGCGGTAACTTTCCGTGCCGATGTCATCAGTTCCTCCTCAGTTGCACCCACTATCAAGACATCATCAAAATGTATGGTATGAGCTCGGCAAGTTTCTTAATATTTCTTCCATCAAGCTCTGGAATATCCCAAGAGCTGCGGCTCACTCCCAAATTACGGCGGCGGCTTTACTCTGAATGTCACCCTGTGAGGTCACTATCGATCTGGGCTTCTGCAGTGGCATCATCCACTTCCAGCTGTTGAGGTATGCCCCTGCGGCAAACAGATCTGAATTTTGCAAAAACCTTTCCCCCTGCCAACGATGTTGCTAACAACTGACTGACAACTGGCGCACTGGAGTGCGGATGTTTCTGCAATGCCTTGTTAATTGTGCGCTTATAATCAGCACAAATGCGCACATCCCCATTGGCCTTCAGGGGGGTCACGGTGGAGTTTCCCATTTTTTGCATTTACCACTCGCTCCAATATTCCCTGTTCCAATAACCGATCTCGTTCTGCATCCCTTTGAAGCGCCAGAAGCAAATGGAATGCGCGGGGGAATTTTAGGCGGTATTGGGGGGTACTAAAGGATCAAGATGCAATGATATAGGTGGACCCGCTTATATACTGCCCCAGTCCCTCAACAGAAACACACTCTTAAAATTCTCCCACTAGCACCTCCCATGTCAACTTGCTAACCTCATGAATTCCAGTAATTACAATTCCCACCCTCCCAAACCAGTCCAACCCCAATAGGCTCGTCAAACCTTCCTTCCACTATTCGTAACAATTTCAAACATCCATCAAAGCATATGATATTTCACATGGACATTACACATGCCAACCACAGGTACTCTATCAGTCCTTGATAATCCGTGAAGAAGTGGTAAGAAGATCACAAGATTGAAGATGTCCCAAATCATCCTTAATGGGCAAAATGTTTTATAAGTGTCCCATGAAGCGATGGAGAATGCTTGACCAGAAGAATCCACTTCCATCACACAAGGGACATCCCTGGATCTTCACAGTCACCGACAACTTCACGCTGGATCTCGGGTTGCACGTGGTTAATTACATCAGCTCGCGTAAACTTACCATCACACTGCTCATGTGGGGGTTGGCGGCCCCAGTCAAAGCCAACTACATGGGGACAGCAAGGTGCATCCACAGAGTGTGTAGCAGATGAGCCGGGGACATGTCTTCTTGGTCCGTGATGCCTTTGTTCTCCGCACACTCGCCCAATATGCCACCAACGGTTACAACAGAAACATTGTGCCTCTTTAAATTTACACCTTTCTCTCTCTCATGGGGCCCACCACCAACTCATACATTTCTCTGTTAACATCCTCCCCTCTCTGTTGTGGTGGTCTTCCCATCTTCATTGCACCATGCTGCAGTCTCTGAATTTCATCATTACCGGTCTACAGTCCCACTGCCAGCTGTTTGCAATCTCTGTGGGCTCCACTGGCTTGTCGCACCTCCGAAGTAGAAGAAGCTGCAGCAAGTTCAAGAATTGAGGCTTCTTGGTATGCCGTTTGAAAAGTCAAGTCTGTCTTTGCCAGCCTTAACGCTAGAAACTAATTTGCAATGAATTTGCCTCTCAGAGCCAGCCCACAAGCCAAGACCAGGAAGGGATCCTTAACATTTCTTCCAAATTGGAGAAATTACATTGTTGTTGTACCAACTTAGCCCGTAAGACTGCAACATAATCTGCAATGCTTTTCAGAGTCCCCTCACTGATCACGTTTATAAAAAAAACACTCCCGATCTAGCTATTTCTGTGGTTGAAGTCGAAATGGTTCCATAATGCAATTAATTATCTCTGGCGATTGTTGCTGATAAGTCTCTTGGCGCTATCGAAATGCTGAAGCGAGGTCAAACACCCCTTCACCACCAGAGGCTCAAAAACACGGCTCTTTTCCTTTCTGGGAATGTTATGCCGTTGCCAGAAGATAAAATTCCAATCGGGCCTCATAACTCTGCCACTTCAAAGGAAACTCCAAATTAAACTGTTCCAGCTGCCCGCTTGAAAAGCCATGAATTTACTCACGGTCAGCAGCTAAAGCTTGCTATGACTCGTCGCCAGTTTATCCTAAATTAAGCCAATATGTTATTTATGTCACCAAAGAGTCAGGAGTCGGAGGAACAAAACATGGTGCTTTATTTCAAAGCTGCTACTCACACATAGCCTAAAATCACTCTGCAGCTGTGCTCAATATAACACACCTACTGATTACCAATTCCGGTGCAACAGCTGCAGACTCTTAAAACAATACAGTACCTCACAATCAATACAATACATTACAATAGGTGGGGCTGAGAGAGCTCAGAAGAACTGTGACTAGTCTAAGGTCACCCAGCTGGGGTGTGTTGGAGTGCACAGGCTAATCTGAGTTCTGCAGATAAGCCTTCACAGCTCAAGCAGCAGAGTGGGGAATCAAACCCGGTTCCTCCAGATTAGAGTGCACCTGCTCTTAACCACTATGCCACTGCTGCTCTTAAAGAAGGGCTCTTTAAGAGCCAACAAACAGGACTAATAGATCCCAGGGGCATGACAACAGCAGAAGATGCATGGTGGAACTTGGTTCCATATAGGGCAGATCCAGACAAGGTACCAGATGCACAGTAGAGCACCTGGTGGAATGGAAAAGAGAGTGTCAGTCTTAGCATCACAAAAAGACCTAGAGGGCTGAATGCAAGCTTTTTTAGAGGATAAGGGATGGGGCAGGGTGTATTAAGAGCCAGGGAGAAGTCCCATTGGCCTTGGCTCCTGCTGATCTCAAAAATCTAGCCCCTGCACTGGAGAAAGAGGGCAAAGCTGGGGGGGAGGGGTGTCCTCCCAGGGGACCCTTCAAAAAGGATTCAGAAAGGGTCAAGAGGGATGCTACAGTTGCAGCCTTTATAGTTCCACTCTGTCTCTGTTGTAATGCCCACCCTCCTCGTTATCAACTCAACACTCTTCAGCATGGGACTCATACTGGGAGGGGCTGAGAGGTCCAATGTCTGTATGATGCCTAGCTCCAAATCCACGATCCCCTGATAATGGCTGATATTCTTGCAGGCTCCACACTACAGGGCAGTGAGGAAGAGAACATGATTTGTTGGCATGATTAGCAGCAAGCAGTGATGATGTACCTTATGAAGGTAGCAGAAGAATGGCTATGTAGTAAAACAATGATCAATAGTATTCTATTCTGGTGCTTCTGACCAGCACGAGTGGCCTATCACTAGTGATGGATCTGATGCTCCAGACATGCATGCAAAATGAAGTTTTCAGGCCTGTGCAAACAAGTTTTCCATGGGATCCTCTACAAGACGGCATCTTCTCACACTATGCCTGCAATTTTGTAACCCCAATGACAAAAGGAAATAATTAAAACAAATTATTTTTTTGCCAGTTCCTTGGAGTATGAGTAATATGGTATAGAACAAATTATTGCACCCTTCCTCAAAGGACAATTACCTGCTGAATTATGAACATGAACTGGGACAGAGCTCTAGAATAGCTCTGCTGCACTACTTGAAAAAAAAATCAAATATCTGGCTTTTTCAAGCTCGAACTTTGTTCCCCTGCCCTTTTGCGACATTCATACCTAATATAATCCCTGTCTCTTTGGTGGTCCTGAGTCCAGTGTCTGTCGATTTTTAAATGGATGTGAAACACTTATGTGTTCAAAACATTGTACTACATCACCAATATGATTTTATTACTATAATTAAACATATAATACATCAAGAGATAATGTTTGGCAACTCTAGTTCACTAACATCTTGCAATCTCATTTGCCCGATACAATTATGGTTCCAAATACACCAGGTCTGGCATGTTGAAAGAGTCCATGACCTATCACAGCTAGTGTCAATAACTGGGCTTCCGAAATTCATTTGCCAGCCCAAGGTGTTTCTTAAATGACACACATGCCTAATTTGTGCCTGTTTAGATCCAGTCTAGATATGATGATTGTAAAATTTTCTAAGTGCAATTTTCTAAGTGCAACAAATGGCAGTATTTAAACAATTGGTTTACCCGGTATAGATTGAACACATGAATGAGACCTTTGGTCTATCAAGATTAATATTGTCTATTCAGGCAGGCAGTGGATCTCCTCTAGGCAGTGTTTCACTTCCCCTACAAGCTATTTGTTTAACTGATTAAATCTCAGACATTCTGTATGCAAAGCAGACATTCTGCAACTAAGCCTTGCCCCTTTTCTCATTCTTACAGTTGCTACTTATTTTATTGGACTATTATGTAGGCATACTGTATCTCTATATTGCCCCTCCCCCAATGGCCTTCTGCTGTCTGTTCTTAAGCCTGAAGAGGGGGGTGAATGTAGCAGATCCAGGAATGGATCCGTTATGATTATGTCTAGCATCTGCAGATTACTATTTCCCCCCTGAAAAGGCTGTAGTGATCGCTGTGCCACATTTCAAAAAAGAATTGCTATTGTTTACAAATCTAAAGGTCAGAGAGCTGTGAACATTTTTTAAAAGCTAACAACCTACAATTGTCACCTATTGGAAAACTTAAAATCTCTGAAAAACAATTTGCAATGGTTTTGATACCAGTCCAAACTTAGAAAGCCCAAGGCTTTGGTGTATATTGAATTCCAAGTCAAGTAAGCAAGCAATGAACAGTGTAGGCTATGTGTCAAATGCATTGATAGTTTGATTGGGATTAGCTCACAGTTGCAGAGTAAGATATATGTCTGGCAAAGAGACTGAACAGACTCTAATCATCCCTTCTTTATAGGTTTTGAGCTGGGGGAGGGGTGGGGGAGGAGAAGAAGAGTTTAGGTTTATACCCTGCCTTCCTCTTCTGTAAGGGGATTCAAAGGAACTTACAAATTCTTTCCCCCTCCTCTCCCCACAACAGGCACCTTGTGAAATAAGTGCAGTTGAGAGAGTTCTATTAGAACTGTGACTAGTGCAAGGACACCCAGGCATCATGTGTAGGAGTGGGGAAACAAATCTGATTCACCAGATAAGAGTCTGCCACTTATGTGAAGGAGTGGGGAATCAAACCCGGTTCTCTAGATTAGAGTCTGCCTACTCTTAACTGCCGCATTATGTTGGCTCTCAACTCTCTGGCTCCAAACCCACAGAATGGCCCACAGCTATACCCTTTCCAACAAGAAGAACTAAGTATAATGGTAGCTTCATTCACCAAGTGCTGGACCGTCTTTGTTTTAGAATGCTCTGTTTGGGTCCTGGTGCTTACCTAGTTCTGTTAGGTAGGCACTAGGATCCACATGGAGTATTCTAAAAAAGACAGTCCAGCACATGGTGGATGAAGTTACAATTATACTTAGTTCTTTTTGCTGAAAAGGGTGTAGCACAGAGGGCTGTGGTACCATGGACAGCAGAGTGGAATCTTTTAGTAAAATATGATGTTGGGTATGCTCTGCCCCAAGTTCTCCTACTCCCTCCACCCTCAACACAAGAAACACTGCGGTTTTAAACAAGTAGCTAGATTCCAATAGCAGAATACAATATATACCCTGTATTTTAATGGATAAGCTTTTGGATGTAGGAATAACCAGGACAAACTCACATCACTTTCTTCCTCAAACACACAAGAATTCCCCAATAGGGAACGCATAACAGGATCTATAGAGAAACCTTGTACTTCATTGTTTAAATGTTAGCAGACCTTTAAAAATGTGAATGAAAAGCTGTTCATGTGGCTGCCAGCTCATTACTTTCAACAGAATTTAATTCTTATTAATGGATGTCACTGGGGGCACCTCTTCAATTGCTTGATGTGTTTCTTGACTAGTGAATTTTGAGCTTTGGCTTTGATTTGACCTGCACAAATGATCGGATGAATTCATAAGGTTTATTTTTTTAAAAAAAAATTTGATCATATGTACATGCACTTTTAACCTCTTCTTCTGTGCTGTTTTACAAATCAATGAAACTTATTACACTATTGTTATTCATAGTATGGAACGATAAATATTTAGAAATGGAAAAATAAGTCACTGTGAAATTTTCAGTGGAAATTCTGCCTGTATATCACACAGATAAATGTTACATAGTTGGATTCAGCGACTCACAAATAGCACAGATGTTTGTGCAAGAGCTGTAGATCTTTTTCCTCCTTCCAGCAGTCCCTTTTGACAGAAAGTTGATTCTCGGGAACATGGGACCTATGCAGAATAATAACCACTCAGGTCAGTAGGCAGCAGAGAAGGAGGAGAAAGGGGCAAAAGAAAGCAAATAAGAAGCTATTCTGATGAAAGAAGGAGTTACACCAACAGAAAGAAGGAGCTGCACTAACAAGCATCCCAGAGCCCCAGGAATGAACTTTCCCAGCATCACAAATGGCTGTTGGGGAGAGAGGAACGTGGCTGGTTTTTAAAAAGCAAACAAACAACATTTATACTCTGCCTTTCTTCCCTCATAAAGACCAAGGTGGAAAACAATTTAAAACATAGATAATCAAATCTTAAGATACTACTTAAACCAACAAAACACAGCAGTAAAACAATTGCAACTAGAGCTAAAATATGTACAAAAACATAAAAACAACAAGGAAAACAGTGGGCAGGAAGAAAAGGTTATTGAGAGAATTACAAACATACAAACAAGCTTTACCCACTGGACAAATATGGCAACTGAAGGAGACAGATGAATCTTCCTGGAGAGAGAGTTCCAGATGTTTGGTGCCACAGCCAAGAAGGCCCTTCCCTGGATTGCCACATGGCAAACATCATCTTCTTCCATATTTGTGTAAATGTCATATAAATCTACATCCTACTGGAATCCAATCCCAATCAAATAAATATATAAAACCAGCCATGAAAAAAGGAGAACTAAAGTCTCCAAAAATTTAAAATAGGTATAAAAAGAAATGAAATAGAGAACACTAACTCATCCCTAAACCAATGGTGCAAAAAGCACCAAAACATGTAAGAGCTACTAAAAACAGTTCCATCTGCAATATCAATATTCAGATTTAGTGTTAGAAAAAAATATTCACTCTTCCTAGCTTAGAAATCATTATACGATTTTGAAAATGAGGCATCCCTGCTTTCTTAGGATACACAAAATCCCAGTGGTTTGTCATCTTTATTTGATATAATCTGAAATTGTGCCCAACTAGCTGCAGCAAGCCAAATCAGAGTATCAGTACTGTTTAAATTTAACACATGACAATCCAGTCCCTTCAGCAGATGATCCACTATGTCAGATTATGGCAAATCATGAACTGATGCCATAATAATTATAGTCATAATGTACAAATTGGAACCATGGTAAATATTGCATACCTAGTACGAAAAACCCGTGCTTACATGAATACTTATAACTTGGAGCAGTTCCACTGAAGTCAAAATAGCAACCTTGGAGTAAGTTATTTGAGTACGGAAGCCAAAAATATTGTAATCTAATGCTAGTACAGCTGCCATAGAATCATAAGTCTGATGTGCTTTTGGCAGCTAAATGGCATTTCATAATGGGTTTTAATTCATGTTGCTTATTTGGAAGTCATGAAACATTTGTCATTTTTTGCAAGTCTCTTAAAACTCTCTGGTAGTAGAACTGCTGTTCAAATAAATCAGTTGCTGTAACATACAGGTCAGAGCACCTTTCCTGAACCATAAAAATGAGATTTTAACCAAGAGTGCTAAACATCACAGATCATTTATTCTATGTTCAAAACACAGCTCCACAGAAACATGGTGATCTTACTCAGTAACTAGAGCAAAACCATGTTTTACTCCAGATGGCTGAAAATGAAAGCAGACTTGTTGATAAAGACATTAGTGGGAAGAAAACCTACACTGACTAGGTGTCTCTAATTATTAATGAACTTGTTAAATGTTAGACTACAAAGATTTTCAAAAATATATGTTGACCTGTAATATAATTCCAGGGTGCAGTGCTGGAATTTTCTTCACTGTTTCTAAAATTAACATAGGTTCAAATACACATACTTATATATATGCAAAGTCCACAGAATTCAATTTTAATGCATCCATTTGTGTGAACATATACATCAGTTTAGGACTTGTCTATACAATAGGTTTGGGAGGGAAGACAGCATGGAACACTCCAATCTCATCGGATCTCAGACACTAAGGTGGATTCCACACAGGCCAAATATAATGTCTGCAGGACATTATAAAAACTGTTTTGCAGGGGAACTTTGCACTGGTCCTATTTGCAAAATGTGTTTAACCCTTATTCCCATCAACCTGGGATTTTAAAGAATAGCTAAACCAGCGATCCTTTTGCACAATCCTGGGTTGGGGGAACATAATAGGCAGGAGATGGTTAATTTCCCTCCCTTCCACCTGTTCACTTTAGGTTCCATGCCATCCACTATGTCAGGGAGAATCCACTAGCCTGCCATTCTGTGCAGGTCACTCTGCACATTGTGTAAAGACCTGCTGCCACCATGCTCCAGGATTCATTGCCACTGTCCCAGCAGCTACCAGAGGCCCTGCTCTAGATATCCAGTGATAACTGCATTGTCTGCACAAGCACAGACAATGCATTATTTAATTTGCGTGGATTTAAACTGCAAATGTATTTTTCTTCACATTTTGGATTTTTCTGCAACCCTAGGAGATTCCCCAAGTTTATAGGAAAAAATGTGTTTTGGGTAAGTGGCCCCTACCTGTGGATTTAGATATCCACAAATGGGGGGAGAGGGTCACATGATAAATAGATAGATATATTATTATTACTATTTTGCAGAATGGAGATATGATACAGGAGGACTGTAGTTTGCTTGGCCAAAGCCATTCTGTAAGTCCTCAACTTGTTTGGTTTGACTTAGATTGAAACAGAGGTTTCAAGTCAGAATCTCACCTATTTAAATCACAAAGTCTTAAATTGAAATTAGGGAATGTCTACAGAAATAATTGTGCCCACATATGCAACTGAGCTTCAGCTGGTCTAAGAATAAATCAGATTTTTATCAGCTACTATCCCTGAACAGCAATAACCAATCTATAATGCTTACAACAGCTGCAAAGTTTAGTGAATTTAGAACACATTCCAGCTGATATAAAACAAATTAAAACAGCGACCCACTCAGGGACTTGTCATGCTATATCATTCACACTGTGTGTTCAATAAGGCATAGTTCACAATTTCTCCCCCCCCCTTTCTTTCTGGTTACATTTTGTGCTGTGATAAACTGCACTTGCTGTAGCCTGCCTTTTCAGGAAGTTTGATCCACTAATTATCTGTAAGGAATCCAGATTGTATATTTCCTGCAAAAAAACAACAACAACCCACACACAATATCTGCCAAGAACTGGATTTGGCTGAATGATTTGGGAAAGAAAAAAATAGGAAATCAATGCAAAAACAATAAAGCATGAGCAAACAACACGAAAACAACAGCTTGTTTCATTTCATAAAGAGAAGCAAAGAAATAAAGAGGAAGTAATAGAGATTGCTCCCAAAAAATTGGAAATGAAAGAGCAAAATTTGATGAGAAATATGTAAGAAACAGTGGTCTTGAATTTATATACTAGCAGTAGAGATTCTGCAGTTAAATTTACCAAGTGAATTTTGTATTCTCATATTTATCTGCATGATCTTATCCAGTTTCAAAAGAGCAAATTTGAGCGAAGACTTGAAACAGGAAAATATAAAATTGCTACCTGCAGTTTAGGAGACAAATATAAACACTACCGCTTTATATTTTGTTTATATACCTTAAATACAGCAATTCTATTTTATTTTATTGTAAACATATCCCATTAGCTTAATTACTTTCATAAGTTAAACCCACCACAACCAAACTTGATATTGTTATTTTTGAAAGCAAAGCTTTTGTTTTAGTAACTTCAGTTTTTCCATGATGTTTTCTAAGCATAGGGATTTGATTTTTTTACATCATTTATAATGTAAATAATTGAGCTAAGTAAAGTTGCACCCTTCTAACTCCAGCATGGTATAGTGGTTAAGAATGGCAGACTCTAATCTGGACAACCAGCTTTGATTCCCAACTCTTCTACATGAGCGGTAGACTCTTATCTGGTGTGTTTCCCCACTTTTCCACATGAAGCCTGCTAGGTGATCTTGGGCTAGTCATAGTTCTTCCATACTCTCTCAGCCCCATCTACCTTACAAGGGGTCAGTTGTGGGGAGGGGAAGGGAAGGAGATTGTAAGTGACTGAGTGTCAGCTACAGATGCAGGCGGAACGTCAGGAGAGAACACGGCCATACAGCCCGGAAACCACACAGCCCCCCCGACTTTGGCGGTTTCCACACGGGCTGAAAACAACGGCTTCAGCCCAGTAAAACACCGTTTTGGTGGGGACCCTTCACACAGGTGCCGCTGCCAAATCGATGCAGCAGCGTTCTGTGCCCACCAAAATGGTGTTTTCAAAACTCGCTTGGGGAGCGAGGTTTTCTGTAAATGCCGGCTTCCATCCACTGCCATGTGAACGGCAGCGGGTGGAAGCCGGCGTATTCCCCTCCCCGGCCCCAAACGCCTCCTTACTTCCTGCTGGCAGCCGTCACTGTGCTGGCTTCCGTAGCTGCAGCAGTTGCTCTGGCCATGGGGGCGTGTCCCCTGGCCTCCTCAGAGTGACAGAAGAGTGACGGCTGTCAGCAGGAGGTAAGGAGGCATTTGGGGCCAGGGAGGGGAATACGCAGCTGTGCGGAGCCTGCTCCAACAGCTGCGCATCCCATGGGGCCCTTTGTGCAAACGGCCCCAGACCCCATGATCAATGCTGATGCAGCCACTGAGTGTCTTTAAACGTAGAGAAAAGCAGGATATAAAGAGTAACTCTTCTTCTTCCATTTCATTTATGGTCCAATCCAGAGAAGGAAGCGAATTGTGTTATAGAGGAAGCTCGACTTCACCTGATCAATGAGCACTTTAAAAAGAAACTGGTGTTTTAGAGGATACACCTTTCTTCCTTTGAAATGCAATATCACAGTGGGGGAACCAGTTTCAAATCATGAACTGAACCCACTGAAAAATGAAACAAATGTTAATTTCCCTATTCCTTCCCTGAGCAGCTACATTCCCTAGACATAATTCTCTAAGGGATGGAACGTCCAATGACAAACCCCCAGACAATGGGACTCATGAAATGAATCCTGTGTGTCCATTGGTGGTGTCCACTGGTGTCCACTGGCCTTTTTATCGTCCCCCCTGCCCCCAAGACTCTCCATCCACCCTAAACCCACCCCAAACAGAAAGCTAGACCTTGGGGCCACCAACCTTCCTTTTCCCATGCCTTCTTCCAGTCCCCAAACACCTACCTGGCTTGGTGGGAGAACACCCTCCATGTTCGACCCACCAGCTGCCTTCCCTTCCTCCCTCTCATCCCCCAAACACCAACTCAGCCTGCTGGGAGAGCACCCTCAGTACTAGGACCACCAGCAGCCATCCCATTCTCATCTCCTGGCCCTCTACCAGTCCCTCAACTCTTATACTGCCTGGCAGGAGAGCACCCTCTGTGCCAGGCCTTCCCTTTTCTCCCCTCTCTCAGCCCACAAACACCTCCCCAGCCTGGTGGGAGAGCACCTTCCTTGCCGATGACAGAGCACCCTTCATGACAGGCCCACCAGTGGCCTTCTCTTCCTTCTCTTCCGTCCCCCACGCATCTCCCACCCCTGTCACAGCTGTCATTCTGCTCCATGCTTCTTCCACCCCTCACTGCTGCTGCCACCCCCACCACTTCTGCCACCTCACCACCACTTCTGCCACCATCTGCTGCTTCTGCCATCCTCCCATCCAATCTACCCCAGTCTACATCTAACACTTTCTCTATTACAGTGTCTTTGTGTGAATGTGCCTATGGAATTACAAAAGAATTGGGCTCTTCTGCATTCAAATTCTGTGATATACCTCTGAGTCTCTCCAGCACTAGCTCTTTCTTTCTTTCTTTCTTTCTTTCTTTCTTTCTTTCTTTCTTTCTTTCTTTCTTTCTTTCTTTCTTTCTTTCTTTCTTTCTTTCTTTCTTTCTTTCTTTCTTTCTTATTCATTCATTCATTCATTCATTCATTCATTCCACCTTTCTTGCTCAGACTCCACAGCTATGGGAATTTCTCACTGAAACTGGCAACCTGCAGAAGACTAGGGGGAGGAGAGGGACATGGAGGGTTGGCCATCTGTGATGGCATGTCCTTATTTCTGGGAAAATCTGGAAATGGTGCCATGTATCGCTAGGAATCACTGAAAACTCTATGCTTTGAAAATCAAGTGTCTGGCAATTCCTAGAAAAGTGTGATATCACTTCCTGGAAAAACCCAGAAATATTGTCATGCTGTCATGGACTATATTTTCTTTTCCTGCTGATCACTGGAGTGCCAGCAGGCAAGGACTGCTAGCGGCAGGACATCTCCCACCCCTAGAAGGCATATGGGAACCCTAATACTGGTAGAAGTGATAAGGAGGCCTTACTATGGAACTACCTGCCAAAACATTGTTTCATCACGTAGGGTTGGAGATTCAGACAGTCCAAATCCGGATTTTGACCAAATCTGCACTGATTCGGACAGATTCGGATGACCAAGGTCCGAATCTGAGCTGTCCGAATCCCATCAGATCCGAATCCATGGGATTCGGATTACCAGCCAAATTGTGTTTTTATTTTTTTGGTGTTTTTTCACGTTTTGGCCTGCAGGGGGTGCATTTTTAAACATATCGGCACCAAAATTTCAGGGTAACATCAGGGGACTGTCCTGATGATACCCCCAAGTTTGGTGAAGTTTGGTTCAGGAGGGCCAAAGTTATGGACCCTCAAAAGGGGTGCCCCTATCCCCCATTCTTTCCAATGGGAGCTAAGGAGATGACGGCTACCCTTTTGAGGGTCCATAACTTTGCCCCCCCTGAACCAAACTTCACCAAACTTGGCGGGTAGCATAAGGACAGTCTCCTGATGATGCCCTGAAATCTTGGTGCCAATATGTCAAGAAATGTGCCCCCTGCAAGCCAAAACGTCAATAAACACCAAAAAATAAAAACGCACCCAAAATTCCTGGATTTTCCCACAGATTCGGGCCAGTCCAAATCTGCAAGTTTCGGAATTCGGCCAATCCGAATCCATTGATTTGAATCTGGGCCGAATCTGAATTGGAACAAATCTGGCTGGTATTGACCAACAGCATCCTGGGAATCAGGATTGATAGGAAAGGTATTTCTCATGTCTCATATTCATAGGGACATTTGGAGCCATAAGAACTATATATCCCAGTGTTGCTGCACAAAGCTTCTGTATTCCCATAATACTGCTATAATATCTAATTGTCAGGCATGCACCATACTTGGCCTGGCAGTTTGCACGTAGGCATCCTGTATGCAGATGGCCCAGCCATTATCATCGCCCAAGGCCATGGGGCCTCTTTCTTTAGCTCGCAAGTAACTAGAAATAGTGCTCAGCTGTTACTGCTTATTGGCCTTCCTGGAGGTGTGGCCTGCCTGTCCCAAAAACAATGTCTCTTCTCACTGTCCTTTCACAAGCTGATATTATGGGAATGTGAGGGTTGGGGGATACTGGGTTGAGTCAAACTGTAACATTCAGGTATATACCAGGGGGCCGAGAGCCAAATCCCAGTTTCGGCTATCTGGCCGTTAAGCTGACACAGTTCTAATAAAGCTCTTGACCCATTCTTGAGACTTGTTATTGACTGGGATAACAGACCCTTACACTAATGAAGGTTCTGCTCTGAGCACTCCCTGTGGTAAGACTCTGCCATTGATTTGGCTTTCATGAGTCAGATTAAGTTCTGTCTTACAAACCTTAGACCACAATACATGTATTAGTTTGATGCCAAAGCTGTAAGTTTTAAATTACCACAATATTCTGTATTATTTTTCTTTATAGTTGGCATCAGATAAGTTTAGGGGGAAACGAAGAGGGCAGCAATAAAACCAGAGTAATGGCTAGAATAGGTCAAGGGCAGGGAAATATATATTTTCTATTATTTTGCATAGTTTTACCTCAGTACTGAATGTCCCTAGGGAGATTGCCTTTTACATCAAACAAGCATATTTAAAAAGCGCAATAATTTTAAACATGTATCCACTGTCATCTCTCCAAAGTTTTATGTGACCACACCATCCATATGGTAGAAGTATGAGATGCAAAAGTTCTGTGCTTCATATTGATTCTTCATATTGAAACACAATCTCCTCTCCCAGTCACACTTTCAGCATTTGATTATGTAATCCATAGTAATTACCAGGTTACTATAATTATATAATAATGAATGTAATAATGCAATAAATCATTAGGAGTTTGAAAATGACATTATGTTATACAACGCCTTGACTTTAATTATAGAGGTGCAACCATCTCATTTATTTTAGTAATTTTTAAACTTGGCACCAAAGACCTCTTGATATAACCTACCCAAACATGCAACTAATTAAGTGTACTTACATAGACCAATAACAGGCCCTTTTGATTGGTTTATGGACTAATAATCGGGTGCCCAAGAAGATAAATGATGAGGTTGGAGGCCAAAGTTTAAGTGGGTTGGATAACAGCCGAGTGGCAAAGTGCTGTTATTATTTCTGTGGTCTGGCAAGCACTTGAAGATATTGATACCACTTCAGAACACTCATGTATACATTTTAAAGAGGTTGTTACATGGCCACAGAGTATTTTTTTCCAGATTCAAATATTGGTGAGAAAAGGGAGTTTGGGGACAAAGGGTTTATCAAAATGCTCCCACACCTTTTGGTGGCGGAATGGCAGCAAACAGCTGCATCATTATTTTTGATCCACCTGTATTTTTGTGTGTGTGGTTTCTTTCAAATCCAAACAGTGAGGTTGTTAGGTTGTCAATCAGATTTGGCTAGGTAATTGACATGAGTGAGAGCAAACAATTGTATTCAGGGTAAGAGTATTACGCACAAGATTAGTTCGGTCTCAGCAATGTTCAGCCAGATCCTAAGCAGAAAGCACATTTCCAAATCAGTTGAAAGCAATGGGTCTAGAAGAGTATAACTCTACTTGGGATAGCATTGATTGTTTCTGAGCCAAATATGATTAGTTATGTGATAAGTTCATTGTTTTTAGTAAAAAGGTGTTTCTTTTTCTCTAACAGGCACTGAAATGACAGTTACCAAGACTGCAAATAAGGTAAAAAATATAATGACTAGTGAACTAAAGGGTGATATATGGTCCAAAGGATATGAGAGGTGTGGCCACCGAGGGCACACCTTGAAAGGAAAAATGTTTGTGAAGCAGCATACACTTGCACACATTTCAAACCAGCACCAGGTGCGCTAGGGACCAGCACTAGGTGTGCTAAGGACCATCATTACTTCTTCTGAGTTTTATGTTACTAAATGGAGAGAAATATATCCAATACTCACAGGATTTATTTAAATATTTCGATTTCTGATCTATTCTATTTCCCTAGGGTTTTAGCAGGGAATAATTATCCCAAACTATCACTGTGAAGGTCAACGTTTTGAATGTTGTTAGCTAGAATAATGCAAAAAAAAAAACAAGTATACACCTGTATTCTTCCCTTTATCTGCCTGGTTCTTTAATTTCCAATACACTTGGGGGAAGGCTCAGACACTGGCAGAACCAAAAGGCAGTGGGAAGTCAATACCTCCCAACTTGTTTTCCCATTCCAAAAGTCAGAAGCCATCAAGGATATCCCCAGGTGAATTGTAGTCACTTTGCATTTATAGCTGTTTGTGTTGCTTTCAGTCTACAATCATTCCTTTGTTATTTGCCAAGTGCTCTGATGAGTAGTCCGAGACATTCTAGCTTCTTTTGAACAACTAATGTAAAACCTATTGAAACGAAAGTACTTTAGTATAAACAGTAAACTCTCTTAATTGTCTGGTTTTTGTTTTCCAGGAGGCCTCCTTCCCTAAGGATGCAGGCGAGAAAAACAGCATGTTTCACAAAGCACAATAAAAGCAATGAGAAAAATAACATTTTATGTGCAGATACAATTTGGATCACTAGAGCATTTCTGCAGAATAAAGGGTTGATTGTGACACCCCTCCCTTCTGGCTGTGGCCAAAAACGCAGTACCTAGGTGACTCCTCTCCCCTAGAGATGCCAGCCTCCAGGCAAGACCTGGGAATCCCCTGGAGTTATAGGTCAACTCTAGATTGCAGAGATCTGTTCCCTGGAAGAAAACGAATGCTTTGGAGGGTGGACTCTACAGCACTGTACCCCACTATCAGAAGCAGGTCAATACATCTATCTGACTATACTATAAGGGGTGGGGTATAGGAGAATGATTCTGTTTATTTTCAGAAGCTCAAAAGGACTTTTTCTGGCATTTCATGGAGTAGAGAATGTGTGTGAGAGAGAAAAAGAGAAGTGAGGGGAAAGAGAAACATTGCGAAATAAAATGCTGCAGATATAATCTTCCTTGAATTCCACTCCATTAGCTCAAAAGGCACTGAGTTTATGAAGTCTGCACTGGTGAACTGGTAAATTAGAAATTCACAACACCATTTTGTTATCACACTCTGACTGCATTAATGGATACTAGAACTGACTTGGTTTCAAAACCCCAGATAGAAAGAATAGCTGCATAACCCACCCTGAACCCTTGGGACAGAGCGGAGTAAATAGCCAACAAGTAGATGAACATTGCAGACTGGGCTTGTACCCCAGAGTGACCCACATGGATGCCGATCCTACAGGACTGCCTCCAAGCTAGGTGTCACGTAAACAAAGATCACTGAAATCATGTTGGCAGAAAATCAGCATGGTCCAATGCCAGTGGTGGTTAAACACGGAATAATAAACTAATATAACTTTCTACTTTTTAATAGGAACATGCACTTCAGAATCAGAAATATTAAGAATTCATAAAGTAATACCACATTCAGAATGTTTCTATATCTGCATTTTATGCTTCTGACATTTGGAATAATTCTGAAATCCCACTAGCCCCCACAGAAACTAGGCTAGGCCACCTGAATAAATGAAGGTGAAAAAAGGTAAACATTCCCCAGACAGCCTGATGCAAAGGGAGGGGAGGAGAGTTGAGTGTCCCCTCATTAGTGTTGCCATGGTTTTGCTAAGGGAAGGGTAAGAGTAAATCCTGTGAAGGACTTCTGCCTACATTTATGGAATCCCAAAGGTGGCACATACAACAGAAAACACTTTAACATTGATTCTTTCCAACTGAAAGAACAGCATAGTAACTTTTAAACTCCCCTGCTATTCCTTGACCATTTCTTGATGATTAAGGTTGAAACAGTTTTCTTTGTGTTTCTTTCAAAGACTGGCATCCTACATTTAATTGCAACTCTGTCTCTTGCAGTATGTAGAGGATTGACAATTCTGGGTTGGGAAATTCCTGAATATTTTGGAGATGAAACCTAGGGAGGACAGGCTTTGGGGAGATGAGGAACCTCAACAGGGTATAGTGCCTCCCTTAGGGGGAGGGCGATCTATAAACTGAATGAATAAATAAATAAATAAATAAATAAATAAATAAATAAATAAATAAATAAATAAATAAATATTCAAAAGCCACCATTTTCTTAAGGGGAATTGATCTCTGCACCTGGCAATTAGCTGAAATTCTGGGAGGTCTCCAGGTTTCATCTGGATACTGGCAACCATAATTTGCTATGCTTAGGAATAAGGTAGGAATAGATTTATGCATTAACTATGTCAGAGATTAATCTGGAAAGAACATGCTCAGCTCTTTGAAAGTCATTAGTCATAGGGATAAGGTTTATTAGAGTTCTGCATTCAGGATTTACCATTCCCACACTCTAATCACTGCCCAATGTTCAGGCACTGCTCGCAAATTCTAGTGACTGCTGCACACTAGACACTTGTTCAGTTTGGTTTGAGCTCCCTAATAGGGTCAAAGGATGAGGAAAACTTTTTTTAAAGCTGTTAGACTTGTGGGAAATAGCTGTTTACTTTAATATAATTCTTTATATTAATGTAATATAATTCTGAAATATTGGAAATCCCAAATCTTTTTTTAAAAATTACAAATTCCAGAACCAGCATCTGAGTCAAAATTTTGGTGCTGGTGCACATCCCTACCTTTTATTGAGATTTCAAGATGCATCAACTGTGGCCAGTCACCTTACTCTGTCTATTTGTTGTATTATCCCAGTAAATAAATGAATATGTCATACTTACTTCCCAGTCCCATGCTGTTACTTTTGACGAAGTTTGTATCTCGAAGGCCAAGGGCCTATAGGGCAAAAAAGGCAAAGGCATACAGTACTGCCCCCACCTGCCTGTAGAATGCCCTTGCAAGCCATTGCTGGGGCTTCCCACAAGTTTATGTTGCTGCCATAATACAGAGATACTCCAACAACTCATTTTGTCTGTTTCAGCTAATAAGCCAATAATAGTCATTTCTCAAAATACATGATTTGTCCATGATAACCCATGCTTGATCACATCCAAGATTACATAGATTACTGTAGTGTTTCTATGTGGGACTGCCTTTAATGTTGATAATGTTGGGTGTTGCATATAGGGATCGTATCAGCCCTGTGTTGAAAAAAATTAACTGACTATCCATCTCTCTCTTGGCACAATAGCCTACACTGATGCCTACTGCTAAGTTACTAACAACACAATCCAGAGCTGTTGGCCGGGTGGGGTTGACACTGCTTGAGCACTGCCCTGCCCGCTCCAAAGGGCTTTTCTGCAGAGTGGGGAGCCCAAAAATATTTTTAAAAATCCTACCTGAACCTGCTCCTTAGGGGAGAGTAGAGATATGCCACAAAAATCACAGTGTATCTTGGCCAGCAGCCCAGTCAGAGTATGGGGGGCCAAGGAAGCTCTGGAGACCAACTAAGATCAATCCTGCTCATGGAATACTCCCAGAATGCCTCCAGGATGCTGGCATAGCTCTGGGCAGCACAGGTATGCCAGCAGGGGCTGGGCACCATGGCCAGGCATCCCAGAGCCCTGCTGTGGTTGGACACTGGTGGGCTTGCCCCTATGCTGGCATAAGTGCCCCAGAGAGGGCCAATCTGCCAGCATAAATCTATGCCACTTCCAGAGGGGGATTCGCCCCTGCCTTCTGGATTGTGCTGCCCATGGCTTGGGACCATGATCCTTGAAGGGCTTCCTTCTTCCACATTGCCCAGTTAATTGCAAGCCCTGCTTTCTGTGTCCCAACCTGCAGAGGCGAACCAGATAGTGACAACAGAGAGGGCTTTTACAGTAGAGGCATCTACCCTTTGGAATGTCTTCTCCTTTGTGGCTTGCTAAGTTAGTGCTGACTATTCTTTCCTTTAGATGCAGAGCCAAAGCAAACTTTTAACTGAGAGGATCCATTTTGATAACTGTTTTATGATCTGCTTCAAGCCTTTAGGACAGCTTTATCAATATCATTTTAGACCGCTCTGTTTATGTGTATTCATGCTTTGGATTGTTTTTATTGGCATGTTTTTATTGACTTGTTTTTTTCTTTTTACTGGCTTCATCCATTCCATTGATTTCTTTTTATAGGCTTTGCAACTCTGATTGATTTGATTTCTTGTCTTGGTTGGGGTTTTTTTAATGGCAAGCTTCTTCAAGTAGGTGGCATACAATTTTTCTACACAAATATAAAAAAAATTGCATGAAGTAGTCAGGGGGCTTGAAAGAATCATGCAAATGCTAAGAGTCATTATTTTCCCAACAGAAAGATTGCACACAAGTACAGCTCAATACACATACACAAACATACAGCACTTGGCATGCTTGATCACATTTGTGGAACTCTGATAAATTAATTCCGTTCTCCTGCAGACTCTAGATATTCAGATAGGTCAAAAAGGTGGTTTCACAGCAGTTATATATGCCTTTATTTTCAGAAAGGAGTTAAGCCTCATTTTTCCTCTTGCCATTCGGTATCTCATTCCTGTTCTTCCCACTCTACTGAAGCTTGGCTAGTCACAACAAGATCTGACTTTGTTTTACTGTTTCATCAGTTTCCCTATATTGCCATCTGTAATATGATCTCACCTGTGATTTATGTCACCAGGACTAAAACTTAACAGTCCATGAAATTTATTGCATATTGTTTGATTCATTTGTACTGAACTCACATCTAATGCTACCTAAACTCCAAATATATCCCTTGCAGGCCATTCAGTGTGAATGATTTGTTGTGGTTGGGATGCAAAATATGAAATTGCTGAGGGGATTTTTATTACAGCATAAAAATTAGTCAGAGGTTTCCTGGAAAATCTACCACCGTCATTATGTCATTCATAATCTTTTCCCACCAAATCTACACTTCATGCAGGATCTCAGTCTTCCAGATTTATATAAGTTACAACATGAATATGTACAGCTTAATTTATAGACCTTCTTCACCTCCTGCTTCTTAATAACATGGTGAATTGACAGTGATGCACAAATGTTTTATTCCACTGAATCAACAATGTTATATTTCTCCATCTGTTCAAAGCCTGCTGAAGACTGAGCATTTCTGTTCATCTTCCTTGCCTGTGTGATCTGAAATAAATTTTGAATGACATCTTATCTCAGATGACTAAAGTATTATCTATCTATGATGACAGAGGTGACACAGAAAACCACAACGTATCAC
This sequence comes from Sphaerodactylus townsendi, assembly GCF_021028975.2. NCBI lineage: Eukaryota > Metazoa > Chordata > Lepidosauria > Squamata > Sphaerodactylidae > Sphaerodactylus > Sphaerodactylus townsendi. Next base: position 93,524,610 of record NC_059433.1, read on the forward strand.
AGAAGCCTCACTATTGGTTGAACTGTTGTGATGCCACAAAATGCCAGTGAATATTCCAAGTGATCAAGGTCATATAAAAATATTGAAAATGGGTTTTATTGATGTAAAGGGATGAAAGGAGTTTATGTGGTTGAGAATTAGAATTCACATGCACTCTAAGGTTGGGTGCTGCACATTGTCAATGGGCATTGTATAAATAGTTGTGACAGGCTAAATTTCATGCTTGGATGGAACTGTTACATTCCAACGCCTTCTCCCGATCCTTTCCTATATAGTGGCTGATTCTGCTACTGCTGGAGCCCAAGGATTTTAAGCTATTGACTCAAATTATTAGAAACCCCTACCTAAACCAGCACAGAAAGCTCTTTTAGAAAAGCTAGCTAGCTAGTTTGTTTGCTTATTAGAGTATTTATATCCCAGAGTGTTACAGTGGTTAAGAGGAGGTGGACTCTAATTTGGAAAATGGGGTCTGATTCCCCACTCCTCCACATGAGCAGTGGATTCTAATGTGATGAACTGGATTTGTTTTACTGCTCCTACAAATAAAGCCTGATGGGTGACCTTGTCAAAGTTCTCTCAGAACTCTCTCAGTTCTCTCAGAACTCTTTAAACCCCATCTACCTCACAAGGTGTCTGTTGTGCGGAGAGGAAGGGAAGGAATTTTAAGCCACTTTGAGATACCTTATGGTTAAGAAACGTAGGGTATAAATTCAGACTCCCGGTCTTCTTCCCACCTTTCTTTTTTGGGCTTAATGTGGCTTAACATGTAAAAAGTAAATAAAATTCCAAGTAATCCATTCCCCCCAAGACGCTTACAACCTGCTCCCTAAAATGTCCTTGCAGTATCTCCTAATAGCAACAAAAAACATTTTCACCCTTCCTCCTTCACATTCTCAGTGAACTTGTTCCATAGGATAAGAGCTATTTCAGAAAAAGCACAAGTTCTGCCTGACACCAGGTGAGCTACCTAAAGCAGGGGAACAGCTACTCTGAGGTAACCAGACAGAGGTAGTTAGTGCACAGGAACACAGGGAAAGAGATCGCCCTTATATATGCACATCCACAGAAGGCTTTAGAGATCACAATCAGCCCCTTGGGAACTTTTTTCAGTTACATTCATCTTGTAAATTGGTCCCTATATGGATTTTGACTACCTAGCCACCTAGCTATTCTGATGTTATGATGATCTGTAGCTTCCAGATTTACTGGTATAATTTATTTTATTTTATTAGATTTCTACCCTGCCCATTCCCAGCACAAGCAGAGTTCAGGGTGGTTAACAACAAATATAATTCAATAATCAATAATTTAAAAATAAATCATGAATATATCTATATCTATCGATAGATAGATAGATCGATAGATCGATAGATCGATAGATCGATAGATGTGTGTGTGTACAATATGCATACACACACGCGCGTGTGTGTGTAAATATAATGCACTCTGTGGGACTGTCTTTGAAGAACTTGCTCCTTCATTGTTAGCTCCCTTGAGTCTGAGGAGAGAAAGCAGAATATAAATGTATTAAATAAAAATGGGCAGCCAATGTAATGTTTTTAAAGTAAGTGAAAAGAGATACCTCTTGCTAGCCGCTGGCAATAAATAGGCTGCCGCATTCTGAACCGCTTGCATTTTGAAAATGTAATTTTGATCTTTTTCATATTCTAGGTGAGCCCTGTTTGGCCCTGCCATGTGTATTGTGTTTTTGGATAGCATCTTATAAGTCACCTTGGGTTTTAGAGGAAAAGTAGGGTAAAAATCTGTTTAACAAATGAATGTAATAAATAAATACATGATAAATGCTTTCTAGTGAGGGATGGGGGACACTGAAAAAGACATTGCAGGGGAAAGCAATGGCAAACCACCTCTGCTTCTTGCTTGTCTTAAAAGCCCTTGATGTGGTCACCATGTTAGTTTTGACTTGACAGCACATGCATATGGAAGTGCTTTTTAATGTTGCTGAAATTTCTAGAGATTCCCCTTGACATTAAGAAAATTTTTCTCTTTGGGAAGAGACAACCTGCCTTATTGCTTCTCAGGAATAATGGGAGGCACTTTGCCAAATCACCTGTCAGATGGCCAGCATGGTTTGAGGTTCATCAGACTCTTATAAATAAATCACATGAGAAGGGCCAAAAGAACCTATTAATTGTATTCATTCCCTTATTTTAATTATCAGTCTCATACAGCTGAACTCATGTTCGTGGCGACATTGCACATTCTACAATATTCATTTTCCAGCAGGGTGTCCTCAACTATGTGATCAGTTCTTGAAAACTGCTATTATAAATTGGGGCTTGTAATCATTATAGGAGCTCTGTGGCACAGAGTAGTAAGCTGCAGTCAAGGCTCTGCTCAGAAATATGGCCTGAGATTGACCTTGGCAGCAATTTCTCCCTGGGTGTGGGAAAGGGAGAGGGGCAGGCTCACTGCCAACATCCAGCCCAGCATGGGGTTGGGCTGCCCAGCTGGCACGGGCTGCCCAGCTGGCACGAGTGAGTGATGTGCCTGGATAAGGCGGGGGCTGCAGCCTTATATGGGCAAGTCAGGCCATCCCGTGCCTCTTCTCAACCTAGCACCGATGGCTTCTCCCACCCTCTCTACCTTGATGGTTTGAGTTTTTTGTTGTTGGCATTCTGGTCACGGTGATTGTTGTTATTTGCATTTCAACTGTCACAGCTTGCCAAGCTGTGCATGGGGAATGGTCCATTCAGGTGAAGAGGAGCTTGTCTGCCAGCCCCCATTTGGTGGGGCCTCCATAAGAGGACTGGGGGGTGGAGCAAGTCTGAGAACCACATGCCCAGGTGGAGGCTGCTGGTGGCTCGCACCCCCTTGAAGCAAGAGGAGTTCATCCAGAGACCAGCACCCAGGTGGCTCCCACTATCTCGCTGCTCCGGGCGTTGATGTTTTCCCCCATACATTGGGCTGGGAGAAAGCTATTACTGGGGGAAAAGCAGAAATGCTGTCCAGAGGTGAAACCCCCATCAAGACGTGCTTCCCAGTGCCAGATCCATCCCTGTGCTGCGTCTCTGCTTCCTTTTGCCAGCACACCATTAAAACAGCTGTGGTCAAATTTTAGCCACACAATGGGATTTTCTGTGTCTCCTTCTGCACGGTCGGTCCGCTTCCTCCTTCCTTGGGCGGCAACCTGGATTTGATCCCAACAGAAGTCAGGTTTGGGTAACCAGCTCAAGGTTGACTCAGCCTTCCATCCTTTTAAAATTGGCAAAATGAGTACCCAGCTTTCTGGGGGTAAAATACAGATGACTGCAGAAGGCAATGGCAAGCCACTCGTTAATATAGTCTGCCTAGTGAACGTTGTGATGTGACGGCACTCTTGGATCAGTAACAACCCAGAGCTTGCCCAGGGGACTACCTTGTAATAGTCACAGCTAAACATTTTTGCAAACTTTGCTTTGCAAACATGCAACTTACTTTTTTTAAAAAACAAAAAAGATATCATTATCCAGATTTTTTGCAGTCTACAAATAATTCAAGTAATCATACTGCTCTGTCCTCCAATATGCTAACTGTCAGATGGCAATGGGAGAAGCAGTAAGAGGCAATGTTTTCCAATTGATTTCCATTCCCTTTTCTTGCCTCTGGGAAAAATAGCAACAATGGAGCCTTCAGGATAGGAGTTACAACAAACTGGATCATAAGAACAGTGATGCAAAACAGGTACCAGCTGGCAAGTCTGAGGTGAAACCCCCATCAAGACTGGTGCTGGCATAACATTTTGATTCATCATCATGCTAGCTCATGCACCGATCTACTCATGTGTTTCACTGTTCTAATTTTCTGCAAGCAGAAACAGTTAAAGAATACGCCTTATGAATAAAGTAATTTATATGCAGAACATGAAGATCCCCATGAACACACATATGAATACAACATGAAGGTGCCTCATACTGAATCAGACCTTTGGTCCCTCAAGGTGTTTACACACACTGGCAGCAGCTCTCTGGGGCCTCAGGTCACCTCCTGCATGATCCTTTTGTTACTGGAGTTCTTGGGTTTTGAATCTGTGAGCTTCTGTACATGAAGCAGATGTTCTTCTGCTGAGCCACAGCTCTTCCCCATGATTCTAGTCTGCTGCTGAAGGGTGGGAACTTCAGAAGCCACATTCATTTACCTGTGGCTTGAAGATGTTGCAGTGTCCCTGGTATCTACCATACCCAGTGGTATCACTGGGACTACAGGAGCTGATACCCTGTTTCTCCGAAAATAAGACATCCCCTGAGAATAAGATGTAGTATAGGTTTTGCTGAAGTGCTAAATATAAAACATCCCCCGAAAGTAAGACGTAGCCAAGTTTTTGTTTGGAAGCATGCCTGTCGAACAGAACATGCAGCTATGGAGCGGAAAAATAAGACATCCTCTGAAAATAAGACACAGCGCATCTTTGGGAGCAAAAATTAATATAAGACACTGTCTTATTTTCATCAACGAGTGTACTCAGTCGCATTGTCCAACATCTCCTCGCAAAAGGGTTAGGTATCCCTTTCTCAAACCTTGCCCCATACTAGTGGCAATTCCTTTTTCATATAAACCACCGCCCAAGAGCTATGACAGCTTTCAACCTGTGGATGGGGTATGGAACTGTCCCAGAATTTCAACTCCTGATGACAGAGACCTTTTCTGCATTCTCTTTTTCCTTGAAGTTCTTGATTCTTTGGTTTTATTTTAAAAGTTTCCCATTTGTTTTACTTCCTCTTGGTTTATTCAATACAGCAGAAGATTAAAACTAGCTAACTTCACTCTAATTTAAGTAGCAGCTGCTTCCTCCAGGTATGATATCGAATTAACCACTAGAGGAAGCAAAACCCAAGTGATCAAACAGGACCTTGGACAAGAGATAGAGAATGTGGCAAAGCCCAGAGACCAGTTCCCCTGGAGAAAGTGGCTGCTTTGGAGACTAGATTGAATAGCATCACATATCACACTGAGGTCCACCCTCTACAAGCTCTGCCTCCACATCTCTAGCCATTTTCCAACCAGGAGTTGGCAACCCTAGACTGTACAACAAGTGCAGTTCTCTGCATATCGAAGATTCTGATATCAAGAGGTCCTGGGATTCAGTTTGTGTCAACAGGCAAGTCCTTGCCCTAGTTAGAGACAGAAGTAACTTATGTCCTTACTGCTCCTGTCTGCCTAAGGACAGGGCTTGAAGCAGAAAGTTAGAGGTATTGATTCATCCACTTTCTTGCCCATACTCAGTTGCAGCTTACTTCTACCACTACTTACCTACCACTATCAGACACAGGTGGGGTCTCCATACTTTGATATCCCAGTGTACAGGGCAGAGAAACTTTGTGTCCATGAACTGTGCCACAGACTGCTATCAGTGAAAAAAGTGTTATATGGTTGAATCAAAGCAAATATGCAGAAGGGTCTTTGCTGTCTTCCCCTTCGTTCTGCAAGTTCTGTGCCCACAACGCTACTGATGAGGATCAGGTAACCTCCAGAACAATGGACTGTGCAGGACAAGGGGCTTCAGCAAATGGCAGAAATTGCACCTATGCATAATTTGAGCAAGCCCTGTGAATGGAGCAAAGACTAACACCACAATGATTGGGGAATTTCGGCTCCTGTTGATGCATTACATACCATTATGGAGGTCATCCCAGACTACCACAATGGCTGATGAAAAGTGCATGTGGATGCAGAGGGAGGGAAAATAAGGTGATTATCTCTTTCATGAACTCACTGCAATTGCAGAAGGCTTGGATTCCACCCTTAGTTCTATCTCCATCAGATAGGTCACGAAAATTATGCAAAAACAGCTGAACGAGGTACTACTGGAAATAATGCTTATTTATAAAATTGTATTGGCATCTGAAAGGCACACAAACTTCTGTTGCTGTTTATGAAATGAAGTAAACAATTTAAAAATAAAGCATACAATGCTTAAACACGTCATTGTGGAGGCTAAAAGTCTAGGACTATTTATGCTTTTGTGGTCTGCCTCAGTGAGCATACATTCCTTTGGGGTCAGATTCTTTGTTGTACAGATGTTTTCCCTGCTAACAAACTCACTGCCTGCAGACCAGAGAAACCCTAAGATTTGTGAAAGCCTGCACAGGGAAAGCAAAGCAGACCAGTGGGTGGTCACCTTCCTTTTGGTTTTCCACTCTGCCTCATGTTCTTCTGCTCTGGTGCTACTTTAGGATGTCTGTGGCAAATTCATAAACAACATTTGAGAGGAAACATGGGTAAATCTGTATGTACTATTCTTTTTTTAAAAAAACCCTGCCATTAATGTTTTTGCTGATTGCTATTTTTATAAATTATTTAAATTTTTGGAATGATACTCATAATATTTTGAATAGAATGGTTAGGGAACAATAGTCTTTTAAATACTTTGTATTATCTTATCATACAGACATATAGGAGCCAAGAAACTCCTAATTAAATTGAAGGACACATTTGATTAATCCAAAACATTAGCTAAATATAAGGTATTCTTTCAGTTGCAGAAATGGTTGTCCTCTGGAGAAGGGCCAGAAGTTATATATTACACTTCTCAGTTATAGTAACCCCTGGCTTCCTTCCAGTTAGTTATGTTTGTCATAAAACAACTGAAAGGCAAGTGACTGGTTCAAAAAAAAATTCTCCATCTAAATTTTCCTCTTTCACTGATCCACAAGTTTTAGGGATGCATTTCTTGAGAATGTCAACTTAACAAATGCTGTGAATGTCAAGTCTTAACACACAGCAAGCTCCAGAAATGGTTCTTGTTGAATTTCTTACTCTTGCATTCCTCTAAAGTCCATCTCAGATGAAGTGGTATTTTAAGTAGGTCCTTAAGTAGGGTGTTTGTTGTGAGCGGGGAAGGGCAAGGAGATTATCAGCCCCTTTGAGTCTCCTGCAGGAGAGAAAGGGGGGATATAAATCCAAAACTCCTCCTCTTCCTCCTCTTGTTCATCTCAACCTAAAAAGACATTAATAGCATTTACATGGCAATTCTCCAGTGCTGGACATATGATCAGTAGGGGCTTCAGAGGCATGGTCATCATTGAGACATTAGGTACTTATTATTTTATTATTTTGGGAAATGTATGTCCTACTTTTCTATTATATTGTAACATGCTAGGTGACTTATGGCAATAACATCAAAACAGATAAGGAACATTAGACTGCTCAAATGCATTAATAAACAGAAGAATAACCACAGCAAGAAACAAACACAAACCCAGTCATGAAACAGCAGTCAATGCAAAAATTAAAACATCAGTCAAAACATTTTAAAATCTGTGGGTTGTCAGCTTTAGAAAAACCCTAGAAAGAAGGCTAAGAAGAAAAAGAATGAAAAGCCCACTGGGAACATAGTCTCACAAGGCTCAAAATAAAGGGGCATAGTGAGCTCCCTGGGGGGGAAATGCCGTATTAAGAAGATATTAAATTTATGTATTAATTAAAATATTCATACCCCACTATTCCTTTGTGACTCAAGGCAGTCTACACATCCAAATTAAAAACATACAAAGTAAAATAAACATTCTCATCATCCCCTCCCTCCAAATACCTCCAAGCCTACAAATAAAATGGTCTTACTACATCTTCTAAACACCTAGAAATGATGTGCCGCTCACCTCTTCAGGGAGCCCATTCTACAAAGTGGGAGCTACAAGGGAAGTGGCACAGGTTCTGGCTGATGTCAGAGGAACAGCTTGGGGAACAATCAGAAGGTTGCCACTTGAGCACCACAGTTGCCACACAGGGTCACATGGGGAAAGATAGTCTTCTGGACATGCAATACCTAGGCTTTGAATTGAACTCAAGAACAAGTTGGCAGCCAGTATAATTATTTTTAAATAGGCAAGAAATATCAGTAATGGTTAAGATTGTTGGAATAAGCGACTTCTGCATGCCTGGACACTGGGGGGTGCTGTATATCACTCTAACTGTGATGTTGCCTCTCTTGTTTGCCCTCCTTGTCTGGGCCAGGAGACCGCCCACTAACTTCCTTTCTTCCCCATGCTAGCTTCACTTCTGCTCTAGCCTTTGAACCGAGCGCATGGTCAATGGCAGCCTGCTCAGTGGGGCCTTTGCCACTGCAGCATCCACTCACTTCCACACACGCAGTGATGGCGCCAAAGTAGTTGTGCCTTAATAATTTTGTCATATAGGGAAAGTAATCTCTTTTAGACTAGGGTTCTTTCTATTTTACCTTTTCTTGGAACAAAGTTGTGAGCTGAAGATGATTGAATAAATGTAAGTTTTACCTTTTACAGTTAGTTCTCTGGAGAATTTTCGATAAACTGCAGTCAATAACACACACTACTGGAGGCATAATCCATGACTCTAAAACGTAAATCTAACACATACGGGTAGCAGAGATTGGATGGTTATTTTGAAGCCCAAGATATTTTAAAGTTGGAGCAGATTTTTTTTTTCTTGCATGGCTTAGCAGCCATTGCCTTGGTTCTTGTGGTTTTTCTTGCTCTTACCTGGCCTCTAACAGGCCAGTGAGTAACAAAGGTTGCATAGCCTAAAAAGCTTGCTTCCCTTTCTTGTGTGTGTGACTCAATTGAGATTGCAGAGAAAGCCTTTTGCATTAAAAATGGCTCAGCATAAGGCAATTCTTGAGGAAGCTTTACAAGAGCCTGAATTGCTTTTAACCTCCATGGCTCTACAGGATTCAATCCCAAATAAAAGGAAGAGGGCATAGGTTTTTGGTTTTAACTACACCAAAACCAAGAAACAGTGGAAAATGAAGGGACTAGATGGCAAAGAGCAGATGAAAAGTGCTATGAACGTGAATTGTTAGTACCCTCACAAAACTCACACAACTGGTATATGTTAAAGGACAAGATTCTGCCAAAGACATGCTAGAAGCGTTAAAAAGGGTCTTTGGAGAGCAAGACAGAAATAGCAAAGTGAGTTTATTCCAAACAACTATTTTCAATCAAATTACAGCAAGAAAATGGAGATGCTGAATTGCCATACATAGAGAAATTAAGCTGAATCTGATTGATAAGTTAGCAACCACTGGCACAGTTCTGGAGGGAAGAACTGCCGAAAATTGGACTGCTTTTAAGCTCATTGCCTGAGAGAAATATTCAGCTTTTGTGTCTACTGTAAATGGCAAAGACTGCACATTTGAGGAAATCTTCTAGGACTAACTAGGTCTGAATTTCAAGTAAGCTTGTAGAGTATTTCCTCTGAGAGCAAGAGGGAAAAGAATGGCCTCAGTTACATTTCGCCTGCCACAGCTTTCAGAGGCAAGGGGCAGGAACTAAATCATTTGGATACAGAAAATCCAATCCCACAGGGGAAAGGGAGGAGCCCACCCATTTGTTTCCTAAGTGCAATAAACCTGGTCACCTCCAGAGGGAGTGTCGGCCTACGCTAATAAGAATGCTGAGACTGGCAGCAAGCCATCTCACACTGCTTATTCACACACAGACAAAGGGAGGATTTTTTACTCCTAAAAAATTCGCTCAACTTTTGCGTAACAACCCACATGATGATACAAACTAATGAGAAAATATAAGCCTTGGATTATTGATAAGCGGTGCTTCTAGGCACATGGCTTCCAGATGTTGCTTTTGTTCAATGAATTAGATAGAGATGCTGGATGCAATGTGTATTTAGCCAATGGAAAAAACAGATTCCAGTGAATGGAAAGGGCAAAGTTACTTTACATTGCTGGGCAAGTGGATGATAATGGAACTGGAGAGATTGTGGCAGAAAATGTCCTGTATGTTATTCCAGACCTCGCTTCTAATCTTGATCAGCGTCCCTACACTATCGTAGAAAAAAAGGATTTGCTGTTCACTTTGAGAATAATGTGTGCAATCTATCTCTGCAGCGTGGTGGTGAGCTATATTCCACAGGTAAATTCCCTAAGAAATGGAGTCTTTGAACTGGACTGTGAGGAACCACAAGCCTGCTACAGCCAAAGGTAACTTCTACCCAGCAGTCTTTTGGGCTCTGGCATAGGAGGTTTGCCCACTGTGATAAAGGGGCCATCCTGAAGCTGAAAAGCAAGGACTTGGTAACAGGTATTTCTATAAAAGATCTGTCCCAATGATAAATCCAATTGTGTGATTGTTGTTATTTAAGAGGAAAAAAGGGAACTAGGCCTTCATTCCCAAAGCAAAGCTGCAAAGATGCTCTAAGCAGCCTCCTTGAACTTAATTCACTCTCTGATCTCATGTGGACCAATCAAACCAATAGCATCAACTGGTAATAACACCTATCTATTTGTCTTTTATTGATGACTACTCTCGAGATACACTTCGTGTGTGTTATTTGCTAAAAGAAAAGTCTCAGACTGGAACAGAAATTAAGAGACTATGTTGCTATGGTATCTAATAAGTTTAATAGGAAAACCCAAGTAAGTTTTCTCAAGCGGACATGGGAGGTGTGAATACAATTCCATATCTATAAACAATTTCTTTGAGGGGAACATAGGATCCAACACTGGACTTACTGTAGCCCATATCTCAAGCCAGAACAAAAAAAAATGTGGAATTTCTGAAAGAAGAAATCGCTATATAATGGACATGATTTGATTGCATGCTCATTGATTCGAGCCTTCCCACTTAAGCACTGGGGAGGAGAGCAGCAATAAGCTGCAGTTTACTCTACAAAATAGATTGCCACAACCAAAGCCACAGAAGCAACTCCATATGAGTTAAGTGGCATGGCAGGAAACCAAATGTAGAACACATCAGAGCGTCTTTGGATGCAAAGCTTATGCTCACATACCAAAAGAAAAGAGAGATCCAAGCTAGACCCCTACTACGCAAGCAGGTATATATTTATGGGCTATTCTCCAGAAAGTAAAGGATACATGATTTTTGATCCAAAATCTAACCAAATTCACTATATATGCAGAGTTGTGCAGTTTGACGAAGCGACCCAGGAGATGGCAAGCCTGGCTGTGATGGATGACCATTCAGAAGGAGGGAGATGGCGATGAAGCGCACCTCAGCTGATCCTACATCACCCAGAGTCCCAGGGATGACATCACCGTGCAGATGCCAGCAAATGCTCAACCTGAAGAGGGAGCAGGGGTGGAAATCCCAGACCTGGACAGGTGAGGCAGAGGGAGTCACAGACTACTGCGAGGCAGACAGACCTTTGGCCCCTCAGGCTTCATCGCAGGAGCCTAACAAGGGAGTTCCAGCTGAGAAACTTACCTGCATCTTTTACAAGGAAGCTGGCATCACTGCATGAACCAGGCTTCATGGGCTGAGTTACAGCCAATGCCTGGAACCCAGAAGCAAAGAAGTGGGAAAAGAGTAAGGCAGCAACAAGAAGAAATCACTGCACTACATATAAAAAACTAAACATGGACTCTCACAGAACTACCTAGGGTAAGAAGCGTTGCTCCCGGTTGTAAAATGGGTTTTTAAAGCTAAACAAGATCACGGAAGGTCAGATTGAGAGATATAAGGCCAGACTTACTTGTTGCTAAAGGATTCTCTCAGATCTATGGAACAGATTATGATGATCAGACTTTTGCACCAGTTGTAAAAATATTCTACAATTAGAATGCTCTTAAGCATTGCTGCATCTAGAAAAATGAGAACTGAGCATTTGGGCGTTAAAACCGCATTTTTTGCATGCATGCGAATTCGAACAGGAGCTTTATATGAAACAAATCCACCAGGGTTCATATAGGATGAAAAAGAATAAACATTTAGTCTGTAAAACTTCAGAAAGGACTTTATGGATTGAAACAAGCAGCTAAAGCTTGGTCAGATAAGCTAGCCAAGATGCTACTAAGTCAGGACTTCAAACAAGGCAATGCAGACCCCTGTCTTTATAGCAGGCACAGAAATGGGAGATGGACATTTATGTTGATGACTTGACATTTATGACTTGACATTTATGACTTGACATTATGTTGATGACTTGACATTTATGTTGATGACATAACATATGTTGATGACTTGATTATTTGCCATGAAAATGAAACTGACTGTGCTGAGATTATATCCCAACTCAACAAGGAAGTAGAAGTCAAGCACCTGGGAGATGCTACAGCTTCTACTTGGGGATCCAAATCGAACGCGTGGAACCTAGATGGAAGCTATCATTCTTAGCCAGAAACAGAAAAAAATATTGGAACTGCTACAGAGTCTGAACTCTGGAAGGTGTCAATCCAATGCCTACCCCAATGAGTTCGGATTTCTACAGACAAGTACTCACCTGATGATTTGCTACCTGACAACAATGTGATTACAGGGACTGGCAATGAGCGAAGCTTTTGTACTTTAGCAATGACAACCAGACCTGACATTGCTACAGCTGTGAGTATATTGTCCAGAAGGGTTAGCAGCACCCACCACAAGAGAGACTGGACTGCTGTTAAACGAAAGTGGTGAGGGTAATTTAAGAGGTAACTTTTAGACTTTAAACTGAAACTGCCAGCAACTAAAGATCCCACACTATTGGGATATGCTGATGCAGATTGGGCTGAAGAAAGAACAGATCTAAGATCTACCAGTGGCTATGTGTTTTTCTATGGGGAAGTGTGCTGTAAGTTGGAAATGCAGCGTAAACAAAAGTGTTGTTGCTCACTCATCTACTGAATCCAGAATTAGTATCAGTTTCTGAGGCATGTAGAGAATTACAGCAGCTTTTAATGTGTTGTTAGAAGATTTTTGGTATTGATGAACCTTTCACCTGTACAAATGCTAGAAGATAACCAGAGTTGTATAGCTCTTTTCTCTTTCCAGATAAGAAATAACAGTGCAACGCATTACTAAACACATTGGAATTAAGGATCAATATGTAAGACTCCTTACAGTAGGAAGGAACTGAAACTTAAGCTACTGTCCTACTGGATATGATGACAGCAGACATCTTGACTCAAAACCATCTGCCAAGAGACAAGTTCCAAAGCCTGCATGACAAGCTGAACATTGCCCATAGCACCTGGAAAAGCAATGCAGTGTCAGAGAGGGAGTGCTGGAATAAAGCTGACTTCTGCATGCCCCTGGACACTGGGGGGTGCTGTATATCACTCTAACTGTGATGTTGCCTCTCTTGTTTGCCCTCCTTGTCTGGGGCCAGGGCCAGACCCACTCAACTTCCTTTCTTCCCCATGCTAAGCTTCCACTTCTGCTCCTAGCCTTTGAACCGAGCGCATGGTCAATGGCAGCCTGCTCAGTGGGGCCTTTGCCACTGCAGCATCCACTCACTTCCACACACGTGATGGCGCGTTAGTTGTGCCCACTTGTCATAGGGAAAGTAATCTCTTTAGATAGGGTTCTTTCTATTTACCTTTTCTTGGAACAAAGTTGTGAACTGAAGATGATTGAATAAATGTAAGTTTTACCTTTTACATTTATGTCTCTGGAGAACTTTCTATAAACTGCAGTCACACACACTACTGGGCATATCCATGACTCTAAACGAAATCTAACAAAGATACCCTAGATTAGGATTAACTTCCTCTGCTTGACATACCACGTTAGAATGATGACATCCCCATCCCCTTGCCCCCTCTGAAATCAGTGCATTATTCAGGCCTGGTAACTTTCACTTAAAGCAATTCTGATAGAATAAAAGATCTAAAGATCTAGATGCTTTAGCTAAACTGGGTTGTAAACTGGATTGTTTTTGAACCTGTGATGTTGAATGAGGCCAAATAGTTGATCTGTCAAGTGAGATTGAGCTGAGGTTTAATGTGTTGTTGTTGTTGATTTGTTGCAAGGTCTGTGTGCATGCCTCTTTCCTCCCACTTCCCTTCCTCCTTATGATAGAGGAATCCTCATTTAAGACTTACTGCACTTACCCACAACATACAAATGCAACCATGTGACTTCATGGAAGCTGGTTTCCTTTACAAATCAGGATTCTGAACAAGGTTTTAATCCAGCCTTTCCATTCAGAATACCATTGCCCATACCACCCTCACTCTGAATTGCTTCATGATTTCTGCACACAATATAGTTAGTTGATTGGCTACATGATGACATTATATCCTCAGTTACGTGGAATTACTTCCCAGGAAGCAAAAGCCTTAGATACAATAAGAAGCACAACAGCTGTTATTCAGAAAGCAGATGTAAGACAGGGCAGGTTCCCTCCCCAATATATCCATATTAATTGTACTGTTGTGTGTGGGTTAAGTGCAGAGACAAAGGTATAGATTTTTTATGGAGGGGTTGGGGAGTGGAGCCACACCCCCACCCACACCTGGGGGCGTGGCCATGCCTTCCCAAGCCCACCCCCTAGCCTCAGTGCTTATACAAGCAGCTCTCCAAGGCCAGGAGCGGCAGACTCCCCTCCCCCACACTGGCTGGGTTCCCAGCCAGCAGTCCCTTCTGCCTTCCACTCCAGGCAGAGGCGTAGCTAGGAAAAATGGAGCCCATTGTAAAATCTGAGTTTTGTGCCCCTGCCCCCCCATGAGTGCCCCCCCAATGGATGGCCATGTGATGCTGGAATCTGCCCCCAAACAGCATCACTTTCAATGGTGTTTAAATTAGGGAGCCCAGATTCTTCTTTTAAATCCACCTTAAAGGGAGAATCTGGGGTTCCCAGTTAAAACAACATTGAAAATAATGCTGTTTTGGGGTGGATTCTCCCCCACCCTGAAACAGCATCACTTTCAATGTTTAAACTGGGGACCTCAGATTCTCCCTTTAAATCCATGCTACTGAAGGGGGGTGGATTTAAAAAGGAGAATCTGGGGGAAATTTGGGGGGAGTTACTTACTGCTGTCAGGGGTGCAATGGTTATAGCATAGAAGCACCAATTTCAGGGTAGCCCTTTTAGGGAGACCCCTCCTTCTTATAATAATAATTAAATTCCTTAGGTTTGGTGAAGTTTGGTTCATGGGGGCCAAAGTTATGGACCCTCAAATGTGTAGCCCTCATCTCCTATTAACTCCCATTGGAAACAATGGGGGATGAGGGCACTCCCTTTGAGAGTCCATAGCTTTGGACCCCCTGGACCAAACTTCACAAAACCTGGGTGGTATCAGGATGAGACTCTCCTGATGACACTACCCAGATTTGCAGAAGTTTGGTTCATGAGAGCCAAAGTTATGGACCCTCAAATGTGTAGCCCTCAACTCCTATTATCTCCCATTGGAAACAATGGGGGATGAGGGCATCCCCTTTGGGAGTTCATAGCTTTGGACCCCCTTGACCAATCTTCACAAAACCTCGGTGGAATTAGTAGGAGAGTCTCCAAACAAATCCCTGAAATGTTGGTGCTGCTAGCCTAAAACCAGCGCCTCCTGCAGGCCATAAATTGAAAAAACTCTTAAAAATACAAAAACCCCACCAACGGGGGTGGAGTTTCGGTCATGTAATGGGGGGGTTGAACCCGAGGAACTCCCCCCTTACCTAGGTCCTTGGTTATGTGCCTTCAGATTACTTCCGGCTTGTGGCAACCTGATGAATTAATTAAAACATTCCATTTAACAGACTTGCTTAAGGTTTGCAAACTGAGGATTGTGGCTTCCTTTATTGAGTCAATCTCGCTCATGTTGCATCTTTTCCTTTCCTGCTACCTTCAACTTTTTGTAGTATTGCACCCAGATGTCCAGAGGTTTCATCTGGTGAATAACCACAGGACACGTCTTGGAATTAAAATGGGCCACAGCCCTTTTATTGAGGCAGAAGCTGGGCAAGCATGAGGAACACATCCGAGCAGCTGGTCAGCACCCCTGGCTGAACCCCGGCACCAACCCCAATCCATATTGGAGAGGACAGAGAAGGTACTGGGCCACCTGGGCACTTGCCTGTTGTGGACCCCTTCCTGCCAGGCTCGATTACAGAGGCCTCTGCGGCACGCGCCGTGAGCCCGCCCCACCCCAAGCCTCTTATGGAGGCCCCCAACAGTGGGGAGACCCAGCGCGCAAGCTCGGCCTCCCCATAAGGATGCGCTCCTCTGCCCAAACCGCCAAGGTTGCGACAAATTAAAGCAGCAAAAAACCCTACCCAAATAGGGCGGGCGGGTGGGTCAGTTTGCTCCAGGCACCAAAGAAGGCCGGGGCAACTGCATGCTGCCTAATATATAGGGAGCGTGCTCCACCCCTTGCGCGCATCACGTGATCAGGGCGGGTGTGGCTCAGCCACCCAGCTGACCAAAGGCATGCATGCTCACTGCTCCAGCACTCACCATGTGCCCTGCCCCCTGTCACAATTACGGCCTAGTTGACTTTAGTGCCATTATTTATTGTCATAACCTCCAATGGTTATGTTGATCGGCTTTCCATAAAATATGATCAATATTATTTAGTCAGATTTTGCATTATAGCTTCTGACTGCTTGTGCTGCATCTTGACCCACTACTATAGCAACTCAATCTCTTTTGTGTCATTTCCAGAATAAAGCATATTATGATTTTCTGACTGAAAATATCCTAATCCATTGTAATTCATTCGCTCCCAGGAATGCAATGTTTAAATGTTTCACTTCTCATTTTATGATTTTAATCTCACTTTGATTCATACTTCTCACATTCTGTGTTCTTATTATATGCATTGAATAGCTTTGGATTTTCCTTTTGCATCCATTTACATCAACAACCGAATATCCTTTCAGCTGTGTTCAGCTGTGTCATTTAAAAATAGAACTATTCAAATTTGTCTTCTGCTCATCCCCAGTAGCTGATTGAGTTCTGTACAACCTGGGCGTTCCATCTTCCCGCACTATATTTCTTCATTTTGGAATTTCCCATCATGGAGTTTTCAAGGGAAGAGAAGATTAGAAGTGGTTTGCCATTGCCTCCCTCAGAGTAGTATTAGCCATGTTTAGCTGAAGTGGCGCTGCCATTGTTAACAAAAGATCATTCAGCCATGTCATCTTCCACTACTGCTCCTGACCAGTAGCTAGCTGCATTTAGAGGATTCCTTCACTCCCATTATCATTGATGTGAACCTTGATATCTGAAGGGGGTAAATGCATCTTCGTCTGGTGTCTCAGCTGTGATCATTCCACCTTGAGTGAGTCTGCTAGTGAGTCTAAACCCTTTATGGCCGTGGTGGCGAACCTTTGGCACCCCAGATGTTATGGACTACAATTCCCATCAGCCCCTGCCAGCATGGTCAATTGGCCATGCTGGCAGGGGCTGATGGGAATTGTAGTCCATAACATCTGGAGTGCCAAAGGTTCGCCACCACTGCTTTATGGTATTGCTCTCAGTTTTACTGACACACACAAACTTCCTCAAAACATTCAGGTGTACATTTAAGAGGGAGTACTTGTTAGCTGTACTATATTAGCTACACATTTGTTTCCCTGCTCAAATGTGCACTATTTATATGTTACATGGAATACACATATATCTAACATCTATTTAAAAGAAAGTGTCAGCATGCATTCAGTTTATAATTGAAACTGGGGACCAATTTATGGATCAATGTGCTGTTTATATCACATGTTCAGCTGTACGAGTGTTGAATGTAAAATGAAAATTACTCAAGCACATATATGAAGAAAAATTAAGTATACACAGTTCATGGATTGTGCGCACATTCACTGTAACTTGTGAACAAGGCTATTGTCACTGCTAGATCAAGGCATTAAATCCATAAACTGTCTGAAACCACCTTTGGGGCAAAACTCTCATCAAATATAAAAGTTAAAGATTTTCAGCTCTGATCAGCAGAAACCTACTAGATCTTTCAAAATGCCAGATAGTGGGTCATTCATCTTTTGGTTCAGTTGATGTTCTTTAATTGCATTTCCTTTTTACCAACAGCTACAAATTAGACCAAACACAAAGATCAATCACTGACTATATTGTAGTGCTCAGATATGAGGTGATTATTTTGAACTTACTGACTAGGGGCATAAGCTTTTAACAATTAAAAACTCACTGTAGATGTTTATCAATTACTTCTAATTGGAAAATGATACATACTGTTGCATGCAATGGGACTCTCGACTACTTTAAACTCATATGGATTCTAAAGCTGTCTAATAAACTAGCATGCCCAGATGGGTGGGTGTATGGATAATGACATTTGAGAGCTTTAATTTTACTAGAAAGTTCCCTTCCAGGCATAAAACTATCACAGCAAGGGATGCGAACAAGGGCAGACTTTGTAAAAATGTTTTAGATAAGATTTCAAAGCATCAGCAAAGGAGTTGCCAAAAGGGAATTTATTGAAGTCTTAAAAATTTACCAGATCCTTGCAGGATACTCATCAATCATTCCCATCTAAGTCTTAAAGCCCATAGCTATTCAACCAGAAAAAGACTGCAATTAAAAAATGTTTAATGCTAATCATTATTTATTAAAAACAAACAATGTTTAACAGCAGCAGTTCTGTATTTACAAACATCTATTATTATAGTAAATCTTAGATCTGCTAACAAATTCATTAGAACCTTCCTTAATAGCAAGAAAACCTTGCTATTAGGAAGAAGAACTTTCCATTCCCCCCCCACACACACACACACGCACAACAAACATCCTGTGAGGTGGGTGGGGCTGAAGAGCTCCAAAGAACTGTGACTACCCCAAGGTCACCCAGTTGGCATGTGTTGGAGTGCAGAAGCTAATCTAGTTCACCAGATAAGCCTCCACAGCTCAAGAATGTACCTGCTCTTAACCACTGAACCACACTGGCTCGCCACTCACCACTCTAGTTCTTAAAATGAGGATCCAGAAATTTCTTTTTCAGATCTGAATATATTACACCAGAAAAGAAGCAAAACTCAATAGTTTCAACCAAACATTTGTCACAAATGCAAACTCCAAAACTCCTTTCTTGACCTTTAGATTATCCAAATAAAATTGCAAGTGTGAGTGAATTCATTCTAGCAAGAAAGAAAAATCTCCATTAGCATAGAACCATAATACCATAGAAATAATATGGTAAGTGGTACGGAGCACAATAAGAATGTCCAAAGTACATGGGCAAACATGCCACTTTCCCTCCTTAGCAAACAGGCCCATCCAGGTTTAAAAATCTCTGTTACTGACTGAAACTAGTGTTTCCTTGCTCTCTAGGCTAACTTCAAGCTAATATTTAATAACCGTTAGCCAGGCTAAAAGAGGAATTGACTTCTACCCAGTTTCCATTAACAAAGAAGATGAAGCAATACATCTAAGACATGCCAAGATCGATCTGAGGAAATTACTGTTTATAAAATCAGGGTATGTACCCAGACTATCAATTCACACTGCAATAGCAAATAAGAACAATGAAATAATATTTCCAGGATGCAAAAGAAAATTGAGCACTGGTGATAAAAAAAAAACACCTCTAAGTCACATCTGTACTCTTTGCTTTCATTGACGTCTCTTTAGCATGCTAAGTCCAAAAGAATGACCACTGAAATGTAAATCCCAAATATTTATAAGATTGAACTTTTTCCATAGAGTGACCTGATATTTCCAGTATTATATTTTCAGCCTACAAGATCTAGCATATGTTAGGACCTTAGATTTATCAAAGTTGATTAACAGATGTTCATCAACACGACAAATCTCAATTGATCAACACAGTCTCACACTAGTTACTGAAATAAAAGTTGTATTATCTGTATATAACATAGCTGGAATTGGATAAGACTCTAGTTGTGAAAGGGTACAAATACAACAATTTCAGTCTAGGGTCTCTAGCATTGACATAGAGATTAAACAAGTTATTAGCAAGAACTCAAGCTTATCTTATGTCCTTCTTGACCTCAACAGGATCCAATAAACAGCCATTTGCATTGTAATGGACTCCAATCTGTGCATTAGAATAATGACAGCTAATCAAACAACAATAACAACTCACCTTGCCGGCACACTTGTCTGTCTTAGTTTCTTCCAAAATCTTTCCTGAAGGACCACTCAAGTGCAGACTTCAGGTTAAAAAAAAAAGCAACAAATAGCTTTCCCTGTTTAATTCTAGTATTTTTCTCAGGCAAATGTGTAAAGGCCACACAGTGGTCAGTTGTTCAGTTTCTCCAATGAAATCCTGCTTGTTCTATTCCTGGCATATGTGCTAAATTTATCCAAGCATTCAGCATGATGAGAAGATCATTTGCATAAGGTTTGCCAAAAGAGGATAACAGACTTAAGGGTCTACGATCTCTCTATATAAAAAGCTAATCATTAGTTTGTTGGTCTTGCCCTAACGCCGAAACAGCTAGACGGATCACCCCCAAATTTTCACATGACGTTCCTCCCTGTTGCGGGCAGGTAATTGGACCTTCAAATTGCCAAAAGTCCATACCTGAGCCAGGTAAAACGTCTTTTTCCTGGCACACCAGGCCATGAAGCTGGTTCTGTTTAACTGTCACCCTTAGAATGTTCGTGCAGCATGTCTGTGGCCTGAGGCCTTGGTATGCTTTAAGAATGTTTGCGCAGATGGCCAGAGATGAGCAGTGAAAACAGTAAATAGGTAATACTGCTAGGTTATACGAGTGGAAGTGAAACACATACACACTTTGCTGTGTGAGACATCAGGTGGGGTTTCCCCCCCCACACACATGCAGGTAACTTTCACTCTCTGTGCCTCACCCAATACTACCACACAACACACATACTCTCATCCACATTCACTTCATCCTCACACACCTCACTCTGCCCTCCCTCACATCCAAGCACCACTTACCCACTTCCTCACCCATATTCGCCACAGCTCTCTTTTACTAAAATCAAGCTGGAGTTTGCCTTTTTCTTCTAAGTAAATCCGCGGGGTGGGGGCGAACCAACACTACTGCCTCCGCTTCTTTTGCACGTGGCCCTTTAAGAACCCAGGGAGCTGGACTCGATCTGAGCACCTCACCACCCTGCCTCTGCTGCCTGACTGGGATAGCCTCCTTGCCCCACTTCTGCCTTACCCATGCCAGGACTGTGCGTGTCAACCAGCCTCATGGACTCTGGACAGTTCCTTTGTGGAATGGAAAGGGTTACCTTATACTAAAAACCAAACCAGCACCATATAATAATGTGAATTGAAAAGGGAAACAGGAATTCCATTTGACCACCCCAGAAGAAGAAGAAGAAGAAGAAGAAGAAGAAGAAGAAGAAGAAGAAGAAGAAGAAGAAGAAGAAGAAGAAGAAGAAGAAGAAGAAGAAGAAGAAGAAGAAGAAGAAGAAGAAGAAGAAGAAGTAGTAGTAATAGTAGTAGTAGTAGTAGTAGTAGTAGTAGTAGTAGTAGTAGTAGTAGTAGTAGTAGTTTGGATTTATATCCCCCCTTTCTCTCCTGTAGGAGACTCAAAGGGGCTTACAACCTCCTTGCCCTTCACCCCTCACAACAAACACCCTGTGAGGTGGGTGGGGCTGAGAGAGCTGTGAAAAGCTGTGACTAGCCCAAGGTCACACAGCTGGTGTGTGTGGGAGTGCACAGGCTAACCTGAATTCCCCAGATAAGCCTCCACAACTTAAGCTGCAGAGCTGGGAATCAAACCAGGTTCCTCCAGATCAGAGTGCACCTGCTCTTAGCCACTATGCTGCTCCCAAAAGGCTATGCTGGGGATCATTGGACCTGCATGGACATCTGTGTGGGTTGCGGACTGTGATGATAGCTTCTTAGGAGGTGAATCCGAGGAACTAACGAAGATAATGGTAGACAAGGAAGAAGTTCTGGCAGCCATTGATAAACTAAATGCTACCAAATCCCCTGGCCCAGATTGCATTCATCCAAGAGTTCTTAAAGAGCTCAAGCATGAAATTGCTGATGTTCTCACATTAATATGCAACTTATCCCTGAAATCAGGTTCCATTCCTGAAGACTGGAAGATGGCCAATGTCACACCAATCTTTAAGAAAGGGTCTAGGGGGGACCCAGGAAATTACAGGCCAGTCAGTTTGACATCTGTTCCTGGTAAATTAGTAGAATCTATCATTAAAGATAAAATTATAAAACATAGAGTAAGAGCAAGACCTGCTGAGGAAGAGTCAGCATGGCTTTTGGTGGTGAGTGTAAGTCCTGGTCTTACAAACTTACTATAGAGTTCTTTGAGGGTGTAAACAGGCATGTGGATAAGGGGAACCAGTGGACATTGTCTCACTTGATTTCCAAAAGGTTTTTGACAAAGTTCCTCACCAGAGACTGTTGAGAAAACTCAGCAATGAAGGAATAAGAGGGGAAGTCCTCCTATGGATTAAAACTGGTTGAGAAACAGAGGAAACAAAGGGTGGGTATAAAATGGAAGTTCTCACAATGGAGAGATGTAGGAGCGGTGTCCCCCCTAAGGATCCTCATCAGTATTGGGACCAGTGCTCTTAACCCATTCATAAAATGACCTGGAAGTAGGGTAGGTAGCCGCAGGCCAAGCTTGCAGATGATACCAAATTATGTAGGATGGTGAGAACCACAAAGGATTGCTGGCGAAGAGCTCCAAGCAGACCTTGATAAATTAGGTGAGTGGCCTCAGAAACGGCAAATGCAGTTCAATGTAGCAAAACAAAGTGATGCACATAGGGGCAAAAATCCAAACTTCACATTACACACGGGCTACAGGGGTCAGTGCTATCAGTCACAGACCAGAAAGGGATTTGGGCGCCCAGTGGATAGTTCCATGGGAATGTCCATTCAATGCATGGCAGCTGTGAAAAAGGCAAACTCTATGCTGGGGATAATTAGGAAAGGAGTTGATAATAAAACTGCAAGGATTGTCATGCCCTTTATATAAATATCGTGCCACCGCACTTGAGTACTGTGTTCAGTTCTGGTCGCCACATCTCAAAAAAGGATATTGTAAGAGATAGAAAAGTACAGAGAAGGGCCACGAGGCTGATTGAGGGGCTGGAGCACCTTCCTTATGAGGAGAGGCTTCAGCCGCTTGGGGACTCTTTAGTTTGGAGAGAAGACGCCTGAGGGGGGGATAGGATTGAAGTCTATAAAATTATGCATGGGGTAGAAAAATGTTGACAGAGAGAAATTTTTCTCTTCTCACAAATACTAGAACCAGAGGGCATTCATTGAAAATGCTGGGGGGGAAGAATTAGGACTAATAAAAGGAAACACTTCTTCACGCAACGTGTGATTGGTGTTTGGAATATGCTGCCACAGGAGGTGGTGATGGCCACTAACCTGGATAGCTTTAAAAAGGGCTTGGACAGATTTATGGAGGAGAAGTCGATCTATGGCTACCAATCTTGATTCGCCTTGATCTGAGATTGCAAATGCCTTAGCAGACCAGGTGCTCGGGAGCAGCAGCAGCAGCAGAAGGCCATTGCTTTCACCTCCTGCATGTGAGCTCCCAAAGGCACCTGGTGGGCCACTGCGAGTAGCAGAGTGCTGGACTAGATGGACTCTGGTCTGATCCAGCAGGCTAGTTCTTATGTTCTTATGTTCTTATGATAAGAACAATTGCCACAGCAATGCGTGGCCGGGCCCCGCTAGTATATCTATATAACTCTTGCAGGACACCTACAAGACATTCTTCCTTAACCAGATCCTAAAACTGGCCTTGTTTCAGCTGGAGTAGAATTTAGTAGAAAAACTGATTTTGTGTATTTGTGAAAAGTTCTAGGAAATCATCTGTTCAGTCAGGCACTGCAGTCATAATAATGTCCTATTGTCACCAACGAATACATCCAAATCCTTTGCATGGCTGGTTTAGAAATTCAGTACCCTAATTATCTACGAAAAATAACTCCTACTTGTTTTACTTGTTCACATCTTGTTCTTAGATTCAGAACTTCACAGTAATCAATGCATAGATTTTTGTAAGAATAACAATGGGGATGGGGAATTATTAAAGGGTTTTGTTTGTCTGCTCTTCAAAATAGCAGGCAATACCCACCAACTGTAAGTGAAAACATTCACATGTTCCTCACAATTCCTTGAACCTCTTCCAGTCCCTGGAATGATCATGCCTGGCATCACAGGACCCATGCAGAGAAACAGCTGTGTGAATTGATAGGCTGCAATGAAGAGGAAGGAGGGGCTGAAACTAAGCCCTTTCCTCAACTGAGTTGCATTTGGGGAAGAGGAAGGAGTGGTTTCACACACATACCGTACCTTGTTCTCCCTTACTGCAGCCTAATCCATGGGGCTATTTCTCTGTGTCCATCCTACCACTCTGAAAATAACCTTTCTGGGGTTCAGAATTTATTGAAGGAACAGAAAGGAATGCAGGGGAAGCCCATGTTTAGGAAGGATACAGTCTACATTCTATTATCATTCCATTTCAATTTCTAATGGTTAAAGATTGCACTTCTCTGGTTGTTAGTAGGCCCTTTGATGTCATGCAACCCATTTATGAAATGCTGTTTCTCAGGCATCATAGAGGACTCTCACTTTATATGTTTTATGTTTCACAGGTATTAATAGAATATGTCTGTTTCAGTGTAGTTTTCTGCTGCATTTTTGTGTGCGCATGCATTTCACTTTTTAATTTGTCCTCTTCTAAACTGACTTTAACTTCAGCTCTGTTCAGTCAAAGGGTTGTAGTGGCAGAGTTTTCTTCACCTTGTCTACATGCCTAATATTCACAAAAAAATCATAGTACCTACCTACGCATGTAAACTCCAGCATACTTAATGTCCATTCACCCAATAAGTCAACACACATTGGTCCTCTTGCAAATATTATGATCAACAAACACATGTTAGGCACCTGGTGAGGGCTAGGCCAGCCACCATGATTGCAAACGTACACTTTTATGAAACATACTCAGAAAACTTTTGTTGAGCAGAATCTTGAGTCTCAATTTCTTATTGGAAAGGAAATTCATAAATATATGAAGAAACTAATCCAATAAATGAAATGCCATGAGAGGAATGGCGCAATGATGCTTTGCCCCAGAATTCGCTTCATCTTTGAAATGCACAAACGTTGCCTCTGCTGATCATCTGGGTCCCTCAAAGCAACTTGTTATGCACCTGCATTTTTCAATATCCTTCATGCTACCCTGACCTAAAACTGCCCTAATGAGCATTTGCTTTTTCTAGAGTGAATGCCAATGCTGCCATCTCATTGTACAGTGTTTCATTTTATCTTTTTTGTTATTCAAATGAGTGTCTGATAAATGATGAATGTAAGTGGGCATTAACGTTTAATTAATTGCATGGAGTGAATCAGATAAAGCCAAATGACTGCAGAGTGTCTGAAAAATATACGTTATCCCTTTCCATGCATGCTTGCTGCTTTTAAATATAGATGAACCTACAGTATGTAACCAGGGGCATGGTTTTAAAATATTTTACTATGCTAATAAAGATGCCAGTTATGACCTGATAGAGGAAATGAGGGATTTATTATTCTACTGAGAACCATAGGACTGTTTCTCCTTTAAGCTATTTAAAAAACTCAGGATGACAGCCCACCTTATCAGTGCATTCACAGAATATTCAGTCTGATATTGAATCATTTCCAGTACCCAGCTTAAACCAGTCCAATATATCAGCAATGGCCACAGTCCATCCTGTATAAAGGATATATTATCACAGGCCTTGGGTGATATGCCTTTCTTTGCTAACTTAAAACATCTTCTTACAAGCCACACTGGGCAATCTAATAAACACAAACACAGGGATCAGAACCATGAACCAACCAAGATGCCATCTTTGTCTCCTTATATACCCAGGTAACAATATATTAGGACCTAGCACTAACAATATATTAGGACCTAGCTATACAACCTTTATCTCATCCATTTGCTCATCCTCCAGTTTGATACATGCCCTCATGTATCTCATGATAATGTATCACATGCTTCAGCTTGGGCCCCAGCCTGGTGGAATGTGCTGTTGAATGAGACCAGGGCCCTGCAGTAGTTATCCCAGTTCTGCAAGGCCTGTAAGACAGAGGTCATTTCCCCACTGAGAAATTAAATCCAGATACAACCAGGTTTCAAAAGAAATGACACCTTTCCATTGCGGTTTCACCCTCCTCACTGCAGCGTGTGTGTGATGAGGACATTGATGTCCATCACGCTTTCAAACAGTGCAGCACTCCCCATGATCAACGCACAATCTGCTTTCTTCCTCATCCTGATTGGCTGTTGCACTGTGTTGGGGTGGGATTTTTTTCAAACTTTTTTTTGCGCAGCTATATCACCACACGCATGCGTAAATAGGACAGTAACTGTTTTTCACACTAAGCGACATTTATGCATGCCTTTGGCACTCTTTACCCATGCAGCTGAGCTGGCACAAAAGTCTAATTTTAATTTATAATTGGCACAGAAATCACATTCCACGCAGCCTCCGCCGGCGCAAAATTTTTAAAAGGGCTGCGCGCTCTTTGCGCACAGCCCACTACACTCTGATTGGCTGGAAGGTTCGGCGTCACTCTCTACGGTGGGAAAATAAATCTAGATTCAACCCTCACCAATCTGGCTTTGGCACGTGCTTTTTTAAAAGATGCACTTCCATGCAGGTTCTTTAAAAACACATGATAAGGGGGAGCGGGAACACCAGAACCAGAATGAATCTGTGTTCAGCAGTTGAGCGGTGGGGAGTTCTTGATGAAACCTGGATATTTCGTGTATCACAAGATTAATTGACCATGGGGGATTCCACCAGAGCTATTCTAGCAGGCCTATAGTTGAAGGCAGCAACCAAGTTGAGATATCTAATTGGCTGGGCCCCTTTTCCATCTTTAAAACAGGAAGTAGTGGTATATTAGCCTACCCTTGATTTGTTTTCAGCTCTTTCTTTATATGATTTTATAACTTGTATTTTATGATATTTTATATAAATTGTATTTTATTGTGTTAGATACTCTGAGCCTGCTCCAGTGGGAAGAGAAGATATTAAATCCAATATCAATAACAACAACAATGATGATGATGACAATGATAATTATTATGATGATGACTACACAAAAGAGTAAACAGACACAAATCTGATATTTAAAATGACAATATTCATAAACTGTTTATTATCTCAAGACACACTGTTTCTTAGCTTGAAGTCACAACTCTTCAACAAAAGAACTTCAAAAGGAGATTCTAGCATGAAACTGTAGAACTGGGATTTGTTAAGAAGTTTCATACCTCTCTCCCTGGCTTGAACAAAGGCTTTAGAGTTTGCACTCATTACAAGTGTTTACTGTCTTAATAATATGTAGGATCTCAATCCATTGCATGTATTAAATACTTTAGCATAACTGTTGCTAGGAGATACTTTGAGTCAAGAGAAAAGTAGGGCAAATATTTTAATAAATACTATTTCTTTGTTCTAGAAATGTTTTTCTTAATTAGATGGGAATTTTGCATGATTATATTTCATGCTATACTTCATTTCATGGCAGCTAGATGATGATTTTTGCATGATTTTTCCAAAAACTTTTCCTATGTATTGGAGCAGAATATTGTTAGGATTGCCAAAAATACTTCTTGTAGCATTCATTTATGAATTTCAAAAATATGAAAGCTATATAACACCATGGACCACAGCACACATTATCTTTTTTTAACAAATCAAGTCTGGGTTCCCCCATCCTGACTTGCTTTCCCCTCAGCTAGAGAGCAGATATGAGAAAGCACTTTTTTCAAGTGCTGCAGGAACCCAATTTAGATCAGGTTGGGAGCATTGAGAGATGGCTTTTAAACCTTCTCCCGATGCCATCTTCCAATCCTAAAATGGCCTACAAGGGTAGCTGCACATGCATTGAATAATGCACGAGCAGGTTTCCAATAGTAAATAATCCCCCAAAGGCTATATTGTCTCAGGAAAAGGGAGAATGAAGCTTCTCCACTACCCCATTCCTACGCACCATCTGAACTATGTCTCTGTAACAGTCAGAAAATTAGTATCCTTCAGGTGCTGTCTGCTGTAGGAAACATTAATGGGTTTGCTTAGCTTCTGAGATCTGTTGAGATTAAGCTATTTCATACTGCCTTCTCTTCCCTATACAGATCTTTTGTGTCTTTGTGTCTTTGTTATTCTTTTCCCTTGAGAAAAAATGTTTTTTCCCTATAGGGAACAATGGAGGATAGCTTATGGGTACTTGTTCAGGGGCCCATAGAATTGTATTTCTTAGTTCAATTCACTTGAAACCTGGGGGGCATTTAATGGACAGCACTGCACTGTTCCCCAAGCATACTAAAATCAGGTGCCTTGCACTTGGCCAGAAAAAAAGGCCAGATCCCACAACAAATAAGCAGTTCAAAAATGGTTTAATAATATTGAAAGTTTAGGACTCTGACTCCTCCCATGAAATCCTTGTGATGCTGGAAACGATTGGAGATGGTTTGAAGAACTTTTAGACACCAACTTTCCTTAACTGTTTCTAAATAAGTCTGCACTGCTTTGCCGCTTCTGAGACCTCCCAGTGTCCTCCGTTTAGACTCTTTGTTTCCTTGCAATTCTGTCAAAACTTGATTGTTCAAATATATGGATCTTTAACACCTTAAATGTCTGAGATATTGCTGGCTCCAGCCTTCCCCAGACACCTGAACTAAGACTGTAAAACAGGAACTGCTAACTAATAAGAACGCTACAGTGCTTTGCCTCTAGAGGGCTTCTTAAAGGGACAGGGTCTAACTAAGGTTCCCTCCCACAGACTCTGTACAAAAGCCCATTCTAACTAAGGGTTTAACTGAAGCTTAAATATGGAAATAAGGATAATGAGTGTGTCTCTGGGGCCACAGTGGGCACCAGCAGCTCTGCTTCAACTTTGGTGCTATTTGCTAAAAAATAATAGCCCCTCCAGCTGTCTAAAAAATTTCCATTATGGTATAATTGAACTGAATAGAATCTTGAGGCAGAGGGAAGGGACCTGGATCTGGATACCAAACCAGTCCCTGGAGCACAAATAAAGTATGGCTGAAAATTTCTTGGCCACCATTGCTGATTGGAAAAGGGCAGGGAAAGGGGCAGGTTTGACACAGGCATCCAGCCCAGCAGGCAGGGCCATTCTGCTGCCAGCACGTGTTGCAGTTGGAGAGGGCGGAGCTGTAGCCTTATAAAGGCAAGCTGGGTCTTCCCGTGCCTCTCTTCAACTCAAGCTATGACACAAATAACAAAGGATATTGATATTTTTCAGCTACCTATCAGATCTGCAAAATACATTTTTAAAAAATGAAGTGCAAATCTTTGGATCTAACACATTATTAACAATATATAATAACAAATAATGACATTAATACAAAAGATATGCATAGGATCATATTTTACAGTTTAGATATCACAGAACTAAGAAGATAATGTCATGGTGCTGAAAACAAGAAAATGATCTGTTGCTGTGTATGCATATTTACCAATATTACATGCCCAACCCAGGAAATTAGCTAATTTTAATGTGTGCTATGGTTCTTTACACTATTTCAAAATTTAGAAGCATAACTTTCCTGATCTCTGAACTTGAGTCTTCACAGTGCTTATCTTGCATGTCTTTCCCTTCCTGCACATTGTTATTTTAATCTGTTTTTATTTAGTTAAAATGTCATGTCAGGGGCTTTTGAAAGGACATCTTCAAGCATGAAAGCCTATACACTGAAAACCCTTTCCTCAAAAAGTGAGAAAATGCAGTTCCATTTGGGCCGCCTTCCACAAAAGCCAATCTAATTAACTATATTGAGCAGTTTAGGAGCATCACAAGAAATGTTGCCAAGTTTTGCCACAGCAACTTTTTCATTTCCCAGTAAGGCAAGAGTTATTTAAGGCACAAAATGTGCACAAGAGCAGTGAGGTTATGTGTCTTAATTAATAGCATTTGGGCAAGTTCTTTTGTTCCTTGCACTGCAAGCTTCAGAATGCTTCTATGACTCTGCAATATGGAGGAGACAATAGTTTTCTGAAAACGTGCAAAACTGCATAACGCATTTATCTTGCATCTTTAGATATGGCCTGATCTAGTAGCATGAAAAGATTTTACACCTCAGTAGCAACAAGGAAAATGGCATGCTGCAGCGATTGTTCTCTGTAGTAAGAGACACAGGGTACACCTTGATATTAAGGCTACTCAGATCACAGAGAAGTTCCATGGCCATTATTTAAAGTTCTTCATCTTGATCTGCTCATGCCAGTCAGTTCTCCCTTTGCAGGTACACTTGTAATTGACCTTTATGTAGGAAAGGCCTATTCCTGGAGCTGACATTCTCCCCTCCTACTTCCTACTCACATACAATTCTCTCCTGCCCTTTCTACTCAAATGCCAGAATCTAGCAAGGATTTTGTTATATGGAACAATGCAAGGGTCTAACTCATGCATAATACACCTGTTGGATCCAAATGAAAAAGTACTTTTTTCCACTGGAAGATGTAAACTTAGGATGTTCTCAAACTGACAGGATGTGATCAAGGTACTTAGCACAGCATTTCATTCTCTTGACTGTGGCTCCTGTCCTGAAACCAACTGAAACCAACATGAATAGAATTACTGATCCGTGCTGAAATTAGACATGGGAGAAGCATCTGATAGTCATTCCATAGTCACGATTTTCGCCTGTGTTAAATTTATTTAAATGACCAAACTAGTATTTAGGTCACCTCATCCTTTATTTTAATGTATAATAAGTAATACACTAACCAAGGGATCTTGTGCTAGAACTTTCCCCAGAAGTAATAGAAGAAAGTTGAGTGCTGAAAAAAGATGCCTTAATTCTAAGCTTGTTACTATAATTATATTGTTGCTCATAAAAAGACTATTTCTTCTGCTTCATAATAATCAAACATTTTATTCTTGGGTTAATTGGATTTTTTTTAAAAAAAAATTAAACTTATACTAGTTTCAATGTTTCATTTTTATACATTTTGTCCTCCATTTGTATTATTATTAGTTTTGGTCCACCAAGGCAATTCACAAAGTCACCATAAAACAATTTTTAAAACCTGTTTAATCTTGCCCCAGAAAACCAGTAAAGCAAAATCAGTAATAATATAGCAGTGAATTAACTAAAGCCCAGGTCACAATGAATAACCAAAATATAGGACAATGAAATAATGGGTATTAACTAAACGAAAACCCAGGTCATGATCCTCATGCCATCCTGAGCCCTTCAGGGATGGGTGGGGTAGAAATTTTTTAAATAAATAAAAAAATAAAATATGCAAGCACTACCACTCAGAGAGATAGGTTATGGCCAATTGACAGCTACTGTTCCCTATCCCTTCATGCAGAGGCCCAATTGTACCACGGTATTGCTAGCTGTTATGGAGAAAGGAAATCTCTTGTACTTTTCCAGATCTACCTTAGATACCAACTGAACACTGATTGAGTTTAAACCAGAATTCAGCAGGATGTGTCAACTTGCAACCAAATTATGGGGATCCCAGTAAAGGGCTTTCAAGGCAAATGAGAAGTAGATAGTTTATCATTCCCCTCTTCTGCAGAGCCTTCCTTGGTAGTCCCCCATCCACATACTGACCCTGTTTATCTTCCACGTCAAGATCTGCCAAGATTGGGCTATACCATGCCACCTTTCTCCTAATGCCACATAGCACTAAGTACCAAATGATTCAGGCAGTCTCTTTTATTATTTAAGTACTTTGCAGAGCTTCCCGTTCCTTTGCTGGTAAGTAGCAGCAGTAGATCTGAACAGCTTCTGACATTTCTCCCTTATGGTTTAGACATTTCTCCCTTACGGTATCCCCTGAGTAAAGATTGAATTTTTGCTTGGAGCTCAACAGAACAAAGCCTTAAGAACATCTTTTTTTTTCTGAGGCCAAAGAAGCAATTTGGTATTGACAAGTTGAGGTGAGCCACTTTCCGCTGCAAATGAGCTTTGGAATTTTAAAGCGGATTTTAGATGTACACAAGATAATCCTTTTTTTTCCCAGCAGCAAAACTGGCAAACATTTTCTATAACTGCAGTACATGAGTATTTTGAAGAATTAGCTCATTATTTCAGCATGCGAAGGAGAAGTTCAAAGGCTTAATATACTTTCAGATGATTCATTCATCAGATATGCTTCAACAAGGGACACATGTATTTATCACAAGTGGATTGCTACTGAATCCTCAGAGATGTTAATGCCAGGCAGAGCTCAGTTATTAGGCTTAGAAATATCAGTGGGGTGTGGTAATCTGTCTCTGGACTTCTAACCCCTGGCTTGATGATAGAGACGTCACCCAGCTCTGCTGTAGTCGTCAGCTAACAAAGTAACAAAAGTAACAGGCTATGGGGAGAACCAGAATAGGTTAAAAAAACAGATCAATCTAGATGGGCAAGCAAGGCAAAACAGTCATAAATGCAACCCTATCTTAGCTCCAAACTCTGGGAATTTAAAAGCAAGATGCCAGCTAGTGTGGCTTTTGGGTCCACAAGGCTTTAAAGAAGAAGAGTTGGTTTTTAAACCACCCCCTTTCTTTCCCTTTTTAAATAGGCTCAAAGCAGCTCACAATCACCATACCTTTCGTTCCCCTCAAAAAATACCTTGTGAGGTAGGTGGGTTGAGAGAGTTCTGACAGAACTGTGACAAGCCCAAGGTCTACTGCTCATGAGGAATGGGGAATCAAACCTGGTTTTCCACCACTCATAACCAACAGCACATGGGGGGCTAAGAAGATTTTGGAGGATGACTACAGCCAGATTCACCCCCTGGAATGCCCCTGGAACACCCCTAGTCATGCCAGGACATCTTTCTGCTCTGGGAGGGCTCGAGAGTGGTTGAGGCTACCAGGGTCAGGTGCTGCAGAGCTGAGCAACACCCACCCATGTAGCTCCCCTTCAACCAGTACATTGCCCCTTGCACCAGCAGTGTGGGCATCCACATCAATGCAGGACTGTGCCCATTCCTAAGGTATGTCCACCCCAACCTCCTGGATTGGGCTTTAAATGTGTAAGCATGTTTTATACTGTCAGGAAGCTTTTTTTAAAAAAAAACAGTTCATTTAGATTAATTCCCTTTACAAAAGTTTCAGTTTCTGACTTCTGGCAACCCCTTGAATTAATGATCTCCAAAACATCCTCTTGTTGACATTGCATTGGTGGTTAAAGAGCCTTTTTTTCTTTACTGACTGGGGTCTTACTGATTTGTTGGATCCACAGTCATGGATGTCTGTCTCTCCAGAATTCCTAGACCCAATGCAACTATAGAACGATCTTCTCATGTCTATGTTTAAACATGAATCAAAAGACAAGTCAGCATCTTCTGCAGCTGGTTGTCAATACGTTACTCAGTAAACTGTGAGCATAATCCTTAAGGAAGTTGACAGTGAAGCAACTGTGGAGCCCACAAGTCCATCTGGGATTCACTGTGACTCAAGACCACGTGCTTTGATCATCAGAAAGAAATAGACAGGTGATAATGTGGAGAAAGTACACTGCTGTTTTCTGTTTGGAAACAATGGTGTAGCAAGTCACTTTGGTCAAGGAATCAAGAAAGGTGCAGCTGACACGAAACAATACCTCCATTCTGAAATAAAAATGCTGCAACTAAGCTCACTTCTGTCTCTTCAATTTAGTCTTTGTGTTCAGGGAACAGTAACGCAGCTGCTAAAGGAACTTTCCCATGGACACTGATAGATCATCCATAGTGCTATGACATGTCAGTCTACAGTAAATTAAATTTTCAGAACTCTAGCTGGAATTTCCCCCAGCATAAGAGCATTATTAAGTTCATGCTGGGGGAAAGGCATGCAAATTCTATGTAGTGATGTATTTGCATTAGTGATATACTTGAGAAGGGCCTTTTATTTCCCCCTTTTTGATAATTTCTCTTTCCTTTTCCAGAAAGCCCATGTAGCCTTTCCCCTTATCCTGCTTCCTGTTCTTCTTCCCGCTCACTAGACAATTAACATATATCTGCTCAGTGTCTTCAGACTTCCCTCCTTCCCTCATGCTGGCATCCTCTCCCAAGAAAAATGCTGGCCCTATTGCACGTCATCAGCCACCAGTACAGTGTTCACTGAGAAACCTATTAGGATTTGCAGGGGCGCCTTTGTTTTCTTTGACCGTCAGGGCTGTTCGACATTGGAATTCTTGTTTCCTTTGACTGTCAGGGCTGTTCAACAGTGGAATTCACTGCCTCAGAAAGTTGTGGAGTCTCCTTCTTTGGAGCTTTTTAAACAGAGGCTAGATGAACATATGTCGGGAGTGCTTTGATTGTGTGTTCCTGCACTGCAGGGGGTTGGACTTGATGGCCCTTGTGGTCTCTTCCAACTCTATGACGCTATGATTCCTCTTGTTTCTCATTCTCCATATTCTTCTTCTTTCTTTCTTCTTGGTACCTCTCACCTCCTCACCTTTCCCCGCTTCCTTCTCTCCTTCCCACTCACCAACTAACCTACAATTTATCTGTCCCCCATCTTCAATTCTATTAATTATTTATTTGCTTCATTTATATCCCACCTTTCTCCTCAATAGGAACACAAAGTAGTTTGCATCTCCACTTTACTAAATGCCATTAAAGATTTCAATTCAATTCAATTCATCTCCACTTTATCCTCAATTCTGCGAGGTAAGTTAAGATGAATATGTGTAATTGACTCAAGGTCATCCAGTGAGCTTTCATGGTAGAGTGGTAATTTGAACCTGAATCTCCCAAGTCCTAGTCTAAACTTCTACTTACTACACCATGCTGTCTTTAGTGAGGCAGTTGCTGTTAAACAGTAGCAAACAGCTAGCCCTTTCCGCACAGGCCAATAAACGCTGGGTGCAACCAGGGTACATGAGCCTGGGGCAGCCTCGGGCCATTTGCATGCCTTTGTGTGGGTGTGCCCAGAGCCAATGCGGCTGGCCTATGCACCTTCGCACAGAGGCAGTGTGTGTTGTTTGTTTGCCTTCCTCTCTCTGCTGCATGGCAATGCAGCTGACCATGGATGACCCCCCGCAGCCATACTAATGTCTCTGGACAGTGCTTTCCTGTGTGGCTATGCAGGAGAGAGGCAGGGAGGAGAAAACTATAAGACACAGCTGAGTAACGCACCTCCCATGCAGGACCGTTTGCTCAGCAGTGGCTCCAACCTGGCCTTTCTAAAAAGAATCGCCTATAGCATGATACTAATTTAAGATGAGTTGGGGCGAATAAAGCAGGACAGATGCAATGCAGGGGTGGGAACTGTGGAAAGTCCCCCCCGCCCATAACAGATTACATCCTGTCCTTATCCCATGTTAGATGGCCCATGCGGAAAGAGCCTAAGTCATACAGGTCATGTGGCATCAAGTTGTCTGGTGACTGCTGTCAGGACTGACTCTAATGAGTCCTCCCTTAAAACCAAAACAGGTCTGGAAAAGGCCCTGCCTCCTCCTGCTTTTTACTGACAAAACCCAAGGCTTGAAGGCTTGCAATATTGTTGGTTTGCCTACCAAAGGCTCTGAGGGATGCAGCTTTAATCATTTTGAGAGTTTTATCATTCTCTCTCAGATGCAGCTTTAATCATTTTGAGAGTTTTATCATTCTCTCTCCCCTCCCCCCACCCAATTTTTAAGTATTTCAGGTTTTTTTGAAAACTGGAACATTTTTCAAGTTTGTAGAAAGATCAGTCTTGTCTATCCATGGCTCCAGTCACTGGATTTAAGTATTCACAGATTTGGTCATGCTGAGTTTAGATATGTTAATATATGAAGCTGGGAGGTAGAATCAAGTCTCAGAAGCTAAGCAGGATCTGTACTTGCATGAGAGATCACCAAAGAAGACTTTGCAGAGGAAGGCACTAACAAACCATTTTTGCTTAATTACTTGCCTTGAAAACCTAAAGCGGTCACCATAAGCTGGCTGCAATTTGATGACACTTTTACACACACACACACACACACACACACACACACACACACACACACACACACACACAGGAACAGACATTTATGAAGCTAATAAATCTTTATCTTATCTATATCTGTTGTGCTTCTGGATTTAAACATTGCTTAAGCCCATGCAGTGTTGAAATGTTGCAGTATAATGGCTACAAATGCCTATGGCTTCTTCAGAATGCTAATGTGTTTGCGGTTACCTGAATACATTGCAAATTTCTTATTTACCTATTTGTTACTTTTGAATGATCAGAGGTTGCTAGATTAGTGGCAATCTTAGATAAATACTAAGTTGCCAAACTGAGAAATTCAACTCATCTTCAAATAAACTTTCACATAGCAATCATACTTTTTGGGCAATATGCCTAGCTTAACCATAGCCTGCTTCAACAGAAGACAGGGCTTCCATTTTAGAGGATTCACAGGCTTCTGATAAGCAGAGATATAGAAGTATATGATTTTATCTCCCATAGCTAATATAGGAAGCTCATATAAATGGCTATAAAGACTGCAAACAAAGCCAGAAATACACTTAGCTGCTGCTTCCTTAAAATTCTCATCAAAATGAACACATACACTGATGCAAAACTGCATGTCAACCAGCTAAAATTCATTTGTTAATCTATCAGCTACGTATTAGTTAATCTATCATTAGTTAATCTACCTCTTTATATATTGCAGTCAGAGTGACTTGCAGTAACCTCTTTGGGAAGTTAAACATTCTTTGTGTCAGCACAGTATATCTGCATATTGTTCTTTGTGCCAATGGGGAAATTGCCTAAAAACAAGAAAGGTTCAAGATTTTCCAAAGTAAGCCCTCTGCAACCATAGAAAGGATGAATATTATCACATCTGTGCCTGCTATGGAGTCTGAACCATTAGGTTGTCAATAATGTTACTTGGAAATCATATAGATTTCAGTGAATAGAAAAGACATGTGTGGTAGGTTGAAGCTGGGGAGGGAATCAGAGTCTTGAGAGCAGATAGAAAGAGAATGAGGAAGATTTGTGGGAATTAAACCCAGTGAGATTTTTCAGGTTTGCTTTATGTGGAGGTGAGGGGGTTAATGGCTTTTTTGATATTGATAATTTATGATTTGTTTATGATTTAACAGCATTCTTTCTATGCATTGATTAAAATTTTAAAATTATGAAATACATTTAAAGAAGAAGAAGACTCAAAGGAGTAAGGAGACTCAAAGGGGCTGACAATCTACTTTCCCTCCCTTCCCCCCCCCCAACAAACGTCCTGTGAGGTAGGTGAAACTGAGAGAGACCAGAAGAACTGTGACTAGCCCAAGATCACCCAGATGGCATGTGTTGGAGTGCACAGGCTAATCTGAATTCCCCAGATAAGCCTCCACAGTTCAAGCAGCAGAGCAGGGAATCAAACCCGGTTCCTTCAGATTAGAGTGCACCTGCTCTTAATCACTACACCTCTGCTACTCTATATTAAATATAGAGGAGATTAAAGACCGGAGTCCATTTTCACCGGAAAACTTCAATTCACAACCCTTTATTTCCTTCCAATTCACCACCTACCTCTCACACCTGTCTTTTTTGCTGGCATCTCTCTTCATTTCTCATCACCTTCTTGCCCATGTTTTCCTCTACCCCTCATCCTCTTAAAGGTTCAATTTGAACATGGTTCAGACAAAGCCTTCGAGAGATTTTGTACTGGGTCTGCATCCCACTAGAGATCCATAATCCTTGATAGTATTGTGCTTGAAAACTAAGTGTGTACAGCTGCTTAGAACAAAGAGCACTCTATTTTACATTAAGTATTGTGATTGTTAACCCCATGGGAAAGTGATTCTGCCTCACCAACATCATATTTAAATCAAACTTACTCATCTGTTTCTCTCACACTAGTTTCTGTTTCTTTCCCCTTTTGCCATCTCACCATCTTATTCCCTATGTATCTCTCCCTCTCCCATCTTCTCTTTGAATCTTGCAGTTTGATATTAGGTTGCACAGCCACGAGCATGTAAGACAGGTTAAGGAATGATGCTCTTTGTTACCTTTCTTGGAGAAGATGCAGACCCTGGGTTGCATCCTGCAAGGACTGGGTAACCATCATAAACCTTCCCAGCTTTCTGCTCCCCCTGCCCCTCAGAAGTCATTTCCAATTCTGGGAAAGTTTATTCCCATGATCACAGAATCTTCCTGGATAAATAGACTGGGAGGCTGCAGTGGGAAAGGAGATGAAACATATGTCAATTCTGCAGGAGCAAAAGAGACAGGTGTAGGGCAGCATACAATCCCTTTGGAGGGGGGGACTGCACAGGTGTCACTCCCCAAACGAGCCTGCTCCAATTTATTTCCCTCAACCCAGCGGGATTTTTTGAAAATCGCTGAACTAGTAATCCTTTTGAAAAATCCCAGCTTGGAGCCACTCCCACACGAACGGCCAGGCAGGAGATGTTTTATTTCCCTCGTTTCCACTGTGTGCTCCATGGTCAGGGAGAATCTGCCTGCTATTGCTCAGCCCTTGTAGAAAGGCCACTTTTTCTGTTTTTTTCTTTTGCAGGTTACATTGTGTAGCTATGCAAGTGCAGCTACTCATATCATGGGACGATCAGCATGACTGTGGGGGTTCATTTCTGCATGCCTGCATAGCACTGCATGTTTGGCCGGATTTTTTTTAAAAAAAGAGAAGCATCTCTGCGCGAAGGCACAAAAGCAACCCAGATTGTTTCCATGGCCTCCAATCACTGCCTGCCCAGAATGCCTGTGAACAGGAAATCAGGGAAATGGGTTCCTTTATCATGACTGCAACCCATTATACGTTTGCTGTGGTAAAAATTAAAAGTGGCAAGGGGCTTTAAAGCCATCCAGTTCAACCCCCTGCATCATGCAGGATAACCTGAAGCATCCCTGACAAATAAATGTCCAATTTCTGCTTAAATACCTCCAAGGAGCAAAAGTGTACAACATTCCTGGCCAACCAATTCCACCAGTGAACTGCCCTTATATTTTTAAAAAAGTTTTTCCTATTATTTCCCTAGCTGTAATTTAAACTCATTATTATTACAAATCCTACCCTCCACTACTAACTGAAATAGCCCCTATCATCCTCTCAATGTCAGCTTTTTAAATACTCAAAAAGAGTAATCATATTTCCCCTCAATCTCCTCTTTTCCAGGCTGAACATTCCTGGTTCACAGAGCCTTTATTCATGAGGCTTAGCAGCTAAACCCCTTATCATTCTTGTTGCCCTCCTCTGCACCTGCTGTAAAGTTTCTGTGTCCTTTCTACAAAAGGGCCTTCAGAACTTGACACAATATTTAACTGAGGTCTGACGAGTGCATTATAGAGTGGTGCTATCACATCTCATGACCTAAACACTAGGCATCTATTGATACACCCTATGGCCACAAACATAACATTTTACTACCCAGATGCAAAACTTTACATTTATCTCTAAATATAACAGGTTCTTTCTCCTATTCCCTCCCATACATCATCCCAACCAGTATGACTGCTGTTCCAAGTGGGTCCAGGGACACTGGGAATAAACTTTTCTGGGGTTCAAAATGGTTTTGGGGAGGAGGGGAAATTTGGGAAGATCAGCAATCATTGGTGTGTTCCACTGATAGAATATGTGATCCACTTCTCCATAGAATTTATTTCTTTTCCTCAAGTCCTGACACTTTAAATGGAGGTAATAACTTGTATGATATATATTACCCCAAATTATGGACTTCAAAAGGCCAAGTGAAAACAAAAGAGAACAGATGTTATCTTCTTTAAATGATTGATCAACATTGACTGATTCTGCACAGGCCCAATAAAATTGGCTGGGGTCTTTTTAAAAGCTTGGGGGGGCAGGTAGTTTCCACACAATGTGACCCCCAATGCTTCTAATCCATTTTATTGGCCAGAACCCAGGTTAAATGAAAATCGCTAAATTAGCAATTATTTTTTTCTTTAACCCATTTTTTCAAATGGTTTCTTATTGTCTGTGCAAACTATGGCAAGCAGGAAGTGTTGAGTCCCCACACACTTCCATCCATCATTTTGATGGATTCCCCAGGCAGTCACCATTAGAGTGGATCCTCTCATAGAAGGCCGCCATACTGTGCAGGTAGATGAGTGGGGGCATTCTTGGGAGTGGATTCTCAGGTGAGGGGATTCTCAGGGGTTGGATTCTCTGGTGGGGGGGATTCTCAGCTCCTTGGAAACAGTGTTTCTGTGCGAACCGTGCTGCCTTCTGCTTCTGGGATTCCAGTGAGTCCAGCTGGCCCCTGCATCCACCATGCAAACAGTGGCACAAGCAACTGAAACGAGTTCCATGAACCTGTGTTGCCTGTGCAGGCACAATGTAACAATAGAAAAATATAATTTCATTCAATGGCTAAAATCAAAAAAATCTACTAAAATGAAATCCAATCAGAATACCTTAGCAATGTAAGCATTGCTAAATTGCATCATTAGTTGTTTTGGGATTCAATTGTCTGCCGATTGAAATATTGATAGGTTCTGTATTAGATTAGAAATGACAATTTTTACAGAACAGTATTTACAGAAATCAGTATGCAATAATTCATTGGTGAAAAAGGGTACCCACAATGGATTTGTAGGGAGGAACTCATTTCCCCTTCCGTACTATTCATTTTTCCCTGCCTTGAAAGCACCCATGACATCTTCCCTTTTTTGTTTCTTCTTTTTTCCCACCCACCAGTTGGGAAAATTTCTGGAGATTTGGAGGCAGAACACCAGGAGGGAGAACATTTTGGGATGAGAGGGATACCACTGAGTCCACTCTCCAGAGCTGACTTTTTCTCTAGGAAAATCTCTGTACTCTGGAGATCGTTATAATTCAGGAGAACTCCAGGCTTTACCAGGAGGTTGTCAATGCACATCCACAAGCCCACTTACTTTTCCCCTTCCTCCATAGTCACCTTTCCCTTCCTTCCCTCCATTTTACCCAAGAAGACTACACAAACATTTGGTTGGCTTGAATTAATGTAGAAATCCCAAGTACAGAATGCTTTGAGATTTTTGCATTTCCTAACACACCTTGTTATGGTGACCTGTCTTGTAAATTTCTAACTCATATTAAACTGTCCAAATTTGTTCTTAGACAGTACCCGTTTTGTTACAAGTGACAAGAATTACCTTCTGTTTGACAATGGGGGGAAAGAAACTCCTTAAGATTTATATGGCCAATCACAACCAAAGGCCAAAGTTCTTATTTCTACTTTAGTGCACAATATACCTACAGCAAATTATTTTTGGCTAGGCTGTGCAGTGCCATAGAAATCATAGCAAAATAAAGCTGGAAATTCTAACAAATATATGTGAAGGAACTGGACCCTGCTTGTGGCAAAGCGGAAGGGAAAGAGAGGTCAAGCTTCATGTAGTAAATTATTTACTCCGAACAACTTCTGCAGCATCTTACATACACCAGTTTTCAATCACGGCTTAGTTTAATCAGCCTGTTTCCCCATATGATGACAAAGAAAAGAGAGCCACAGCTATTTTTATGTTGTTTTTGGAACCAAATTCTAAGAACTCAAGTAAAAAATGTGTTTCACATCAGTTTGTGACATATGATTTGCATTCATGTAAGTAATTTATGGTTTTTCTTTTCAATACAATACCTCAACACAACAGAAAAGCAAGTACCAGATAATGAAGAAAAGGGAGGGAGGAAGAATCAATGCAAAAAACTGAAAGAGTCCCCACTCTGCACCAGACCCTGGAATCCAGAGAAAGAAACATTTAAAAAATACATGGAACAGGGGTGATAACACATACACGCATGCGCACACACACACACACACACACACACACACACACAAAACCAAAGGAAATTCTTATTAAAAAATCCCACAGTCTCCCACACAAATGCAAACCTTGCCCCTGCAATCAACTAAAAAGAAAAAATACCCAGAACCACACAACCAAGCAGGAGAAGACTGCCATTCCCTCAGACCTTGCAAGGATTTTAACCTGTCTTTCTCTCATACAATGTCAGAAAAACCAAGGATTCCAAGAAAAAGACAGAAGTGGTGAAGGAAGCCCCCCCCCCAAAAAAAACACACACACAAAGAGAATAGACAATCCAACAAAGCCACCCACATACACAAGGCCCTAAAAAACTTAAACAAATAAACTGAAGGTAACTGAAGCCCTTTAAGTCCCCGCAATCCCCCCTTAATCAGTCAGCAGGCCAAAGGGGCAACAGGCACTCTTTACCAAAAAAAACCCCCACAATTATTTCAAACCATTCAACAGCTTTGGTCCCGCTATGGAGAAGAATGGGATATAAATGAAATAAATAATAAATACAGGTAAGATGAGAGGCAGAGGAGAGACCCTCCACAAATCCTTGATGTTGTTCTACCATGCAAGTGGACCTGGCCCAGTGGCCAGCACCACAAAACTGGGACATAGTTTTTTCTAGGTAGAGGCTGCTGGAGGAAAGGAGATGAAGATAATGAGGTACATATAGATGTGTTGATGTACTTCCTCGAGCCCTACTTTCACTTTCCATTCTCTCTGCAGCAGGCAACAGTACTTCTAGCACAACTTTAATTTTCTTTGTGGCCAGCGAGGGCAGATTTGCCAGGGAGCACAGCTTTGCCCTGGACATCTTCCCTCTGCCCACAGCCAGCCCACCTAGCTCTACCCTTCCCACTCCATCACATTGCCATCTACACCTTTTCCCTCATCCCCTTCCATGTTGCCAGGTTCTTCCTGTTTCTCTAAATGCTAATATAGAGAGATTGATATCTCAATATAATTATAACATCACAAGCACAGTCTCTTTTGGGCTCCACCACACCTTTTTTGCTCTATTTCTGCCTTCTCCAATGATTGGGAGGGTTTAAAACTATATTAAACTATATTCTATTTTTAAACTATATTCTATAGTTTAAAACTATATTCTATTTTAAAATAATCCTCTGTGTTTTCCTGTGGCATCAGCAGCAGGAAGAGAGTGACTGTGTGTGTGAAAAAGGAGGGAGATCTAGCATATGTTTCCCTCCTTCAGCAGCGTGTGGTCCAGGGAATTGCTTTGCCTTTTTTTTTGGTGGGATCATTGTTGGCATGGGCTAGAGTATCGATACAGCTGCAATCACAGTTGTACTGATACAACTGCAATTCAAAGGGCTTCAACATACCCTTTATCTTGCAATTGATGGGTATGATGAGATCTGTGCCTTTAAGAAGGAGTTGATGGTAGAGTTCATAGAACCAGGAAAAGCAGACGCCCGTTGAGACTTCAGCAAGCAGAAGTGGGGCAGGCAGAAAATGCCTCTTTACATGTAAATAGAGAAACACGAGGAGACCACATGACAGCCCCACTGTGCAGTTAAGAGCCCTGAGGTAAGCAGTCCATGTATAATGGGCCATTGTGTCTTCCTTTTCCAGCTGAGGTAAAATACAATAGAAACAATAAAGTAGTATGTTGCAGTAAAATGAAATACCTTCCATATGAATGTATGGTGACAGCTTTTTGGTGACAGCTTTCACAATATACTTCCTGTTGCTGACAGGGAAAAAGACAAGCTTTTGATAAAAATGAGGCAGTCATAGGTGAAGGGTATTGTCTACAATTTCATCTTTCTGCTTCAGAAATGAAATAAGCACCTAAACCTAACAAGAAATAATATTTTCCTGTAGATATAAATATCAGTAGCACCAATACTAGTCACAAGGTC
This sequence comes from Sphaerodactylus townsendi, assembly GCF_021028975.2. Classification (NCBI taxonomy): domain Eukaryota; kingdom Metazoa; phylum Chordata; class Lepidosauria; order Squamata; family Sphaerodactylidae; genus Sphaerodactylus; species Sphaerodactylus townsendi. The sequence continues at coordinate 93,567,801 of NC_059433.1, forward strand.
ATCTTGCTTCCTAAGACAACTTTTTTTGCCATAAATTTTATGATTTTCCCCCAGCAACAAATGGTAACGATTTCCACCCAGCTCCAGCAGCACTTTCAAACACATACACACACAACTGTCAGGTTCCTGTCCTAAATCTTCTAGGTGAGGGGGATGCTTCGATACATTTTCAGCTCTTCTGATGATATTATCTTTTATAATCTCCAAAAACTCCTGTCCTGAATAGATGTCTTTAGATAACATTATAGAACACCAGTGTTGCACCTACAGTACTAACAGATTGCAACGAGGAATACATAAGCTTATTCTGTGAATAAATAAGACAATTCATAATGTTCACCTCATTACTATCGTCTCAGTTTTCTAGATGTTTCTTTTTGATTTTGTAGCTTCCACTCCATTTCCAAACTGCATAAAAAGTTAATTTATTTGAGCACTAAAATACTCTCCAATATTAACTGTCAAAAGAACCATCTTCATTTTCTCGCACATTTGTCACTGAATAGTTGTACGGCCACAAATCATTATATCTTACAGTTAGAAAAAGGACAGAGGGGAAGCACCAGTTTTTCTCTGAACTGCTGAATCAGCACCAAGCCTTTTCTTGCTGAGTCCTTATTTTGCAATCATTCAACATTCCAGCTTCCAGCCACTTTGGTCCAGTTTCACTGCAAACACCCAAAATAGTATGAAGGCATGCACTTCTAACTGAGGAAAAATCTCTCTGCTCCCCAAAGCTGAGGTGGGCGACAAGGAAGCAAGTAAGTGAAGATAATGATAGACCTATTCCTATTGATATTTGTGAGAATAAAAGTTAATGAAACAATGAAAATGAAGACAAATGCTAATGACACAAACAGCTTTGGAAAGTAAACATTCAATCAGTAAACATGTAAACATTCAATCAGAGATTGTCTCTGTTGCTCACCACCAATCTGAGCAAGAGGGGGGAAAATGAAAGAAACAATTTTGGTCTCTACTTTGGTACTTCATTTTCAGGTAGAACCCAGAAATTATAGTGGCAGAGGCTTAGCTAGGGAAAATGGAGCCCAGTACAAAATCTGAGTTTTGCTGCCCCCCCCCCATGTTCGTTTGTAGTTTTTGTATTTTAGTGTTTTTTTCCATTTTCAGGGGGTGCAGTTTTTAGGCTAGCAGCATCAAAATTTCAGGGTATCTTTAGGAGACTATCCTGATGATGCCAGCCAGGTTTGGTGATGTTTGGTTCAGGGGGTCAAAAGTTATGGACTTTCAAAGATGTAGCCCCCATCTCCTATTAGATTCCATTGGAAACAATGCGGAATGGGACACCCCCTTTGGGAGTCCATAACTTTGGACCCCCTGAACCAAACCTCACCTAACTTGGGTCATATCATCAGGAGAGTCCCCCAAAAACTCCCTGAAATGTTGGTGCTGCTAGCCTAAAAACTGCATCTCCTGCAGGCCAAAAACTGAAAAACACTAAAAAAATACAAAAAGCAAACCTAAAATTTTTGCTGCTCCCCCAGGCGTGCGCCCGGTGCGACATGCACCCCCTTTCCCCCTTGTAGCTACAACTCTGGATAGTGGGTAGCTCTAGGAATCAGTGTGATGTCAGTAAGGTTTCCAATATCACTATATCACTTCTGGAAACCATCTAGAAGTGACAATGGGTAGCTCTAGGAATCACGGGAAACTCTGTGGTTCTATCATAGAGCTGTAGAAGTTAAGAGCAAGAGCAAGCTGTAGAAGTTAAGAGCAGCATACTCTAACCAAATTTGATTCTCCACTCCTCCACATGAGTGTTGGACTCTAATCTGGAGAACCAGATGTTTTCCCATTCTTCCGCATGAAGCCTAGTTGGTGACCTTGGGCTAGTCACAATTTCAGCCTCATCTACCTCATGAAATTACTGTTGGAGGTGGGGAGAAGGAAGGTGACTGCTTTGAGACTCCTAACAATAGAGAAAAAGTTGTATATAAAAACAAACTCTTCTTTTTCTTCTTCTTTGAACAGGCAACATATGTTGCCAGTGGCTACCTCTGACAATAGATGGACTGTTGCCTTCTAGACCACTTGTAATTTCAGGTTGTCTTCAAGGGCAGTTTCACATTCAGCACATTGCAGTAATTCAAGAGTAATGTTACATAAGCACAGATCAGCATGGCCAATTCAGCTGAGTCTAGGTAATGAAAGAGTTTGTGAATCAGATGCAGGTGATAGAAGGCCCTCTTGATCATCATTCCAAACTGCTTTTCAAAGAGCAATGTAAAGTCCATGAGCATCCCCAAACTCTATTTCATTTCATTTCATTAACCTTTAATAGGCATAAATTAAAATTTACATAAATACATCCTACAACCTCAATCATGGTTTAACAACAAGAAAATGATCCACATAGATTAATGGTAATCTCTAAAAGCTCCATATTGCACTAGATTTCAAAGAAAATTGCTAAGAAGAATAAAAATATCAATAAAATTCTCTATACAAACAACATAAAATTACAGTATGAATAAACCAGTTTAACAAATTAAAAGTAAAATAGAACAGCAGCATGTATCCTAACAGGCATAATTAATAATGTCAAAAGGATTTTATATTTTTGCTTTAATACTGTTGCTAAAAACTTGGCTACCACAACAGACATTCCAGCATCATAATCTGATAGCAAAAACTGGATTAACTGGGCCTTGTTTACAGATCTTTTGGTCTGAAGTTAAGATCGAAAGGTATTCACTATGAGGATCCCCATGTAGTTGACATTCAAGGATTATATGGAGTATCACATCTGGTGAATGAGACCTACAGGGACAAAGTCTCTCTGATAGGGGACATGTTGAAATCTTCCTAGTAGGACAGATGGACAAGCATTCATACATGCCAAAGTGAAAGCGCTTCTTTGGGCAGGGGCATCTAAATTATAAAAATAATGGGCCATAGATCTCAGTTGATTTTGAATTCCAAAAAAGGCATGAAAATGACTGAGATGGAAAAATTTTCTGGTACCCCTGATCCATATGTCTTTGTTTAATAGACCTAAAAATAGCTCTTTCATCAGAGAGTAATAAGGAATCAAAGGCAATGCCAGTTTGAGCTAGTTTCTGTAAGATTACTTGATACCATTGGGAGCTGTGAGAATGACTTTTTAAGCGTACTAGAAGGCCTTCAGATTCTGCTGTAAAATGAATTCTAATGCAATATTTAACAGTAGTATGTAAGCCTCAGCCTCCATATACAGCTTTGACCCAATTCAACACAAATGGCTAGATAACAAAAACACTTGGGAACCCCTAACATTTGTCTGAGGAAAGAGGCTTAAATGCCCTTGATAGCATTATTAAAAGCCATAATCCATATTGGGATACCATGTAAGATTTGTGGTAGAACCTTTGCCTCAAAAATTTTAATTGCTGCTGGAATAAATTGATTACTTTTCAAAAAATAATTTGTTTTGTTGTGTGTGTTGCAAAATAGAAATTTATTGTCTTGACAATATTGATGAAAGAATTTTAGGTATCTTTGCAGACATACTCTAGTGCATGACAGAATTGTGGTGTCATCTGCATAAAGTAATAGGGGGTTGGACGATGACCTAACTTTGGGGGATGACCATTAACATCTAAAAAAGCCAATGTCACTCAATCTAGCAAAACTGGATTCAGTCCTTCTAGAATATCAACCCTCATAATTACCAGAATTATCTCTGATTGACTGTCTGGATTCAGATTCAGCTTATTCTGCCTTGGCCACTTGACCTCAAAGCAGTAGTTCAACCAAGACAATCTGGAAACTTGGATAATAATATATACAGTGTGGTGTTTATACATATAGGTCAGGTGGCCAAGGCAGAATATATATATATATATTTCCCTATATATATAGGGAAGGGGGTGGGGGTGCACAGCGCACCCCTCATCTCCTTATAGCTCCACCACTGTAGGAAGGAAGCTATGGGAATTGAAGTAAAGATGAACAAAACGCTATTCTCTGTCATTAGTACGCCTACATTCATTTTATAGCAGTGAGTGTCTGTCTAGGCCTATACGTGTTATATGGCTTTTATGCACCTGGAATTCTAGGGCAACATCAATCAATATCCACTATAGTAAGGAAATTATGATCCATTCTTACTTTTTATGGTTTGATTGGCCTTTTCAGTGTTCAGGATAATTTTTTCTCACTTTCAGTAAAAGACAAAATTGTATCCTGGGAAAACATCCAAGTAATTTGACTAAAGTGCATGGATTAGACTGTGGTACATACAATTCAAAAAAATTTGGGCCAAATGTAACTATTTATTATGGTTTGAATAGTTTTGACACCACAAATCTTTATGTTTTATTTTCTGTGATTAATATTTTAGCGATGTAATCTTTGAAAATTATAAGCAGTATTCAACAGACATAGTAGGCAGAACAGGAGTTTTTTTTTATAGATGGTAATACATCACCATCATATAAAACGGGTCTTGAGCTCAATTTTTCTTGAGAGCATTCCAATGATTTCAGGGTTTTATCTGCAAAAATGTTTATTGTAAAAGGGATCTTTAGGTTTATATTTATTCAATTTTTTTTCCTAGCTCAATCAAGGGATGGGGAAATCCCCTCTGGATACAGTGCAGGCTTAAGGTGGTGGAAGTGCCCTTCCTGGAGCACTTATACCAGCAGAGGAACACTTATTTGGGCATCTAGCCACTGCAGAGCCCTGGGACACCCAGCCATGTACCTAGCACATCACCGGTTCTTCCCCACTGCCCCAAGATGTTTTGGTATGGCAAGGAAATGGCAGGGGTATTCCCGAAGGCAGAGTCAACCTCAGTCAGTTTCCTCTGCCAATTTAGCCACCTTGTGCTGCCAGAGCGGGACTCAGACTCTCTGCTTCCCCTTATGGGGAAGTTAAAGGTAAGTTTTAAAAAACCTTGGGCTTCCTGCGCCACAGGAAATCCCTTTGGAGAATGTTGGGTGGTGCCACAGCAGTGTCATCCCCACCCACATGACAGCTTTGGATTGGACTGTATGTGTGTGAACCCTGGAATGAAATTCGTAATAAGGACAGTATTACATTGTACAGATATTATGGCCTTTGAACTGTATATTCAGATGTTTTGTTCAGATGTTTAGCACCTCGTCTGCCTTCTTCGTTTGCCTTCTTCATAAATTCTGGCTTAGGACAAGGGCAGATCTGCTCTATTCATTTGATATTTCAGCATCATAGCAAAACACATTAAAACCCACAAGGCCACTTGAATTCAAAAGACAAATTCCTAATCAAATGTTCAAAGAAATCTGAGTGCATAGTTTCAAGGGGGGTTGATCTGCAGTAGAAAAGTTAGAAAAGTTAGATTTCAAGTGCATAGTTTCAAGGGGGGTTGATCTGCAGTAGAAAAGTTAGATTTCAAGGGGGGTTGATCTGCAGTAGAAAAGTTAGATTTCAAGGGCGGTTGATCTGCAGTAGAACAGTTAGATTTGAGTCCAGTAGCATATCTAAGACCAATGAAAATTCCTGGGTATAAGCTTTTGAGAATCAAAACTCTATCTGATAAAGCAAGCTTTGGTTCTGGAATGCTTATACCCAGGCAATTTTGTTGATCTTTAAGGTACAGCTGTGAGCATTTGAACTATTCATTTATTTCAATGGGACATCAGTATGCTTAGTGTATACTATTTCTCTCTATTTATTTGAATACAGAATAAAACAGTGCACTTGTGGACACCCAGAACTATGCTCCGTACTGGGGCTAATGGGAACAAAAATGAATTAAACCTGTTATTTGTTAAAACTTCCAGAAGGTATTTTGTTAATGGTGAAATGAAATTATGTGGTTGTGGATTTAATTAACAAAGTGCTGCAATATTAAGCAAGGGGAGAAAGCATATTGTGAGATGTTTAATAGCCATGCTATTAAAATTTAGTTGTGTGTGTATATATATAAGTTCATTTGCATTTGTTTAGTGCCAATAACATCTAGCAGCAGTACTATATTAAAAGTTTGCCGTGTGTAGATTAAACCATTCATTTCTTATTCAATAAACATTTTGCATCTGAACATGTTAGAACTGTGAGGCAGTCAAATTATACAGAAAACATTAATTCCAGGTTTTAAAAAAAATGTATGAGCATCTGTCATATTGAATCATACCACTTCTCCATTGAACCTATTGCTATCTCCTTTCACTGAAAGTAGCTGTCCAAAATTTAAGGCAATGGTCTTTCCCAACTAATCTTCCAGAGATTAAAAAAAATGTTTTAAAAATTGGGGAATAAACTCATGCAATTGTGCTTTTTCACTGAGCTATGAGAATTTTCTAAATTATCACAGATAAAATGTGTTTTATTTAGAGAGATACCATCTCAATGGCCTTTATGAGGGCAGACAGGCAAGATATAAATTTTGTAAAATAAATAAATCTCCCAACACCCCATTCTGCTTTCATTCCCTGTGCTATATAGGAAACAGGGATTTTCAACAACTACTGGTTTGCTTACATCTTGGTTTCCAGTTACTGTCAGGGAGATGATTACTGGCTTAGCTGTTAATATGTATTCAAATGAATTCAGATGTGTCACTTTGCACAATAGCCTGACTCCTCCCAGCTGCCATCGCCTCCTCTGACTACCACAGCTATGACCTGCAGGTTTTAAAAGGCATGTCATTAAAAAATTGTTGGTCTTACTACTTGGGTGTCTCTGTGTGCCTTTGATGTATTTTTTATAATCTTTTGTGTTATCTTATGGACAAATGTTCCTAAAAGTGTTGGTGTACAAAGTAGTTAATTTGTCCTCTGTAAGGAATATTTGAAGAATCCAGCGACATAGGCACAAAGAGGATATGAACTATATGATACTGTATTTTACCAATGTGTCTCTTTAATTATCCATTACTCTGGAATTTCATACCTCTTCACTAATAACTGAGAAGATTCTGTCCAAGTTGTTATGTGTATTAAGTGTGTTAAGTGCCATCATGTGTGTTAAGTGCCATCATGTTGCCTCCAACTAATGGTGACCCTAAGACTAGATAAGTAACAGTATAAGATAATTAACTTGCATGGAGTTTGGGAGCATGCAGGTCACAATACCTGGACAAAATATTTGAACTCACATTGCTTTCACATCCTGCATGTGAGCTCCCAAAGGCACCTGGTGGGCCACTGTGAGTAGCAGAGAGCTGGACTAGATGGACTCTGGTCTGATCCAGCTGACTTGTTCTTATGTTCTTAACTCAAGAACAAAAGAAGAGTATACCTTTTAAACCTTCTCCCTGCTTGGGTAAAAACCTCCCTGCCCCAATCCAGAGTTAGGAATCTTGCTCCTCATGGGAAATACCCCAAATGCTCCCAATCAGGTCATCCTTCTGTCTCCCTATCCCTGATCAGGTTTTATCACCTTTGTTTGGAATGTACTTCAAATGGGCTATCTTCCACAGAATGCAATCCCTGTTTCTTGATACTTCCTGGAACATTTTATAGAAATATGAAAATAAGCAATGATGCATTGGTTTAGGGCCTACAATCAGGGTTTAGGGTCCACAATCAGAAACACATCTTACTATGACATGCCTCTGAAGATGCCAGCCATAGATATGGGCAAAACGTTAGGACCAAAAAATTGCCACGCAGCATGGAAAACCCATAACAGCCTGTTAGAGGTGGGTTGAGGAATGAGAAGAGACTCTGGTGAAATTCTGACTTGCTGATAAGCCTGCACTCTTTCTATGTGTAGTTGTGATAACAGTTCTTCTACATGAAAACTTCCTTATGTGGAGGACTTACATTTCTGGCCCAGAGATACCTACTTTGACTGGCAGCAGTTCCAATATCTCAGTCAGGAGCATTTTAAAAACCCAGCCCTTCTAATTGGACATAACTGCTATTGAAATTAGAACTTCCATATACAAAATTACATAGTTATATCAATAAGCAGTTTTCTTCATTCTTTCCTGAACTACAGGAAGGGATGGGGGGGGGGGTTTAAAATAGATGATTGATACCCTGGTATGGCATATATTGTTATATTTATTTATTTATTTATTTATAATCAAATTTATATACCACCCCTCCCCCGAAGGGCTCTGGGCGGTAAACAACACAATCATCACAACAATAACATTAAAATCCCAATTAAAACAGTGAATTAAATAAGTTGTGACATCAACAAAACTTGAGGGCCCAATTAGGGCCCAGAGCATAAAGGAGGGAGGAAGCACTTCAATAGTCCAGCCCCTCCAAGCATGATGGAACAATTCCCGTTGCCCACAGGCCCTGCGAGACTCTCAAGATCCCGCGGAGACGAATGCTGGTGGTAAGAGTGTTCCACCAGGCAGGGCACCAGGGCTGTAAGGCCCTGGCCGGTGGGGAACCAACACATCATCGAGGGGCCAGGGACAGCCAACAGGACCTCTGCCCGAGCACTTAGAGGCCCATAAGGACATATGGGGTGGAAGCCCGGTCCGAAGGTATATCCATAAGGTTATAAACCTTATATCCATAAGGTTTTCTGGAATGTTTTACTGCAAATTTCATATACCACCCTCCCCGAAGAACATCTGGGCAGTAAACAACACAGAAAGCATCACAACAATAACATTAAAATCCCATTAAAAAAGTATGAAAATTAAATAGAAGTTACAGCGGGCATCCAACAAAACTTCATAAAACGTAATACACCACTGGAAACAGACTGGAAAAGCTGAGGGCCCAATTAAAATTTGGAAGCATAAAAGGAGGGGGGAGGCCTTCAGCCGGATTGGCCTCAGCATGGAATTGGAACAATTGGGTCTTACAGGCTGGAACTCCAAGATGCGATGCTGAGTGGTAGAGTGTTCCACCAGGCAGGGCCAGGGCTGTAAGGCCCTGGCCGGGTAGGAAACCAACCGCATCATCCCGAAGGGGCCAGGGACAGCCAGCAAAGTTGGCCTCTACTTGAGGCATAGAAACCATAAAAAGGGACATATGGTCAAGGCGGTCCGGAGACATGGATTATAAACATATGCATGGTGTGGAATGTGTGAAATGTGTCATTAAGCGTTAGGTGCATTGCCTCTGCCCAGAATCAGAAAGAGACCAAGAACTCCTCAGCTGTTAGGGCCTTCTCTGCCAATAGTCTCTTCCATCCTATGATATCTGTGCTGCTCTTTTCCCACACAGTCTCATAGAAGCAGAGGACTCTCATAAACTCAGGTGCTCTTGTTAGAGATTCACACTCTTTAACATTGTTCCAGTTCTCCATGCTTCTTGGCAGCTTGCACACAACCTATCCCTTGTGGTGCCACTTCACTGGCAGCAAGCTGCCATCATAACGCATTGGCATAAAAGACACTTGGCATAAAAGTACAGTTTTTGTCTTTGAAATGATATAGTTCCACCTTCCTTCCCCTTATTCGTACACTAGGGAAGCAACCTCACAAAATGTTTGCTGCTTCACAAATTGCCGTGCTAACGAATGCTGCTAGCTTTATACACCTTGAGCACACTGTGGAATGCTGCTCTGACGGACTTTTGCTTTCCTTCCAGAATTCTTCCAGGGGAGCCAGGGTAAATGAAAAAGGGCCTTCCAGGCCTCAAGCCCTGGACTGCAACTGAACTTTGCTAAGAAGTCTGGAAAGGGCTCTTGGTATGTTCAGAAATGAAAGCGCCTCTTGTCGAGGCTCCAGAGCAGCCTTCAAAACATTATGCATTTAACACTGATGAGATTTAGTTTGGCCTGAAAGGACCTAAGATAGCACAAGCGGAAGAATAGAGTCAGAGCTTATGGTGCTGAAAAGAACATGAAAAAAGCATTTCCTCTGGACAAAGTGAAGTTATCCCAATGGCAGTATGCATTTAAAAAAAAATCTTCTCAGCACCAAGAGAAAGAACATTAGTGATGTCTAAAAGGCACACAATCTATTCAATTAAGAGCTCTTCTGAGAGTAACCAAACAGTGTAATTTTAAATTTCTACAAATGACTCATGGGTTTGAAGGCAGTGAAAACTGGCTCTAAAAGCATTGTACACGTAGATGGAAGTTGTACTTGAAAGCTTCTTTTACCATAGAATGGTTCAATTGCCCAAAACAGTGGCCTGGCAAATGCCGAAGTATATCCTGTCTTGTTATTTTTATTCTTTTGGATAGTGCTTTCAGACTCCCAAATCAGAAATCATAACCCCACAACAAAGATGCTATGAATATATCCTCATTTATACATGACAGCGCTTGTGTTGTTTCCTAATAGCTGTGTCAGATAAATCACGATTTCTTTTTTCACTTGGTGTCTTGGTGTCTATATGAACTGTCTATATGAACTGGACTGCACAGGCTTTCTTTCCATCTTTCCATCTTCCTATAGTCATCTATATAGGAATGTGTTTGATTTGCTGTTCTTTCAGGACAACTAGATCCAGTGTAATATAAACATTCTACTTAACTCTTTAAAGATTTTACAGAAGTTAGTAGAAGGTGGATTATTGCAGTGTCAATGCAATGTAAAGAGGAGGGAAGGGAGCATGTTATACCCTGATTTTGTCAGATTTCTAGAGCAAGATTCTATGAAGGAAGGCAGTGGCAAACCACCTCTATTTTTCATTTGCCTTGAAAGCTCCTTGCTGGGGTCACTGTACCTTGGGTGTGACTGGACGGCACTTTACACACATACAAGTGAATACCGAATAATGCAAATGAAGAAGATCTTTTGGCACTGTTAGATGTAGAAAGGTAGATTTTAGGATATGTAGGAATTTTGTGAGTGTGGCAAACAGAAGCTGAATCTAGTCAGTCTTTTCATGTTCTCTCAAAAGAGCACTTTCTCCTTCCTTAAGGATTTTCCCTGAACAGGAACATGCCGAAGGATACACATCATTTCAATTTTGTTGTTAATATAATGAATTGGGATAATGATTTATGACAAGATTTAACATAATAGTTTCAGGCTGAGAATATGGTGCATTTTGAAGTTCATTCCAATCCATTTTCTCACTGAATATTCATAGGTCCACTAATATTTACCTGGAGGCATAAGACAATGGCAATATGAAAAGGGTAAAGTGGGCAGGAAAAATATTCAGCTGCTCTGTCTTATACTTTATTGGATTTATGGCTGACTGGAAAGCTTATTGATGTAGCCATTCTACTAATTGCTCAGGAAATGCCCTTGACTGCTACGACAATCCATTCTCTCTAATAGGAAATAAATACCCTCAATATCTTTTGAGTGCAGTTGCCAGTTTTTGAATCACAATAGGGTTTCAGAGCACTATTTGCATAACTGGGCTTTTGTCACTGTTTGGGATTTTTCCTTTAGAATTAATTGCTCATATTAAATGCAAATAAATTACATTAAAACAACCTTAGGACAGTCAAATTAAGCCATGATCCGGCAGACAATTAAAGTAGTATTTTCCTAATGCATTTCATTTTAGTTACTTTTTACAGAAATATAGCAATTTCATATCAATATTCAGTAAAGGTTTCTCCCCACCACCCCTTGCAAAAATCCAGAAAATGGACATGAAAAAGCAAATATATGAATATTGTTGAAAATGATTCATACTAAAGAGGCTGGTGACATGTTACACTGTAATGCACAAACACTTTTCTAGGGTTAGTAAAAAGATGAGTGCTGTTATTATGACTTACTTTGTGGAATCTTTTCCAAAAAGGAAAAACAAAAACAAATAAACACTGCTGTGTGAGAGAGAGGTGAGGGGTAAGGAGGTTCATTCATGGGAAAGGTCAAAAACAGGGCAGCATCAAGGGAAAGCCTGAACGTCTATGCCCTGATGTTAGCCATCCAAAGGAACTGGTTGGCCATTGTGTGAGACAGGAGGCAGGACTAGATGGATTAATAGTCTGATCCAGCTCTTCTTATGGGGCAGAGATTGTCAGCATAGATAAGGTAGGAATAGCTGGACCAATGTGTGATGTTGCAGAAGGTGTTCATATGTCCACGGTATGGTTGGGAGGAACATGATTTATTGATTAACTTCTTTTACATCCCACTTGTCTCCTCAGTGAGGACCCAAATTGGCTTACACTATTCTCTTCAGTGAGGATCCAAATTGGCTTACATCATTCTCATCTTCTGCTTGTCATCCTTACAACAACCTGTGAGATAGGTTAGGCTGACCGTGTGTGACTGACTGACCCAAGGCCACCTAGCAAGTTTCCATGGCAGAGCAGAGGTAGAACCAAGGTCTCCCCAGTCCTTGTCTGATACTTTGACCGCTATACCACAGTACACACAATACAGCAGTGGTGGCGAACCTATGGCACTCCAGATGTTCATGGACTACAATTCCCATCATCCCCTGCCAGCATGGCCAATTGGCCATGCTCCCCCCCCCACCCCCCCCCCCCCCCCCCCCCCCCCCCCCACACCCCCCCACCCCCCCCCACTCCCCCCCCCCCCCCCCCCCACCCCCCCCCCCCCCCCCCCCCCCCCCCACCCCCCACCCACCCACCCCCCCCCCCCCCCCCCCCCCCCCCCCGCCCACCCCCGCCCCCACCCCCCCCACCCCACACCCCCCCCCCCCCCCACCCCCCCCCCCCCCCACCCCCCCCCCCCCCCACCCCCCCCCCCCCCCACCCCCCCCCCCCCCCACCCCCCCCCCCCCCCACCCCCCCCCCCCCCCACCCCCCCCCCCCCCCACCCCCCCCCCCCCCCACCCCCCCCCCCCCCCACCCCCCCCCCCCCCCACCCCCCCCCCCCCCCACCCCCCCCCCCCCCCACCCCCCCCCCCCCCCACCCCCCCCCCCCCCCACCCCCCCCCCCCCCCACCCCCCCCCCCCCCCACCCCCCCCCCCCCCCACCCCCCCCCCCCCCCACCCCCCCCCCCCCCCACCCCCCCCCCCCCCCACCCCCCCCCCCCCCCACCCCCCCCCCCCCCCACCCCCCCCCCCCCCCACCCCCCCCCCCCCCCACCCCCCCCCCCCCCCACCCCCCCCCCCCCCCACCCCCCCCCCCCCCCACCCCCCCCCCCCCCCACCCCCCCCCCCCCCCACCCCCCCCCCCCCCCACCCCCCCCCCCCCCCACCCCCCCCCCCCCCCACCCCCCCCCCCCCCCACCCCCCCCCCCCCCCACCCCCCCCCCCCCCCACCCCCCCCCCCCCCCACCCCCCCCCCCCCCCACCCCCCCCCCCCCCCACCCCCCCCCCCCCCCACCCCCCCCCCCCCCCACCCCCCCCCCCCCCCACCCCCCCCCCCCCCCACCCCCCCCCCCCCCCACCCCCCCCCCCCCCCACCCCCCCCCCCCCCCACCCCCCCCCCCCCCCACCCCCCCCCCCCCCCACCCCCCCCCCCCCCCACCCCCCCCCCCCCCCACCCCCCCCCCCCCCCACCCCCCCCCCCCCCCACCCCCCCCCCCCCCCACCCCCCCCCCCCCCCACCCCCCCCCCCCCCCACCCCCCCCCCCCCCCACCCCCCCCCCCCCCCACCCCCCCCCCCCCCCACCCCCCCCCCCCCCCACCCCCCCCCCCCCCCACCCCCCCCCCCCCCCACCCCCCCCCCCCCCCACCCCCCCCCCCCCCCACCCCCCCCCCCCCCCACCCCCCCCCCCCCCCACCCCCCCCCCCCCCCACCCCCCCCCCCCCCCACCCCCCCCCCCCCCCACCCCCCCCCCCCCCCACCCCCCCCCCCCCCCACCCCCCCCCCCCCCCACCCCCCCCCCCCCCCACCCCCCCCCCCCCCCACCCCCCCCCCCCCCCACCCCCCCCCCCCCCCACCCCCCCCCCCCCCCACCCCCCCCCCCCCCCACCCCCCCCCCCCCCCACCCCCCCCCCCCCCCACCCCCCCCCCCCCCCACCCCCCCCCCCCCCCACCCCCCCCCCCCCCCACCCCCCCCCCCCCCCACCCCCCCCCCCCCCCACCCCCCCCCCCCCCCACCCCCCCCCCCCCCCACCCCCCCCCCCCCCCACCCCCCCCCCCCCCCACCCCCCCCCCCCCCCACCCCCCCCCCCCCCCACCCCCCCCCCCCCCCACCCCCCCCCCCCCCCACCCCCCCCCCCCCCCACCCCCCCCCCCCCCCACCCCCCCCCCCCCCCACCCCCCCCCCCCCCCACCCCCCCCCCCCCCCACCCCCCCCCCCCCCCACCCCCCCCCCCCCCCACCCCCCCCCCCCCCCACCCCCCCCCCCCCCCACCCCCCCCCCCCCCCACCCCCCCCCCCCCCCACCCCCCCCCCCCCCCACCCCCCCCCCCCCCCACCCCCCCCCCCCCCCACCCCCCCCCCCCCCCACCCCCCCCCCCCCCCACCCCCCCCCCCCCCCACCCCCCCCCCCCCCCACCCCCCCCCCCCCCCACCCCCCCCCCCCCCCACCCCCCCCCCCCCCCACCCCCCCCCCCCCCCACCCCCCCCCCCCCCCACCCCCCCCCCCCCCCACCCCCCCCCCCCCCCACCCCCCCCCCCCCCCACCCCCCCCCCCCCCCACCCCCCCCCCCCCCCACCCCCCCCCCCCCCCACCCCCCCCCCCCCCCACCCCCCCCCCCCCCCACCCCCCCCCCCCCCCACCCCCCCCCCCCCCCACCCCCCCCCCCCCCCACCCCCCCCCCCCCCCACCCCCCCCCCCCCCCACCCCCCCCCCCCCCCACCCCCCCCCCCCCCCACCCCCCCCCCCCCCCACCCCCCCCCCCCCCCACCCCCCCCCCCCCCCACCCCCCCCCCCCCCCACCCCCCCCCCCCCCCACCCCCCCCCCCCCCCACCCCCCCCCCCCCCCACCCCCCCCCCCCCCCACCCCCCCCCCCCCCCACCCCCCCCCCCCCCCACCCCCCCCCCCCCCCACCCCCCCCCCCCCCCACCCCCCCCCCCCCCCACCCCCCCCCCCCCCCACCCCCCCCCCCCCCCACCCCCCCCCCCCCCCACCCCCCCCCCCCCCCACCCCCCCCCCCCCCCACCCCCCCCCCCCCCCACCCCCCCCCCCCCCCACCCCCCCCCCCCCCCACCCCCCCCCCCCCCCACCCCCCCCCCCCCCCACCCCCCCCCCCCCCCACCCCCCCCCCCCCCCACCCCCCCCCCCCCCCACCCCCCCCCCCCCCCACCCCCCCCCCCCCCCACCCCCCCCCCCCCCCACCCCCCCCCCCCCCCACCCCCCCCCCCCCCCACCCCCCCCCCCCCCCACCCCCCCCCCCCCCCACCCCCCCCCCCCCCCACCCCCCCCCCCCCCCACCCCCCCCCCCCCCCACCCCCCCCCCCCCCCACCCCCCCCCCCCCCCACCCCCCCCCCCCCCCACCCCCCCCCCCCCCCACCCCCCCCCCCCCCCACCCCCCCCCCCCCCCACCCCCCCCCCCCCCCACCCCCCCCCCCCCCCACCCCCCCCCCCCCCCACCCCCCCCCCCCCCCACCCCCCCCCCCCCCCACCCCCCCCCCCCCCCACCCCCCCCCCCCCCCACCCCCCCCCCCCCCCACCCCCCCCCCCCCCCACCCCCCCCCCCCCCCACCCCCCCCCCCCCCCACCCCCCCCCCCCCCCACCCCCCCCCCCCCCCACCCCCCCCCCCCCCCACCCCCCCCCCCCCCCACCCCCCCCCCCCCCCACCCCCCCCCCCCCCCACCCCCCCCCCCCCCCACCCCCCCCCCCCCCCACCCCCCCCCCCCCCCACCCCCCCCCCCCCCCACCCCCCCCCCCCCCCACCCCCCCCCCCCCCCACCCCCCCCCCCCCCCACCCCCCCCCCCCCCCACCCCCCCCCCCCCCCACCCCCCCCCCCCCCCACCCCCCCCCCCCCCCACCCCCCCCCCCCCCCACCCCCCCCCCCCCCCACCCCCCCCCCCCCCCACCCCCCCCCCCCCCCACCCCCCCCCCCCCCCACCCCCCCCCCCCCCCACCCCCCCCCCCCCCCACCCCCCCCCCCCCCCACCCCCCCCCCCCCCCACCCCCCCCCCCCCCCACCCCCCCCCCCCCCCACCCCCCCCCCCCCCCACCCCCCCCCCCCCCCACCCCCCCCCCCCCCCACCCCCCCCCCCCCCCACCCCCCCCCCCCCCCACCCCCCCCCCCCCCCACCCCCCCCCCCCCCCACCCCCCCCCCCCCCCACCCCCCCCCCCCCCCACCCCCCCCCCCCCCCACCCCCCCCCCCCCCCACCCCCCCCCCCCCCCACCCCCCCCCCCCCCCACCCCCCCCCCCCCCCACCCCCCCCCCCCCCCACCCCCCCCCCCCCCCACCCCCCCCCCCCCCCACCCCCCCCCCCCCCCACCCCCCCCCCCCCCCACCCCCCCCCCCCCCCACCCCCCCCCCCCCCCACCCCCCCCCCCCCCCACCCCCCCCCCCCCCCACCCCCCCCCCCCCCCACCCCCCCCCCCCCCCACCCCCCCCCCCCCCCACCCCCCCCCCCCCCCACCCCCCCCCCCCCCCACCCCCCCCCCCCCCCACCCCCCCCCCCCCCCACCCCCCCCCCCCCCCACCCCCCCCCCCCCCCACCCCCCCCCCCCCCCACCCCCCCCCCCCCCCACCCCCCCCCCCCCCCACCCCCCCCCCCCCCCACCCCCCCCCCCCCCCACCCCCCCCCCCCCCCACCCCCCCCCCCCCCCACCCCCCCCCCCCCCCACCCCCCCCCCCCCCCACCCCCCCCCCCCCCCACCCCCCCCCCCCCCCACCCCCCCCCCCCCCCACCCCCCCCCCCCCCCACCCCCCCCCCCCCCCACCCCCCCCCCCCCCCACCCCCCCCCCCCCCCACCCCCCCCCCCCCCCACCCCCCCCCCCCCCCACCCCCCCCCCCCCCCACCCCCCCCCCCCCCCACCCCCCCCCCCCCCCACCCCCCCCCCCCCCCACCCCCCCCCCCCCCCACCCCCCCCCCCCCCCACCCCCCCCCCCCCCCACCCCCCCCCCCCCCCACCCCCCCCCCCCCCCACCCCCCCCCCCCCCCACCCCCCCCCCCCCCCACCCCCCCCCCCCCCCACCCCCCCCCCCCCCCACCCCCCCCCCCCCCCACCCCCCCCCCCCCCCACCCCCCCCCCCCCCCACCCCCCCCCCCCCCCACCCCCCCCCCCCCCCACCCCCCCCCCCCCCCACCCCCCCCCCCCCCCACCCCCCCCCCCCCCCACCCCCCCCCCCCCCCACCCCCCCCCCCCCCCACCCCCCCCCCCCCCCACCCCCCCCCCCCCCCACCCCCCCCCCCCCCCACCCCCCCCCCCCCCCACCCCCCCCCCCCCCCACCCCCCCCCCCCCCCACCCCCCCCCCCCCCCACCCCCCCCCCCCCCCACCCCCCCCCCCCCCCACCCCCCCCCCCCCCCACCCCCCCCCCCCCCCACCCCCCCCCCCCCCCACCCCCCCCCCCCCCCACCCCCCCCCCCCCCCACCCCCCCCCCCCCCCACCCCCCCCCCCCCCCACCCCCCCCCCCCCCCACCCCCCCCCCCCCCCACCCCCCCCCCCCCCCACCCCCCCCCCCCCCCACCCCCCCCCCCCCCCACCCCCCCCCCCCCCCACCCCCCCCCCCCCCCACCCCCCCCCCCCCCCACCCCCCCCCCCCCCCACCCCCCCCCCCCCCCACCCCCCCCCCCCCCCACCCCCCCCCCCCCCCACCCCCCCCCCCCCCCACCCCCCCCCCCCCCCACCCCCCCCCCCCCCCACCCCCCCCCCCCCCCACCCCCCCCCCCCCCCACCCCCCCCCCCCCCCACCCCCCCCCCCCCCCACCCCCCCCCCCCCCCACCCCCCCCCCCCCCCACCCCCCCCCCCCCCCACCCCCCCCCCCCCCCACCCCCCCCCCCCCCCACCCCCCCCCCCCCCCACCCCCCCCCCCCCCCACCCCCCCCCCCCCCCACCCCCCCCCCCCCCCACCCCCCCCCCCCCCCACCCCCCCCCCCCCCCACCCCCCCCCCCCCCCACCCCCCCCCCCCCCCACCCCCCCCCCCCCCCACCCCCCCCCCCCCCCACCCCCCCCCCCCCCCACCCCCCCCCCCCCCCACCCCCCCCCCCCCCCACCCCCCCCCCCCCCCACCCCCCCCCCCCCCCACCCCCCCCCCCCCCCACCCCCCCCCCCCCCCACCCCCCCCCCCCCCCACCCCCCCCCCCCCCCACCCCCCCCCCCCCCCACCCCCCCCCCCCCCCACCCCCCCCCCCCCCCACCCCCCCCCCCCCCCACCCCCCCCCCCCCCCACCCCCCCCCCCCCCCACCCCCCCCCCCCCCCACCCCCCCCCCCCCCCACCCCCCCCCCCCCCCACCCCCCCCCCCCCCCACCCCCCCCCCCCCCCACCCCCCCCCCCCCCCACCCCCCCCCCCCCCCACCCCCCCCCCCCCCCACCCCCCCCCCCCCCCACCCCCCCCCCCCCCCACCCCCCCCCCCCCCCACCCCCCCCCCCCCCCACCCCCCCCCCCCCCCACCCCCCCCCCCCCCCACCCCCCCCCCCCCCCACCCCCCCCCCCCCCCACCCCCCCCCCCCCCCACCCCCCCCCCCCCCCACCCCCCCCCCCCCCCACCCCCCCCCCCCCCCACCCCCCCCCCCCCCCACCCCCCCCCCCCCCCACCCCCCCCCCCCCCCACCCCCCCCCCCCCCCACCCCCCCCCCCCCCCACCCCCCCCCCCCCCCACCCCCCCCCCCCCCCACCCCCCCCCCCCCCCACCCCCCCCCCCCCCCACCCCCCCCCCCCCCCACCCCCCCCCCCCCCCACCCCCCCCCCCCCCCACCCCCCCCCCCCCCCACCCCCCCCCCCCCCCACCCCCCCCCCCCCCCACCCCCCCCCCCCCCCACCCCCCCCCCCCCCCACCCCCCCCCCCCCCCACCCCCCCCCCCCCCCACCCCCCCCCCCCCCCACCCCCCCCCCCCCCCACCCCCCCCCCCCCCCACCCCCCCCCCCCCCCACCCCCCCCCCCCCCCACCCCCCCCCCCCCCCACCCCCCCCCCCCCCCACCCCCCCCCCCCCCCACCCCCCCCCCCCCCCACCCCCCCCCCCCCCCACCCCCCCCCCCCCCCACCCCCCCCCCCCCCCACCCCCCCCCCCCCCCACCCCCCCCCCCCCCCACCCCCCCCCCCCCCCACCCCCCCCCCCCCCCACCCCCCCCCCCCCCCACCCCCCCCCCCCCCCACCCCCCCCCCCCCCCACCCCCCCCCCCCCCCACCCCCCCCCCCCCCCACCCCCCCCCCCCCCCACCCCCCCCCCCCCCCACCCCCCCCCCCCCCCACCCCCCCCCCCCCCCACCCCCCCCCCCCCCCACCCCCCCCCCCCCCCACCCCCCCCCCCCCCCACCCCCCCCCCCCCCCACCCCCCCCCCCCCCCACCCCCCCCCCCCCCCACCCCCCCCCCCCCCCACCCCCCCCCCCCCCCACCCCCCCCCCCCCCCACCCCCCCCCCCCCCCACCCCCCCCCCCCCCCACCCCCCCCCCCCCCCACCCCCCCCCCCCCCCACCCCCCCCCCCCCCCACCCCCCCCCCCCCCCACCCCCCCCCCCCCCCACCCCCCCCCCCCCCCACCCCCCCCCCCCCCCACCCCCCCCCCCCCCCACCCCCCCCCCCCCCCACCCCCCCCCCCCCCCACCCCCCCCCCCCCCCACCCCCCCCCCCCCCCACCCCCCCCCCCCCCCACCCCCCCCCCCCCCCACCCCCCCCCCCCCCCACCCCCCCCCCCCCCCACCCCCCCCCCCCCCCACCCCCCCCCCCCCCCACCCCCCCCCCCCCCCACCCCCCCCCCCCCCCACCCCCCCCCCCCCCCACCCCCCCCCCCCCCCACCCCCCCCCCCCCCCACCCCCCCCCCCCCCCACCCCCCCCCCCCCCCACCCCCCCCCCCCCCCACCCCCCCCCCCCCCCACCCCCCCCCCCCCCCACCCCCCCCCCCCCCCACCCCCCCCCCCCCCCACCCCCCCCCCCCCCCACCCCCCCCCCCCCCCACCCCCCCCCCCCCCCACCCCCCCCCCCCCCCACCCCCCCCCCCCCCCACCCCCCCCCCCCCCCACCCCCCCCCCCCCCCACCCCCCCCCCCCCCCACCCCCCCCCCCCCCCACCCCCCCCCCCCCCCACCCCCCCCCCCCCCCACCCCCCCCCCCCCCCACCCCCCCCCCCCCCCACCCCCCCCCCCCCCCACCCCCCCCCCCCCCCACCCCCCCCCCCCCCCACCCCCCCCCCCCCCCACCCCCCCCCCCCCCCACCCCCCCCCCCCCCCACCCCCCCCCCCCCCCACCCCCCCCCCCCCCCACCCCCCCCCCCCCCCACCCCCCCCCCCCCCCACCCCCCCCCCCCCCCACCCCCCCCCCCCCCCACCCCCCCCCCCCCCCACCCCCCCCCCCCCCCACCCCCCCCCCCCCCCACCCCCCCCCCCCCCCACCCCCCCCCCCCCCCACCCCCCCCCCCCCCCACCCCCCCCCCCCCCCACCCCCCCCCCCCCCCACCCCCCCCCCCCCCCACCCCCCCCCCCCCCCACCCCCCCCCCCCCCCACCCCCCCCCCCCCCCACCCCCCCCCCCCCCCACCCCCCCCCCCCCCCACCCCCCCCCCCCCCCACCCCCCCCCCCCCCCACCCCCCCCCCCCCCCACCCCCCCCCCCCCCCACCCCCCCCCCCCCCCACCCCCCCCCCCCCCCACCCCCCCCCCCCCCCACCCCCCCCCCCCCCCACCCCCCCCCCCCCCCACCCCCCCCCCCCCCCACCCCCCCCCCCCCCCACCCCCCCCCCCCCCCACCCCCCCCCCCCCCCACCCCCCCCCCCCCCCACCCCCCCCCCCCCCCACCCCCCCCCCCCCCCACCCCCCCCCCCCCCCACCCCCCCCCCCCCCCACCCCCCCCCCCCCCCACCCCCCCCCCCCCCCACCCCCCCCCCCCCCCACCCCCCCCCCCCCCCACCCCCCCCCCCCCCCACCCCCCCCCCCCCCCACCCCCCCCCCCCCCCACCCCCCCCCCCCCCCACCCCCCCCCCCCCCCACCCCCCCCCCCCCCCACCCCCCCCCCCCCCCACCCCCCCCCCCCCCCACCCCCCCCCCCCCCCACCCCCCCCCCCCCCCACCCCCCCCCCCCCCCACCCCCCCCCCCCCCCACCCCCCCCCCCCCCCACCCCCCCCCCCCCCCACCCCCCCCCCCCCCCACCCCCCCCCCCCCCCACCCCCCCCCCCCCCCACCCCCCCCCCCCCCCACCCCCCCCCCCCCCCACCCCCCCCCCCCCCCACCCCCCCCCCCCCCCACCCCCCCCCCCCCCCACCCCCCCCCCCCCCCACCCCCCCCCCCCCCCACCCCCCCCCCCCCCCACCCCCCCCCCCCCCCACCCCCCCCCCCCCCCACCCCCCCCCCCCCCCACCCCCCCCCCCCCCCACCCCCCCCCCCCCCCACCCCCCCCCCCCCCCACCCCCCCCCCCCCCCACCCCCCCCCCCCCCCACCCCCCCCCCCCCCCACCCCCCCCCCCCCCCACCCCCCCCCCCCCCCACCCCCCCCCCCCCCCACCCCCCCCCCCCCCCACCCCCCCCCCCCCCCACCCCCCCCCCCCCCCACCCCCCCCCCCCCCCACCCCCCCCCCCCCCCACCCCCCCCCCCCCCCACCCCCCCCCCCCCCCACCCCCCCCCCCCCCCACCCCCCCCCCCCCCCACCCCCCCCCCCCCCCACCCCCCCCCCCCCCCACCCCCCCCCCCCCCCACCCCCCCCCCCCCCCACCCCCCCCCCCCCCCACCCCCCCCCCCCCCCACCCCCCCCCCCCCCCACCCCCCCCCCCCCCCACCCCCCCCCCCCCCCACCCCCCCCCCCCCCCACCCCCCCCCCCCCCCACCCCCCCCCCCCCCCACCCCCCCCCCCCCCCACCCCCCCCCCCCCCCACCCCCCCCCCCCCCCACCCCCCCCCCCCCCCACCCCCCCCCCCCCCCACCCCCCCCCCCCCCCACCCCCCCCCCCCCCCACCCCCCCCCCCCCCCACCCCCCCCCCCCCCCACCCCCCCCCCCCCCCACCCCCCCCCCCCCCCACCCCCCCCCCCCCCCACCCCCCCCCCCCCCCACCCCCCCCCCCCCCCACCCCCCCCCCCCCCCACCCCCCCCCCCCCCCACCCCCCCCCCCCCCCACCCCCCCCCCCCCCCACCCCCCCCCCCCCCCACCCCCCCCCCCCCCCACCCCCCCCCCCCCCCACCCCCCCCCCCCCCCACCCCCCCCCCCCCCCACCCCCCCCCCCCCCCACCCCCCCCCCCCCCCACCCCCCCCCCCCCCCACCCCCCCCCCCCCCCACCCCCCCCCCCCCCCACCCCCCCCCCCCCCCACCCCCCCCCCCCCCCACCCCCCCCCCCCCCCACCCCCCCCCCCCCCCACCCCCCCCCCCCCCCACCCCCCCCCCCCCCCACCCCCCCCCCCCCCCACCCCCCCCCCCCCCCACCCCCCCCCCCCCCCACCCCCCCCCCCCCCCACCCCCCCCCCCCCCCACCCCCCCCCCCCCCCACCCCCCCCCCCCCCCACCCCCCCCCCCCCCCACCCCCCCCCCCCCCCACCCCCCCCCCCCCCCACCCCCCCCCCCCCCCACCCCCCCCCCCCCCCACCCCCCCCCCCCCCCACCCCCCCCCCCCCCCACCCCCCCCCCCCCCCACCCCCCCCCCCCCCCACCCCCCCCCCCCCCCACCCCCCCCCCCCCCCACCCCCCCCCCCCCCCACCCCCCCCCCCCCCCACCCCCCCCCCCCCCCACCCCCCCCCCCCCCCACCCCCCCCCCCCCCCACCCCCCCCCCCCCCCACCCCCCCCCCCCCCCACCCCCCCCCCCCCCCACCCCCCCCCCCCCCCACCCCCCCCCCCCCCCACCCCCCCCCCCCCCCACCCCCCCCCCCCCCCACCCCCCCCCCCCCCCACCCCCCCCCCCCCCCACCCCCCCCCCCCCCCACCCCCCCCCCCCCCCACCCCCCCCCCCCCCCACCCCCCCCCCCCCCCACCCCCCCCCCCCCCCACCCCCCCCCCCCCCCACCCCCCCCCCCCCCCACCCCCCCCCCCCCCCACCCCCCCCCCCCCCCACCCCCCCCCCCCCCCACCCCCCCCCCCCCCCACCCCCCCCCCCCCCCACCCCCCCCCCCCCCCACCCCCCCCCCCCCCCACCCCCCCCCCCCCCCACCCCCCCCCCCCCCCACCCCCCCCCCCCCCCACCCCCCCCCCCCCCCACCCCCCCCCCCCCCCACCCCCCCCCCCCCCCACCCCCCCCCCCCCCCACCCCCCCCCCCCCCCACCCCCCCCCCCCCCCACCCCCCCCCCCCCCCACCCCCCCCCCCCCCCACCCCCCCCCCCCCCCACCCCCCCCCCCCCCCACCCCCCCCCCCCCCCACCCCCCCCCCCCCCCACCCCCCCCCCCCCCCACCCCCCCCCCCCCCCACCCCCCCCCCCCCCCACCCCCCCCCCCCCCCACCCCCCCCCCCCCCCACCCCCCCCCCCCCCCACCCCCCCCCCCCCCCACCCCCCCCCCCCCCCACCCCCCCCCCCCCCCACCCCCCCCCCCCCCCACCCCCCCCCCCCCCCACCCCCCCCCCCCCCCACCCCCCCCCCCCCCCACCCCCCCCCCCCCCCACCCCCCCCCCCCCCCACCCCCCCCCCCCCCCACCCCCCCCCCCCCCCACCCCCCCCCCCCCCCACCCCCCCCCCCCCCCACCCCCCCCCCCCCCCACCCCCCCCCCCCCCCACCCCCCCCCCCCCCCACCCCCCCCCCCCCCCACCCCCCCCCCCCCCCACCCCCCCCCCCCCCCACCCCCCCCCCCCCCCACCCCCCCCCCCCCCCACCCCCCCCCCCCCCCACCCCCCCCCCCCCCCACCCCCCCCCCCCCCCACCCCCCCCCCCCCCCACCCCCCCCCCCCCCCACCCCCCCCCCCCCCCACCCCCCCCCCCCCCCACCCCCCCCCCCCCCCACCCCCCCCCCCCCCCACCCCCCCCCCCCCCCACCCCCCCCCCCCCCCACCCCCCCCCCCCCCCACCCCCCCCCCCCCCCACCCCCCCCCCCCCCCACCCCCCCCCCCCCCCACCCCCCCCCCCCCCCACCCCCCCCCCCCCCCACCCCCCCCCCCCCCCACCCCCCCCCCCCCCCACCCCCCCCCCCCCCCACCCCCCCCCCCCCCCACCCCCCCCCCCCCCCACCCCCCCCCCCCCCCACCCCCCCCCCCCCCCACCCCCCCCCCCCCCCACCCCCCCCCCCCCCCACCCCCCCCCCCCCCCACCCCCCCCCCCCCCCACCCCCCCCCCCCCCCACCCCCCCCCCCCCCCACCCCCCCCCCCCCCCACCCCCCCCCCCCCCCACCCCCCCCCCCCCCCACCCCCCCCCCCCCCCACCCCCCCCCCCCCCCACCCCCCCCCCCCCCCACCCCCCCCCCCCCCCACCCCCCCCCCCCCCCACCCCCCCCCCCCCCCACCCCCCCCCCCCCCCACCCCCCCCCCCCCCCACCCCCCCCCCCCCCCACCCCCCCCCCCCCCCACCCCCCCCCCCCCCCACCCCCCCCCCCCCCCACCCCCCCCCCCCCCCACCCCCCCCCCCCCCCACCCCCCCCCCCCCCCACCCCCCCCCCCCCCCACCCCCCCCCCCCCCCACCCCCCCCCCCCCCCACCCCCCCCCCCCCCCACCCCCCCCCCCCCCCACCCCCCCCCCCCCCCACCCCCCCCCCCCCCCACCCCCCCCCCCCCCCACCCCCCCCCCCCCCCACCCCCCCCCCCCCCCACCCCCCCCCCCCCCCACCCCCCCCCCCCCCCACCCCCCCCCCCCCCCACCCCCCCCCCCCCCCACCCCCCCCCCCCCCCACCCCCCCCCCCCCCCACCCCCCCCCCCCCCCACCCCCCCCCCCCCCCACCCCCCCCCCCCCCCACCCCCCCCCCCCCCCACCCCCCCCCCCCCCCACCCCCCCCCCCCCCCACCCCCCCCCCCCCCCACCCCCCCCCCCCCCCACCCCCCCCCCCCCCCACCCCCCCCCCCCCCCACCCCCCCCCCCCCCCACCCCCCCCCCCCCCCACCCCCCCCCCCCCCCACCCCCCCCCCCCCCCACCCCCCCCCCCCCCCACCCCCCCCCCCCCCCACCCCCCCCCCCCCCCACCCCCCCCCCCCCCCACCCCCCCCCCCCCCCACCCCCCCCCCCCCCCACCCCCCCCCCCCCCCACCCCCCCCCCCCCCCACCCCCCCCCCCCCCCACCCCCCCCCCCCCCCACCCCCCCCCCCCCCCACCCCCCCCCCCCCCCACCCCCCCCCCCCCCCACCCCCCCCCCCCCCCACCCCCCCCCCCCCCCACCCCCCCCCCCCCCCACCCCCCCCCCCCCCCACCCCCCCCCCCCCCCACCCCCCCCCCCCCCCACCCCCCCCCCCCCCCACCCCCCCCCCCCCCCACCCCCCCCCCCCCCCACCCCCCCCCCCCCCCACCCCCCCCCCCCCCCACCCCCCCCCCCCCCCACCCCCCCCCCCCCCCACCCCCCCCCCCCCCCACCCCCCCCCCCCCCCACCCCCCCCCCCCCCCACCCCCCCCCCCCCCCACCCCCCCCCCCCCCCACCCCCCCCCCCCCCCACCCCCCCCCCCCCCCACCCCCCCCCCCCCCCACCCCCCCCCCCCCCCACCCCCCCCCCCCCCCACCCCCCCCCCCCCCCACCCCCCCCCCCCCCCACCCCCCCCCCCCCCCACCCCCCCCCCCCCCCACCCCCCCCCCCCCCCACCCCCCCCCCCCCCCACCCCCCCCCCCCCCCACCCCCCCCCCCCCCCACCCCCCCCCCCCCCCACCCCCCCCCCCCCCCACCCCCCCCCCCCCCCACCCCCCCCCCCCCCCACCCCCCCCCCCCCCCACCCCCCCCCCCCCCCACCCCCCCCCCCCCCCACCCCCCCCCCCCCCCACCCCCCCCCCCCCCCACCCCCCCCCCCCCCCACCCCCCCCCCCCCCCACCCCCCCCCCCCCCCACCCCCCCCCCCCCCCACCCCCCCCCCCCCCCACCCCCCCCCCCCCCCACCCCCCCCCCCCCCCACCCCCCCCCCCCCCCACCCCCCCCCCCCCCCACCCCCCCCCCCCCCCACCCCCCCCCCCCCCCACCCCCCCCCCCCCCCACCCCCCCCCCCCCCCACCCCCCCCCCCCCCCACCCCCCCCCCCCCCCACCCCCCCCCCCCCCCACCCCCCCCCCCCCCCACCCCCCCCCCCCCCCACCCCCCCCCCCCCCCACCCCCCCCCCCCCCCACCCCCCCCCCCCCCCACCCCCCCCCCCCCCCACCCCCCCCCCCCCCCACCCCCCCCCCCCCCCACCCCCCCCCCCCCCCACCCCCCCCCCCCCCCACCCCCCCCCCCCCCCACCCCCCCCCCCCCCCACCCCCCCCCCCCCCCACCCCCCCCCCCCCCCACCCCCCCCCCCCCCCACCCCCCCCCCCCCCCACCCCCCCCCCCCCCCACCCCCCCCCCCCCCCACCCCCCCCCCCCCCCACCCCCCCCCCCCCCCACCCCCCCCCCCCCCCACCCCCCCCCCCCCCCACCCCCCCCCCCCCCCACCCCCCCCCCCCCCCACCCCCCCCCCCCCCCACCCCCCCCCCCCCCCACCCCCCCCCCCCCCCACCCCCCCCCCCCCCCACCCCCCCCCCCCCCCACCCCCCCCCCCCCCCACCCCCCCCCCCCCCCACCCCCCCCCCCCCCCACCCCCCCCCCCCCCCACCCCCCCCCCCCCCCACCCCCCCCCCCCCCCACCCCCCCCCCCCCCCACCCCCCCCCCCC
Organism: Sphaerodactylus townsendi; assembly: GCF_021028975.2. NCBI lineage: Eukaryota > Metazoa > Chordata > Lepidosauria > Squamata > Sphaerodactylidae > Sphaerodactylus > Sphaerodactylus townsendi. Next base: position 93,594,337 of record NC_059433.1, read on the forward strand.
CCCACCCCCCCCCCCCCCCACCCCCCCCCCCCCCCACCCCCCCCCCCCCCCACCCCCCCCCCCCCCCACCCCCCCCCCCCCCCACCCCCCCCCCCCCCCACCCCCCCCCCCCCCCACCCCCCCCCCCCCCCACCCCCCCCCCCCCCCACCCCCCCCCCCCCCCACCCCCCCCCCCCCCCACCCCCCCCCCCCCCCACCCCCCCCCCCCCCCACCCCCCCCCCCCCCCACCCCCCCCCCCCCCCACCCCCCCCCCCCCCCACCCCCCCCCCCCCCCACCCCCCCCCCCCCCCACCCCCCCCCCCCCCCACCCCCCCCCCCCCCCACCCCCCCCCCCCCCCACCCCCCCCCCCCCCCACCCCCCCCCCCCCCCACCCCCCCCCCCCCCCACCCCCCCCCCCCCCCACCCCCCCCCCCCCCCACCCCCCCCCCCCCCCACCCCCCCCCCCCCCCACCCCCCCCCCCCCCCACCCCCCCCCCCCCCCACCCCCCCCCCCCCCCACCCCCCCCCCCCCCCACCCCCCCCCCCCCCCACCCCCCCCCCCCCCCACCCCCCCCCCCCCCCACCCCCCCCCCCCCCCACCCCCCCCCCCCCCCACCCCCCCCCCCCCCCACCCCCCCCCCCCCCCACCCCCCCCCCCCCCCACCCCCCCCCCCCCCCACCCCCCCCCCCCCCCACCCCCCCCCCCCCCCACCCCCCCCCCCCCCCACCCCCCCCCCCCCCCACCCCCCCCCCCCCCCACCCCCCCCCCCCCCCACCCCCCCCCCCCCCCACCCCCCCCCCCCCCCACCCCCCCCCCCCCCCACCCCCCCCCCCCCCCACCCCCCCCCCCCCCCACCCCCCCCCCCCCCCACCCCCCCCCCCCCCCACCCCCCCCCCCCCCCACCCCCCCCCCCCCCCACCCCCCCCCCCCCCCACCCCCCCCCCCCCCCACCCCCCCCCCCCCCCACCCCCCCCCCCCCCCACCCCCCCCCCCCCCCACCCCCCCCCCCCCCCACCCCCCCCCCCCCCCACCCCCCCCCCCCCCCACCCCCCCCCCCCCCCACCCCCCCCCCCCCCCACCCCCCCCCCCCCCCACCCCCCCCCCCCCCCACCCCCCCCCCCCCCCACCCCCCCCCCCCCCCACCCCCCCCCCCCCCCACCCCCCCCCCCCCCCACCCCCCCCCCCCCCCACCCCCCCCCCCCCCCACCCCCCCCCCCCCCCACCCCCCCCCCCCCCCACCCCCCCCCCCCCCCACCCCCCCCCCCCCCCACCCCCCCCCCCCCCCACCCCCCCCCCCCCCCACCCCCCCCCCCCCCCACCCCCCCCCCCCCCCACCCCCCCCCCCCCCCACCCCCCCCCCCCCCCACCCCCCCCCCCCCCCACCCCCCCCCCCCCCCACCCCCCCCCCCCCCCACCCCCCCCCCCCCCCACCCCCCCCCCCCCCCACCCCCCCCCCCCCCCACCCCCCCCCCCCCCCACCCCCCCCCCCCCCCACCCCCCCCCCCCCCCACCCCCCCCCCCCCCCACCCCCCCCCCCCCCCACCCCCCCCCCCCCCCACCCCCCCCCCCCCCCACCCCCCCCCCCCCCCACCCCCCCCCCCCCCCACCCCCCCCCCCCCCCACCCCCCCCCCCCCCCACCCCCCCCCCCCCCCACCCCCCCCCCCCCCCACCCCCCCCCCCCCCCACCCCCCCCCCCCCCCACCCCCCCCCCCCCCCACCCCCCCCCCCCCCCACCCCCCCCCCCCCCCACCCCCCCCCCCCCCCACCCCCCCCCCCCCCCACCCCCCCCCCCCCCCACCCCCCCCCCCCCCCACCCCCCCCCCCCCCCACCCCCCCCCCCCCCCACCCCCCCCCCCCCCCACCCCCCCCCCCCCCCACCCCCCCCCCCCCCCACCCCCCCCCCCCCCCACCCCCCCCCCCCCCCACCCCCCCCCCCCCCCACCCCCCCCCCCCCCCACCCCCCCCCCCCCCCACCCCCCCCCCCCCCCACCCCCCCCCCCCCCCACCCCCCCCCCCCCCCACCCCCCCCCCCCCCCACCCCCCCCCCCCCCCACCCCCCCCCCCCCCCACCCCCCCCCCCCCCCACCCCCCCCCCCCCCCACCCCCCCCCCCCCCCACCCCCCCCCCCCCCCACCCCCCCCCCCCCCCACCCCCCCCCCCCCCCACCCCCCCCCCCCCCCACCCCCCCCCCCCCCCACCCCCCCCCCCCCCCACCCCCCCCCCCCCCCACCCCCCCCCCCCCCCACCCCCCCCCCCCCCCACCCCCCCCCCCCCCCACCCCCCCCCCCCCCCACCCCCCCCCCCCCCCACCCCCCCCCCCCCCCACCCCCCCCCCCCCCCACCCCCCCCCCCCCCCACCCCCCCCCCCCCCCACCCCCCCCCCCCCCCACCCCCCCCCCCCCCCACCCCCCCCCCCCCCCACCCCCCCCCCCCCCCACCCCCCCCCCCCCCCACCCCCCCCCCCCCCCACCCCCCCCCCCCCCCACCCCCCCCCCCCCCCACCCCCCCCCCCCCCCACCCCCCCCCCCCCCCACCCCCCCCCCCCCCCACCCCCCCCCCCCCCCACCCCCCCCCCCCCCCACCCCCCCCCCCCCCCACCCCCCCCCCCCCCCACCCCCCCCCCCCCCCACCCCCCCCCCCCCCCACCCCCCCCCCCCCCCACCCCCCCCCCCCCCCACCCCCCCCCCCCCCCACCCCCCCCCCCCCCCACCCCCCCCCCCCCCCACCCCCCCCCCCCCCCACCCCCCCCCCCCCCCACCCCCCCCCCCCCCCACCCCCCCCCCCCCCCACCCCCCCCCCCCCCCACCCCCCCCCCCCCCCACCCCCCCCCCCCCCCACCCCCCCCCCCCCCCACCCCCCCCCCCCCCCACCCCCCCCCCCCCCCACCCCCCCCCCCCCCCACCCCCCCCCCCCCCCACCCCCCCCCCCCCCCACCCCCCCCCCCCCCCACCCCCCCCCCCCCCCACCCCCCCCCCCCCCCACCCCCCCCCCCCCCCACCCCCCCCCCCCCCCACCCCCCCCCCCCCCCACCCCCCCCCCCCCCCACCCCCCCCCCCCCCCACCCCCCCCCCCCCCCACCCCCCCCCCCCCCCACCCCCCCCCCCCCCCACCCCCCCCCCCCCCCACCCCCCCCCCCCCCCACCCCCCCCCCCCCCCACCCCCCCCCCCCCCCACCCCCCCCCCCCCCCACCCCCCCCCCCCCCCACCCCCCCCCCCCCCCACCCCCCCCCCCCCCCACCCCCCCCCCCCCCCACCCCCCCCCCCCCCCACCCCCCCCCCCCCCCACCCCCCCCCCCCCCCACCCCCCCCCCCCCCCACCCCCCCCCCCCCCCACCCCCCCCCCCCCCCACCCCCCCCCCCCCCCACCCCCCCCCCCCCCCACCCCCCCCCCCCCCCACCCCCCCCCCCCCCCACCCCCCCCCCCCCCCACCCCCCCCCCCCCCCACCCCCCCCCCCCCCCACCCCCCCCCCCCCCCACCCCCCCCCCCCCCCACCCCCCCCCCCCCCCACCCCCCCCCCCCCCCACCCCCCCCCCCCCCCACCCCCCCCCCCCCCCACCCCCCCCCCCCCCCACCCCCCCCCCCCCCCACCCCCCCCCCCCCCCACCCCCCCCCCCCCCCACCCCCCCCCCCCCCCACCCCCCCCCCCCCCCACCCCCCCCCCCCCCCACCCCCCCCCCCCCCCACCCCCCCCCCCCCCCACCCCCCCCCCCCCCCACCCCCCCCCCCCCCCACCCCCCCCCCCCCCCACCCCCCCCCCCCCCCACCCCCCCCCCCCCCCACCCCCCCCCCCCCCCACCCCCCCCCCCCCCCACCCCCCCCCCCCCCCACCCCCCCCCCCCCCCACCCCCCCCCCCCCCCACCCCCCCCCCCCCCCACCCCCCCCCCCCCCCACCCCCCCCCCCCCCCACCCCCCCCCCCCCCCACCCCCCCCCCCCCCCACCCCCCCCCCCCCCCACCCCCCCCCCCCCCCACCCCCCCCCCCCCCCACCCCCCCCCCCCCCCACCCCCCCCCCCCCCCACCCCCCCCCCCCCCCACCCCCCCCCCCCCCCACCCCCCCCCCCCCCCACCCCCCCCCCCCCCCACCCCCCCCCCCCCCCACCCCCCCCCCCCCCCACCCCCCCCCCCCCCCACCCCCCCCCCCCCCCACCCCCCCCCCCCCCCACCCCCCCCCCCCCCCACCCCCCCCCCCCCCCACCCCCCCCCCCCCCCACCCCCCCCCCCCCCCACCCCCCCCCCCCCCCACCCCCCCCCCCCCCCACCCCCCCCCCCCCCCACCCCCCCCCCCCCCCACCCCCCCCCCCCCCCACCCCCCCCCCCCCCCACCCCCCCCCCCCCCCACCCCCCCCCCCCCCCACCCCCCCCCCCCCCCACCCCCCCCCCCCCCCACCCCCCCCCCCCCCCACCCCCCCCCCCCCCCACCCCCCCCCCCCCCCACCCCCCCCCCCCCCCACCCCCCCCCCCCCCCACCCCCCCCCCCCCCCACCCCCCCCCCCCCCCACCCCCCCCCCCCCCCACCCCCCCCCCCCCCCACCCCCCCCCCCCCCCACCCCCCCCCCCCCCCACCCCCCCCCCCCCCCACCCCCCCCCCCCCCCACCCCCCCCCCCCCCCACCCCCCCCCCCCCCCACCCCCCCCCCCCCCCACCCCCCCCCCCCCCCACCCCCCCCCCCCCCCACCCCCCCCCCCCCCCACCCCCCCCCCCCCCCACCCCCCCCCCCCCCCACCCCCCCCCCCCCCCACCCCCCCCCCCCCCCACCCCCCCCCCCCCCCACCCCCCCCCCCCCCCACCCCCCCCCCCCCCCACCCCCCCCCCCCCCCACCCCCCCCCCCCCCCACCCCCCCCCCCCCCCACCCCCCCCCCCCCCCACCCCCCCCCCCCCCCACCCCCCCCCCCCCCCACCCCCCCCCCCCCCCACCCCCCCCCCCCCCCACCCCCCCCCCCCCCCACCCCCCCCCCCCCCCACCCCCCCCCCCCCCCACCCCCCCCCCCCCCCACCCCCCCCCCCCCCCACCCCCCCCCCCCCCCACCCCCCCCCCCCCCCACCCCCCCCCCCCCCCACCCCCCCCCCCCCCCACCCCCCCCCCCCCCCACCCCCCCCCCCCCCCACCCCCCCCCCCCCCCACCCCCCCCCCCCCCCACCCCCCCCCCCCCCCACCCCCCCCCCCCCCCACCCCCCCCCCCCCCCACCCCCCCCCCCCCCCACCCCCCCCCCCCCCCACCCCCCCCCCCCCCCACCCCCCCCCCCCCCCACCCCCCCCCCCCCCCACCCCCCCCCCCCCCCACCCCCCCCCCCCCCCACCCCCCCCCCCCCCCACCCCCCCCCCCCCCCACCCCCCCCCCCCCCCACCCCCCCCCCCCCCCACCCCCCCCCCCCCCCACCCCCCCCCCCCCCCACCCCCCCCCCCCCCCACCCCCCCCCCCCCCCACCCCCCCCCCCCCCCACCCCCCCCCCCCCCCACCCCCCCCCCCCCCCACCCCCCCCCCCCCCCACCCCCCCCCCCCCCCACCCCCCCCCCCCCCCACCCCCCCCCCCCCCCACCCCCCCCCCCCCCCACCCCCCCCCCCCCCCACCCCCCCCCCCCCCCACCCCCCCCCCCCCCCACCCCCCCCCCCCCCCACCCCCCCCCCCCCCCACCCCCCCCCCCCCCCACCCCCCCCCCCCCCCACCCCCCCCCCCCCCCACCCCCCCCCCCCCCCACCCCCCCCCCCCCCCACCCCCCCCCCCCCCCACCCCCCCCCCCCCCCACCCCCAGAAGGGCGCGGACCGGGGAAGGCGTCTAGATATACCCAGGCTCCTCCTGCCTTTTCCAGGGGGAGCCAATCATTGCACCCGGTTCTGCAGCTTGCCACCAGGCCATGCATGCCCCTTATCTTGCTGCGTTGCTCACCACGGCAGCAATGGCTGCCCCTGGTTATTCAGGTGTATCTTATTTTTTGTAGTTGTGGGAACTGTGATTTGGGGGTTAGATTATATAATTGGTTATTGTTTATAGTATATCATTGTGATGCATTATTATGCTGTTGATATTGTTGTATTATGATTGATTGTTGGTGCTGTTTATACTATGCTTTATTGTTTTTTTCACTACAGTTGTTTGCCACCCTGAGCCCTCCAGGGGAGGGCGGGATATAAATTAAATGTGAAATGAAATGAAAAAATTAAAACAATAAAATTAATATAAAATTAAAACAACATAACATTTTTCCTGGTGCACAAATATTATCTCATTCACCACCTGGTGAATAACTAAGAAGGGATGAACCTAATACATAACCTAATATAAGACAACATAAATAAAAGACAGTATTGATAAAGAGAATAAAATAGGAACAGGGAGGCCAGCAGAAGAGTAGACCTGCTAGAATTGTGTCTTACAGGTCCTGCGGAACTGAGTATGATCTCGCAGGACTCAGATGTCTGTTGACAGAGCATTCCACCAGACCAGGGCCCAAGCCAAAAAAACACATCTTCAAATCATTTATTTTCAAATGTCAATCCCCTAAATTTTTACCGTAATTTGTTTCATTCTTTCCATTAAACCTGCCTCCAGATTTCAGTAAAAAGAAATGCAAATTCACTTTTTCCCCCTCCTTTTTTGTTGGCTGATTTTGCATGGGTCAAAAACAGCAGTGTGAAAATGGTGTAATAACCCTTTTACACTGTTTTAAACCCTTTTACACCATTTTCACACTGTTTTCACACTGCTGTTTTTGGCCCATGCGGAATCAGCCGTTGTTAGGAAAAAGTGCACCCAATAGTTAGTTTGTGATCATTTATTTGACAAACTGTGTCAATGGTATTTGAAAAACCTACAATGCAATCCTAATCACATGTATTCAAGATTTCTAGGTCAGAGAAAAGAAAGAAAGAAAGAAAGAAAGAAAGAAAGAAAGAAAGAAAGAAAGCCTGAATAAGATTCTGAGTAGAGTTGATTTAGAATTGCTATTTTAAAGGATAGGTTTTTTTATAATTTACAGCATGGCACCATGAGAAATATTCTGTGAAAAATTAGCATGGTTAGAGGTTCAAATAGAAATATAGAACCAAATTGCTCTACAGAGCAGGTTTTCTTAAATCACTAAAATTATGTCAGTTTTCTGAGTATTATGCAAAATAGCATCTGTGATTCCTTAGCTAGGTTTGCTGAGTTCCAAGGCTGCCATTTCAGCAAATACAATGTTGGTATCTCTTCCAAACAGTTTGCCTTTCTTGTTCCTTGCTTAGATGTATGTTGGTGGCACAGATGATATTTGAATGAACAGCAGACTTCTTCTGTACCATTCTAATTTATAATGTGTGCCATATTGATGTTCTCTTCCTGCTGGTTTCGTACTGAAATTCCCATCTTGCATTTCATGTGCCTCTATTTCCAAAGGGTTATCCAGGAGATATTAATTGGCCATAATGTATTCCAGTTTCTTGCTGAAAAATTATTTTAAGCAGGGATATTTAAGGCCCATGAGAAACTGTTGGAAACAGAAATTACTTATTAAGCTGGGGAGAATCTCTGCAGCAGCCAACAAGAGAGGCTTTACCACCATACTGTCACTCCAAGAGATCTCCAAGGAGATGGAGAGAGTTTAATTATGTGTCCGTGCCAGTTTCCTATTTATACTATAACTATTGAAAAAAAATGGCAGAAACTGTTGAAAAAGATACAACTATGCAATGGAATAATGTTTGTTCATATTTCTGGAGGTTCCACAGTGCAATTACTGAATAGCCTGTTCAATTCATTAATCATGAAACAATTCATTAATCATGAAAAAAAACCCTTTGTCAAGTATAACCTTCACATTCAAAGTTATCAACATGTAAACTATGTTAAAACAGGGAAATAATCTCCCTTTCAACTTTGATCTCTGTGCTACTTTCAACTCATAAATAAAGGTAATCACTGATAACCTTATATGAAGGAGAAGGTTATGAGGATGGTGGTGGATGTAAGGATCTTCTACAATGCACATATTAATCTCCAACACTCCTTCATACTTAATGGGAGGAAACAGGAATGAGATGCTTGCAATCTTTCACAAGGAAACCTTATATGAAAGAGAAGGTTGTGAGGATGATAGTGGATGAAAGGATCTTCTTCAAGGCACATAGTTATCTCCAACATCCCCTATACCTAATATAAGGAAACAGGAATGAGATGCTTGCAATCTTTCACCAGGAAATGACCCCGCTATCATACACATAAATATCAAAACTGAGTTAAAAAAGACTACTTCCACATAATCTCATGATTGATTGATTGATTGATTGATTGATTGATTGATTGATTGATTGATTGATTGATTGATTGATTGATTGATTGATTGATTGATTGAACTATATCCCAAATTTCTCTGAGGACTTTGGCAGGGAACATGTTTTCTAGTGTTGTCATGACATCGGAAATATATTAGACTTCCTAACTGTTCACATACATACATGAAGTACATTTAGTTAATTTAGTCATATTTTATTTTTGTGCAGTAGTCAACACCAGGGACAGCATTGCTGAATTACAGGAAAAAAACATTCCAGACTTTGGATATGAGGGAGATTTTATACCATTTGGAAGTTTGGCTATCCAAGATATTCAGTTTATATGTCTAAAAGCCTCCAAGATGGTAGGAGGAGAATAGCCCAGCCCCACACTGAGCTGGAAGCCTGAGGGGAGCTGAATGGGCTCCATTCAATATTCTACAATCCTTTCTGGAGTTCCACCAAAGCAAAATGTATCAATTCCACTATCAGCCAATATTTCCAGGAAGGGATCTATAGGTATCTAGATATCTGTTTGATCTACTGGATACATTTACATATGAGGATATTCCTTCTGGAAGATTTTTTTAACATCATCATTGTAATATGGCACTATTGTACTTCAGTAGTCTGTGTGTGGGTGTGTAAAATGTTGTCAAGTTGCAGCTGATATATGGCAGCCCCAGTAAAGGTTTTTATATACCGCCCTTCGGGGACGGGGCGGTATATAAGCCTAAAGTATAAATATAAATAAATAAATAAATAAAGTGAGAAGCAAAGGTAGTTTGCCCTTGCCTTCTTCTGCAGAATCTTTTTTGGTAGTCTCTCTTCCAAGTACTGACCTTGCTTCTGAGATCTGAGAAGGTCAGGCAATACCATGTCACCTTGTCACCCTTAGTCTCAAAGGCCAAAATAGGTCAGGAAGTAGACCTACTTTTTACTCACAGCCTTTACTGCCTTTTTTACTCACAGAAGCTGAAACCTGTGGTTGCCTAGCAACAGCCATTGTAGGAATATATTGCTTAAAGTTTCAGGGGCTCCTTTTATTATTTTTGGGTTTTTTAAACCCTTAATTTTTTTTCCAGATTTCACATTTTTCTGCAAACCTGGGGCCCTCTTCAGGTTTATAGAAAGAACTATCTTGCCCATTCACTGCTCCAGTCACTGGATTTCAGTATCCAAACATTTGTTTGTTATTAGGACTTTGTTATTAGGATATAAGATGATGTCATGATGCCAACAGTCTCAGATAAGACTCACAAAATTATTGCCAAAAAGATAGCTCACTGTCACAAAAACCCCTTATTCTCCATTACAGAGGGTCTGATTTTTAAAATCATAAAACCTATAAACTGTCTGCATAAAAACAGACTAGAGTGGCTATGTTTTATTTTTATGTTCTGCATGAAATTCAGCTGTGAGAATATCATCGCTCTCTGCTCTGCCCTGGTTGTAGTTCTGCCATTTATATTGGGTTGTGAATTTTGTTGACTGCCTGGTGATACAAGACAGAGTGGATGGGATGCTAAAATATGGTTATAACATTGCTTCACTCACTGTTTGGAGAACACTTGACTTTGGATCAGAGATTTTCTGCAAGTTTAGAGTGACAGTATCTGATTTACAAATTTTGTATGCTGTCACAAATAAAAAGACCATACAGTTTGAAAACTTGGGTAAAACTAGCATTGTTCAGCAGTTTGCAAATACATTATAATAGACATCATGATGAGGTGTACTTTTATATGTTTGTTTTTGTGTATAAAATTATTAATGACTTTTTAATGTATTCAAATATTTCAACCAAGCCTTTCTGCTTTACTCAAGGAAGCTTGAGTAGCATAGGAGGTTAAAGAGCTCGTGTATCTAGTCTGGAGGAACTAGGTTTGATTCTCCGTTCTGCTGCCTGAGCTGTGGAGGCTTAACTGGGAAATTCAGATTAGCCTGTACACTCCCACACACGCCAGCTGGGTGACCTTGGGCTAGTCACAGCTTCTCGGAGCTCTCTCAGCCCCAGCTACCTCACAGGGTGTTTGTTGTGAGGGGGGAAGGGCAAGGAGATTGTAAGCCCCTTTGAGTCTCCTACAGGAGAGAAAGGGGGGATATAAATCCAAACTCTTCTTCTTCTTGAGGAAAAAATGTTTCCTTGGTGGTCACTACAATTGGGTTGCCAGATCTGCTTTGGGAAGCTCCTGGAGATTTGGTGGTAGAGCCTGGGAAGGACAGAAACCTCAGAGGGACACAATGCCATAAGGTCCACCCTCAAAAGTCTCCATTTTCTCCAGGGAAACTGACCTCTGGAGTCTTGAGATGTAATCCCAGGGGATCCCCAAGTCTCTCCTGGAGGCTGGGATCCCCAGTGGGCATTAGTGGGCACTGATGGCTGAATACAACTATGTATTTTGGGGGCTGAAAAGGTGCCCAGGATCAGAGCCAGCAGAACAAATGTCCTGGGACAACCTTCAACAAATGGAGGCAGGGAGAATTCCTTCAGAAGCACACAAAATGTTGGGTGCAAATGGAGGATGAAATTGACCAGAGAGCTTACCAGTTGGATGGGGAAAAGTCGCTTCCCTCCTCTGACACATGTGCTGTTCAGAAAAAAAATGAAATGTGGCTTTTTAAAATACATCCTTCAGATGTCTTATGTGTGCTGTGTGGACTGGGTCAATGTCTCCATTGCTCATGCTGGCATTAACAAAGCCAAAGTATAAAACAAATGCATTATTGAAAATGCGGCTTTTAGTGTATGAAAAGCAGTAAGGATGTTGTTGAAAAATATGCTGAAGTTATCAATGTTTGCATTAACTTGAGATCACACAGAAAAACTGTACCTCCCTGAAAAACAGGTGTGTTCTGACCAATTATACTTGGACCCAGTGTTACGTAGTCCATTGATGGCAAATAGTTGTGCACTTTATATATCTCTTTGCTATGCACAGGTATATGTCAATTTTGCTTTTCTTGCCAAGCTTTCATATTAAATTTGGGAAATGCCATGCACTGTCACTTAATGATGCATGGGCCCTATTGATAAAGTAACAGCCATGCCCTGCAAATGGAAAGCAATATATAATGACTGGCTGGTATATAGCATGTCATCTTATTCCAACTGAAACTCAGTGACAAACCAGCAGAACTTAAATAGGTACAGGAAATTCATTTTTAATTTTCTGGTTTATGGTCTAAGATAAAACGTTTCTGCATTCCTGGAAGGGTAATATTGCAAATCTAGTTAAAGGGAAGCATTTGAAACTCCTGGGAATGTTTCCAAAATGTCACATTGAGAAAATGGGTAGAAGATCACTTTATTTCAGAAAACCCTAAAGCAATAAAAAATGCAGATGATTTTCACAATGCCTTATAGGCCCCTTTTTTGCATGGAAAATATCCACGATAAGACTAATCAGACCAGAATGCTTAACTGGATGCCTCACTTTAACAACTGAAATCTTTCTCAAACATATAAGAAAGAATGTTAAGATTCCCAGAATACAGATGGGATTATAATTTATGTAGAACACATTACCCAGGTGTTCTGGCCAAGATAGCATAAGGAGAAACTAGCATATATGACATACGGCTTTCCATTAACCCCCTGGCACTGGACAATTTCAAACTCTTCTTAGTAAAGACTAATCCATTTTGCTTTAGTACTTAGCATTCAAATAAATTCTCAACTTCTGATGCCAAAATATTTATACATTTTTGAGCAGAAGAAAGGCATACGGTAATTTTGATCGCGTGCCAATTATATTTCTTGTTATATCAAGTTAAGAATAACGAAACAAGTGCTTCATAACCAAAATATTTCATTGTATTATGACATCAATAGCCAATTCCTCTTTTAAAAGAAAGAAGTTCAGAACCTTACAAAAATATACCACACTAGATCTGAGGTACATTCTGGTTTCTAGGGTTATCTCGTAGTTCTGAGGCACAGTACAAATGCCTATGCTTAATGTATTTATACTGATCATTGCTTAGTCACCATCACACATAAGGACATAAGAGCCTTGCAGAATCAGGCCAGTAAGCTATCTAGTCCAGCATCCTCTTTCACAGAGGAGAAACATATGCTCTGGAAGCCTCACAAGCAGGATCATCGATTCCAGATCCCACTCTTGCTACTCCCCAGCATGTACAGGTATGCTTTGTCTGAACACAGCATCCGTTTAGCCATCACTGATGGATATTCTTTTAATATTAGTTTATTATAATCATCTGCAAATACAGCATGTGACTAACTTGCAACAATCTTTTTTGTCGTGGCCTCTATGTATGATAATATAGAATCATGTTATAGAATAGCTCTATTTCTGTGGTTATCTAATGCTGGTTTTTGTGGTTTTCTCAAGTTCTACAGGACATATATTACATATGAAAATAAGGAACTATCTTATATCAAGAGACTATTCCATTTAGGGAAAGCTTAGTTCATATCACTGATCTCTATAGCTCAGTGATAAAACATATGCTTTGCCTGCAGAAGATCACAGGTTCAACCATGGCAGGGAAAAATTGGTCTTTTTACTTACTGGGGAAATTCAGGATGGACTGTGCCTTGTGCAGCCATAGGATAGGCCAGCAGCAAATGGAGTCAAGCCATACAGAAAGTGGCTTGGCTCCAATCAGCCGCAAATGGAGTCAAGACATACAGAAAGTGGCTTGGCTCCAATCAGCCGCAAAAACACCTTTCCACAGCTACATTCAGAAAGGAGCAGCCTTTGAGACATTCCCCAAAAGCAGGGGTCCCCAAACTTTTTAAACAGGGGGCCAGTTCACTGTCCCTCAGACTGTTGGAGGGCCGGACTAAAAAAACCTATGAACAAATTCCTATGCACAAATGATTGTAAAATGTTTGATTTCACCTTTCAGCCTTTCTGTCATGGTCTATTTTTAGAACAGTGACCAAAGTATGTCAAGTACAGGGTGGGCTCCAAATATTGTTGGGGAGGCTGTGGAATACCTTCCCCTGTAAAAAAAAAAAAGCAGAACTTTCCCAATGAAACATTCCATCTAACCCAAGATCAGGGATCCTCCTGGGGTCTTTTCCTCCTAGCATGCCAGCGGGCGATTCGGCCAGCCTGGCTGATGCCAATGGGAGTGAGGCGGAACAGAAAGCCTGAGAGCAACACATGGAGTAGCTGAGAGGAGGGCGGAGCAGGCATTGCCACATGTAAGGTTTCCAACTCTGGGTCAGAAAATTCATGGAGATTTGGGGGTGCCATCATGTAACTGCAATCAACAGCCGTTGGGGCCAGTTCCTCCTCTCCCTCGAGCCCCCACTGCACATGAATGGAGCCATCGCCGCCATGCCTGGCGGGCTGGATAAATGCCTTCAAGGGGCCACATTTGGCCCCCGGGCCGTAGTTTGGGGACCCCTGCCCAAAAGGGTTAATCAGCTTGTACTTAGCCAGTGGTAGCAAGCAACTCATTTGTCACTTCCTATCATACTGTCACCAGACAGGTCTGACTCAATGTTTGGTTTGGATTATTCCTGGGCAGAGGCGTACCGGCAGAAAATGGTGCCCAGGGCAAGACCAGGGTTTTCTGCCCCCCTGTACCCCCATTCAGACCCACTTACAGCCTCCCTGTGAGTCCGGGGGCCGTCCTTCCAGCTTGCCTCTGCCAGATCTGAAAGTTGAAGCATGGGGGGAGGAGGAACGGAACAAAAGTTGAGGAACGGGGGAGGAGGATCAGGAGGATTGTGGCATGCATGAGGGGAGGCAGGATGGCGGCTGGGCATGGGGGAAGGAGAAAGAGGAGGCACCCGCTTGCCCAGCACCCCAGCCCTCCACACCCCCTCACTGGAGCCGCCAACATGCCTGATGCCTTTCACATGATGATGAGTGGGCGCAGTGTTGCGCTTACTGATGCCCACCACACCAGCTAGCCCAGGGCACAAAGAAGGAGGAGGGCTGTAGGGGGGCATTCTCCCCTCCCCATGTGATTAAATTGCCTGTGTCTGGGGACATTTGTTCCCATATGTCCCTCTGGCAGATATGTCTGTGTTCCTGGGACTCTTTAGCTTTCCAAGCCATACCTGAGCTAAAGGATATCAGGTGGAAGGTGATGGGAAAGAAGTGTTGCTACCATCCAGAATAGACAATAATGACCTTGATGGACCAATGATCTGTCTCAGTATAAGGCAATTTCATGTGTCTCTGTTCATTCCCATTGTGTTCTGAGTGAACATAGAAGCCCCTGTGGTCATTAGTAGTGATCAGAAAGGTTCCTCTGGTTTACTTCATAGCTGGCTTATTCTGAGCTTTGTTGGCAAACACTCAAAATGCAGTTCAGAAGGAAATGGTACTCAATTCAAATATCATATTAGCATTGTAAGCTCGCCATATTCTTATTTTGAATCAAATGATTATGGTCTTCAGCATCATCAGTAGCTGTAAGCAGTACAAGGCCTCACAACTATTAGAGATGTAACACCAATAGATAGGCAGATAAAGTAACAGCATGTGTATAAAATATAATGGTTTTAATCCAATGGTTCCCTTCTACTGAGAAATCTGGAAACTCATTTCATTTTGGAAGGACTTTTTCACATGTGCAGAGATGATTCCTTGCTCTTGTGGAAGGAAATTTCCTCCAGTGGAAGATTCTCCACCTATTTGAAAGGAACCACTAGATCCAACCTGTAGGATTCCATATTTTCTTAAAATATTTCTCACTCCATGGAAGCAAACTGAGAACAGTCCATGGAAGCAAACTGAGAACAGTAAAAGATGAGCTAGAGCAATATAAACCTCAAAACTACCAAATAAGAACTAATTTATCCACAAAGTTGCAACTTTAGTAAAGATAAACTAGAATATAATTAGATATATCCTATACAGAAACAAAGTGAGAAAGTGTGTGATTTTAAATAAATTTGATTGCTTATATTTCCATATATTTTAATATGGATCTCCCTGCAATATGTCAGAAAACATGGTATGAAAACTGTAAAGAAACGAAGAGAAGATACTGGGACTTTGAGAGGAAAAATGTAATCTACATTCAAAAAGACCCTGATTGAACAGATTGTTTACATAAAAGTTGGTCCTCTTGAATTGAATTGTCTGAATTGGTTGCTGTGTTAGGCAACTTAGCATTTGTTGGTAGCATTCAACCTGGCAGATGTCAAAATAGCTACTTCTATAGGTTTCCTGCATACATTTTCTGAAAACTGGGGGTTTCCTTATGGACTTTTCTATTTATATGCATTTTTGTTATCATTTTAACAGAATGGCCTTGATGTTTCATTATGTCAGAATCGAGTCCAGATTTCTGGCTAGCTTATTCTTGTATAGATGGCTGGTTCATTACATACTTGTAAACTTTACGTTTAAGTTTGTAATGAAATATACAAGTCTGTTGTTATTGCACTCCAGTTGGAGACTTTATTTTGTCAGCCTTGTGGCAGCTTTGTGGTACAATTTCGTCCTTTGCTACCTTGTGGTTGTGTACCACCTCCTTTTTCTCATTATGGTGGTCCCACTGGAAGACGGCACTTACTAATGGCGAAAACTAATATAACAGCAAAACTGAATAGTCAAGTGAATCTCAAAGACCCTAGTTGCAGCAGCATTTGCATTTGTAGTGTACAATGAGTGGAGTCTGATGAACCTACTATTGATTGATTGATTGAACAGACACTAATTATGTTTGAATAATTTGGAAGCATTCTTTTACACTGAATGGATTAAAAAATTCATTTGTTCACTATTAACTTGGCATACATGAGTAACTTTTTAACTTTTTCAGCAAAGAGATCAAAGGGATTCACAGCAAGTTTTGAAGGCCTGTTTTTCAAAAGCAAGTTTGCAGTTTTCAGCATAAAATGACACATTCCAATCAGTAGACTTACTCATATCTTGCAAGAGCTTTACACAGCTATTTCCCTTTCCCAAGTGTTGTTTACACCAATTATGTTGATGAATCATTGGCTGAAAGTGGTGACAGATTCTATATAAGGATCCAAGTTCCTGTTTACTCATGCTTGTATGTTCTTAATTGCTATATCAGTTAGGTACATGGCAAGCACATACACCTTGGCATATAAGCAGAGCTGCAGATCAGAAGCGGAAAATACTTTACTCGACCTCTTCAGCAATTGGCAGCATGTGATCCAAAGGTACAAAAAGGAGCAGATATTTTGCTTCCAACCCTGTGACTACTGCCATTTATGCTACTTCCTATCCTTTGTCCCTAGACCCACTTTAAACTTAATCACTTTCTTTTATCTGTCTGAAACCTTAGATAAAAGGTAAAAATTCTGAAAGTATCATTACAATTGCACAGAGGCAAGGTTACATCCTGAAATGTGTTTCCCATTAAAATAAATCGACATGGGAGGGGGGTAAATTAAAAGACTAGAAACATGCTTTAATAACACATTTAACAACACTGAGCTCAGCATTTTAAAAAAAACAAATCAAAATGATCAATAGATTTGTGTACGGCCCTATAGTGGGCTGGATAACCCAAGCCAATATAATTCAACTGGGCTGGATGACCTAGATCATTATGGCCTCGTGCCCATCTATGTGCATTAGCTACGTTCTCCTGAGGTAAAGGGTCCTTTACCCCCCTTGTTCTGCTCTTTGAACAGCAAGAGATGCTTTACGTCTCATCTGGATGTTACCATATTTCTGTGTCTGGCATCTGAGTTGGAATAACCTGCTCAGTTGCTTGCAAAAGACTCTGGAGTCATTTATTCTGATAGAAATAGGATTGATATTCTGATAGAAATAGAATTGCCCGTGAGAAAGTGAGTGGAAGTAATGTTGATAGCCCTTCAACCCCAAGTCATCAGAAAGCATGTCCCCAATTAAAAATTAATTGCTGAACAAGAACCAAAAAGATTCACAGGGAGTATTAATATTAATCAATATGTCATCACTAATCAATTTAATTAGCAAACCTGGTGTGTTGAACCCTGACATTCACTGTTCATTTGTTTTGCATGACTGAACAATATACCAAAAATGAGATCCTTTTTAACCTGATTGATCTGGGAAGATCTTACTTTTATACGGTACAGTTTAAAGATTCTTGTCAGTACTTACAGAATCCTTTTCTTTTTGACCAGTCAGCACAGATGAAGGTAGAATGGCAGAAAAAGTCTTAACATAGTCAGATTCTTAAAGATGACCTGTCAGTCATTGTTTTAAGAGGCCATCAGCTACAGAGCTGTGTGTATAAACAGAATAGAAATGTCACTTTCTAGACCTGATGTTCTGACACATCCAGCAAGCTGAGTTAATGATGACAGAAAATGAAACAGGTTCCATAGTCATAAGGCAATAACTGCCATTCTAAGCAGAATTACACCCATTTGAATCCATTGACTTCAATGGATTTAAAAAGATTTAACTCTGCTTAGAATTCCATGACAATTAAAAAAAGGTTTGCCTTATTAACCACTATCACAAGAAGAGTGGCAATTTTCACTGATTCCTTTCTGTCACATTGCACATTGTACAATCCCCTAGAATTAAAACCTCCACCATCTCCAATATTTGTATTTTGGAGAACATAGAAGATTGCAGTAGGAAAGAGAATATGGGAAAGATCCATTGCAGGACTAGTGCTTAGGATAGTCTCCTGCCATCTAGATTTGAAGCCTCCTGCCATCTAGATTTCAAATGTTAAATTCCACAAGCTAGAAGCAAGAGAAACTTTAAAAAGAAACTGAAGGGGCAGAAAGGGTTCCTAGCAATTTCTTACTGATTAAAATATATGCTATCCGCAGCTCCAAGGCCATATCAGATTATATGTTCAGAAGCAAATATGGTATTCAGTACCTTTCACAGAAATTATGAAAAAATTGAACATCAAAATTATTCACAGTAAATAAATATTAAGACTATTCTATCCCAACATGACCACAAAGGCGTTAAATGAGATGGTACTCAATGCAAGTAAAGCAAGTAAGGGGTGGGATCTTCTAAAACAAGAACTCTTGCAAGTTCAAGCTAGCACTATCCCAACAAAAAGGAGGTCCAAGAAGCCAATGTTGATGAACTCCATTGTGAGCTAAATGAGAAAAATGATATGTTCAAGAAATGGAGGCAAGGACATACCTTTAAAGAAGAGTATCTGTGGGTTGTTACACACTTTAGGTCAGCAATCAGAGAGGCCAAAGCTACTGTGACAGAAAAGATCTCTACAACAAGAGAATCCTCTTCAGATATGTAAGGAGCAGATGCAAGAAAAATGGCTGTAGGCCCACTGTTGGGTGAACATGAAGAAACTCTGACATAGAGCAGAGAGGAAGCAGAAAGGCTCAGTGCCTATTTTGCCTCAGGTTTTTTTTTCCTGAGGGAGAGAACAGGCTCATCTAGAGAAGGTTGTAGCCAAAACATTGCATTTGGGCTGCTAGTTGACATGGACAAAGAAGTAGTTGAGAAGCACCTGGCTGCACTGGATGAATACAGATTCCCCAGGCCAGATGGTATGCACCCAAGACTGCTCAAAAAACTATCTGGAAAGCTTGCAGACCCTTTGTCCATTATCTACCAGTCATCTTGGAGGATGGGAGTCATGCCACATGACTGGAAAAGGGCAAACTTTTTTTAAAAAAAAAAAAGGAGGATGAATGACCCAGGAAACTACAGGGTAGTCAGTCTGATCTCTGTCCCAGATACTGGAACAGCAGCTGAAGGACAACTTGGTGATCCAGGGAAGTCAGCATAGATCTTTACAGGTCCTGCCAGACCAACCTCATTTCCTTCTTTCATCTAGTGAAGTGCTTACTGGACTAAGGCAATACTGTCGATGTTGCTTACGTTGATTTCAACAAAGTTTTTGGCAGGGTTCCCCATGATGTTCTGATGGATAAACTACAGGACTGTGGACTGGACTCTAAGATAGTTATGTGGATAGGGAACTGGCTGGAGAACCACACTCAAACTATAGTTGTCAATGGCATTTCATCTAAATGGAGGGAGATGTCCCATGCGGTGACATAGGGCTCAGTTCTGGGCCCAATATGTTTCACTATTTTTATAAATGATCTGGATGAAGGTGTGAAGGGACTACTCACTAAATCTGCAGAGGAGGAGTAATAAACACAGCATAAAATAGAGATAGAATTCAATGAGATCTGAACACACTGGAAAAGTAATGGGCAGATTTGAACAAGATGCAATTCAACTAAGATAAGTGCCGGGTTCTACACCTGAGAAACAAAAATGAGGAACATGCATACTGGGTGGAGGATAGACTTTTGAACAAGATCTTGTTCAATATGTTAAATATGAGCAGCCAGTGTTAAGCAGTGGCAGAAAGGCTAATACAGTCTTGAGGTATTTCGAAAGAAGCATAACATCCAAATTGCAAGATATCATAGTCCCATGATGCATACCACTTTGGTCACACAGCACTTGGAATATTGTTTACAGTTCTATAACTGCAACACTTAAAAAAAACGCTTAGCCTCTCTTCAAAAAGGATATAGACAGAATGGAGTAGGTGCACAGGATGTGATGAGGATGATCAGAAATGTACCAGCTGGATATTAGGGGAAAATTTGCAATAGTGTTGTTCAACAGTGGAATCAGATGGCTAAAGAGGTGGTGAGCTTGGTATCAATGGCAGTCTTTAAGCAGTGGCTGGACAAACACTTGTCAAGGATGCGCTAGACTTCTCCTGCATTGAGCAGAGGGTTGGACCAGATGGGCTGTTAGGCTCCTTCGAACTCAATGATTCTAGGATTCTAAACTAAGAATTTTGAATTTGCTGAAAACAAGTGAATACCCAACAAGATGTCCAAGCGTAGCCCTCTTCAACTGTTGTTTATGAACTTGGGAACAATTTTATGTCTGTCTAATCAATCTGGATTTGTTAATAAGATTAAAGGGATTGTCTTTTATTTCAGTTATTTAAATCTTAGCAGCTGGTTGGTAACCATAGAAACAGACTGGCCACTTAGTGAGAATTTCCTCCCCTGCCTGTGTTTAAACCTGGTATTTTTATCTTAAAATCTATCAGTCTAATCTGATTTTTATACAAGATTATATAATTAATAAATGTACCAGCTGGGGCAGTGTAAAAATAAGGCAGCATGCCTCAGACAGCAAACCACAGGGTACTTACACCTCTGATAAGCCTGTAGAACTGCTCGAAGCAATAAAGTCATGCTGCCAGAAGCAATATAATAATTTCTCACACTCTGTAATTGATCTATGTAGTAACCTTAACTTTCAGCCATATTTCTTTGCCTGTCTCTTGCATGCTTATACCACATCTTTATGAATTCTAATGATAAGAGATTTTAGGACATTATCCCAGAATTCTAAAAATGCGTATAAGTATGAGAGTGTTATAGAAATCAGTTCTGGAAGCATTTTATCCAGCCATTCAAAACAATATCCTCCACTTCGCTAAAATACAGAAGAATGCAATAGAATAGATAATAATAGTGGTACTCAACTGAATTTAAATTCAGTGAATGATGATATTCTACAGTTCCTTCATACACATAGAGCCCAGGATTCATTGAAAAACGCAAAGATATGGTTTTGCTTCAAACTCGGCTGATTTTTCATGGTAAAAATGCCCCATGGTAGATCCAGAAGCGTACCTGCTGCAGCCCTTTTTGCCTTGCTTTTGTTCTTCATTGCTCCCTGGTTCTTCCTGGGATTCAAGGCAGGGCCAGCACGTTATGCCCCAACTGTTCCTTCACAAGCCCAATGCTTTTCCATTTGCACCACAAGCTCTTCCGCAATGTCTTCCACACATGCATGGACAACCTCCATTTCCCACATTCTGATTGGTTGAATCTCCCCCGTTCCACCCGCTCACTTTCACTATTTTAGTTTTACATGACTCTGAACACAAAACAGGTGCTGAGAATCAGCATCCTCGCCCTCCATCTAAAATCCTTGTGTGTGCGAGGGAATCGCCATCCTCCACCCCAACCCCATCTAAAATCCTTGAGTGTGCGAGAGAATCATCACTCTCCCATTTGTGGCACCTGCACACACCGCTTTTCTGTCTAAAAACCAAGGTTTATCCTTCCGTGGTTTTTTCCACTACAAAAGGTGGGGGGAGGGCACTGATTATCAGTGCCTGTTGATTGGTGGGATGGGCCGGAGCGTCAAGACGGGAAAAATGGCCCTGGTTCTGCTGCTGTGGAGTTTTCCACAGCAGCGGAAGGCACCAGATCAACAAAGGGGCATTTCAAAAGAACCTCAAAGTTGGAGGTTCTTGAAATTCATAGAGCAAAGCCAATGCTGCAGGATGGTGTTGCGGCAACAACGTGACAGACACGCTGCAGCAACGGGAACTGTGGAGAACTCCCGGAGGCACCACAGTATTCTCCATGCTAACAACGGGGCATTCTTACCATGGAAAATCGTTTCATCAAACAAAACTCCTGTGTTTCATCAAACAAAAATCCAGTGGCACCTTGAAGACTAACATCTAATTCAGTGGCTGATTATGCAGAAGGCCTTTGCTGCGTAGTGGAGGCCAGCATTTGCTGCAGCAAGAGAAAGGTATTGTGTTTGACTTCACTTCTTATGGTTACCTTTCTTTCTTTTTACTCTCCCATCTCTAGCAGTCATTTGGAATTTGGTTCTGCCTCCTATGGCAGCCTATTGGAGAGGCTTTCACCACCCCCTCTCAAAATTCCAAGGATGTTCGCACAGTGGCGTGGCGCCAAGGGGGCAGGGTGCGTGCGATGCACCAGGCGTGTGCCGGTGCGGGGACATGGCAAGGGCATGGTGAGGGCATGGCGGAGGCATTCCAGGGATGTTCCAGAGCGGGGGGCAGGCAGGGGCATGGCTCTAGCCCTGTGTTCTCAGGCTCAGAAAGGTTGGAGACTGCTATGAATTTTAAAAACTGTCTTTTGGAAGAAAACCTCACAAGCTATTTCTAGTTTGTGGAGTTGGAAAAGGCAATTAGACAGGCACTATTGAGGCAGAGCCTTCATTCTCCAATTCCATGCCTTGCAGCACCTGTACTTCAAAGCCTCAGCTTCATAAACAGCTCTTGTCTAAGCAAGCCTACATGGAGTGTGACTAACTTTGCCCACAGACTTTATCTTCCTTCAATACCTGAAACTCTTCTCAATAGAGCCTTTTTCCCGTACAAGTGTAAGAAAGAAACCATTTCATAGCAATTTTTTACACTACTGGCATGACCCTGCTCCATCCCAGGACAATATTTACTCAGAAAAGTCTTAGGTATTCAGAAGAAGTGGGATAGCATACCATCCTACCAAACACTTATATACATAGGAATAAGCAAAGAAAGCAACTGTGAATGTCTTTATAATATTGCAGATAATGTACAGTTTAGGAAGCTGGGGTTTCTTTTTCTTCTCTCTAATTCAATGACAAGTGACTGCGACGCATTCTGTGAAGTAGTGAAATCTGTTATGTACATCCCAGACTGATAAGTCTTTCTTTCCATGTGTCGCCATGATTAATAGCTGCCATAAACGTGCTGCACACAATATGACTTCTCCATAAGAGAAATCATGATGATAATATAATGCAATGGCTTGTGGACACAGTAAAAGAGGAAGATAGATTTTACAGATAAAGAGAAAAATACTGAGAAGTAAGCCCCATTCTATTTAGTGGGGCTTATTCCCAAGAATGCATTCTTAGGACAACAGGCAAAGGGACTGCAGGATCCTCCATCTCTTGTTTAGATTTTTCCTTTAGTGCATTTTTATGATTAGTCCTGTATTTAGCTGATAGCCACCTAGGTGAGGAAAGTAGAATATAGTCAGTGCTATAGTTTTCATTGTCTGATGTTAAATAATCAGAATTCCTTCCCCACCGTTGATGCACTAGTAATAATGGTGCTTTATGTCATTTATTATGTCATTATTGTGTCAAATGATAATACATATAAAAATCCCAGATAAAACATATCAAGAAATATAATTTATTAATCTATACTTATATAATCTATTATATATAAATAAATGTATAATGTTACACATGACTATAACCCCCCCCACACACACACACACACACACCACACAACACAACACAACATCAATTCACACAAAGTTATCTATATAAACATTCTACTTAAATACTCCTTGGCAAATTCCTACATCATGCTATATTATCTTTGTATAATGATCCCTAAATAATAATCAGTATCTAGCCTAAAACTAAGGGAAATGGTGGACTGGGGAAATGCACACAGAGAGGAAATTAAAATGCACACAGAGAGGAAAATCAATCAATACTCATCAAAATAAGACCATCTTGGATAAACCTAGGAATGAATACAGAGACACAACGTTCACTTGAGTTTTGTTTGAAATACAAGTATACTGTGAGAAGCAAACAGTGGATAGGATAATTTTCAGGTATTTTACACACAAAATAAGCAGAGAACAGGAGTGCAAAGCAACAGTGCCTTATGATAGTGTATAACTGAAGGAGTATTATCAAATTGTAACACTGCTAAACAAAGCCCTCTGGCAGGGTTTCTCTGCTGCCTGATGCGTTTGCAATGCCAGTTACCCAGCAGGGATGCCAATTACCAAGACTCTTGGGCTACCTATCCCTTCTGGCTTAAAATCCAACATAGTCTAGCAGCCCAGCCTTAG
Source organism: Sphaerodactylus townsendi (assembly GCF_021028975.2). Lineage (NCBI taxonomy): Eukaryota > Metazoa > Chordata > Lepidosauria > Squamata > Sphaerodactylidae > Sphaerodactylus > Sphaerodactylus townsendi. The sequence continues at coordinate 93,618,154 of NC_059433.1, forward strand.
GCAGGCAGAAGGCAACACAGAAACACAACTGCATTTCTTTCCATTCAGCTGTAGTAAATGCAACCACGGAAACAAAACTGATTTTTGGCATTAAGTAAAACTAAGTATACCTCTTTGTTTTTTATTAATAGCCTAATCCTGGGCGGGGGGGGAGCTCTACCTTGGAGGTGGCACAGGGCTGTGCTGGAGGATTTGCCTTCCTTGGGACACCTACTTCAGGAAAGGGACAAATCTGCTTCTGCAATCCTCAACAGTGGGTAGACATGGTGCAGAGTGCCACATCAGTGCTCCTGTGCCCCTGCCACCTCTGCCAGTATAGCGGGGGTATTCTGGACACATGGCTGGAGACTGGGGTGGAGCTGATATTAGTCAGCTTCCACCCAACCTTTGCCTGTCAGAACACTGGTGCTAGGGACTTGGTATTATGCCACCCAAAGGGGAGACATAAGCCCATGGAACCCAATGGAGGACTTTTCAGCTGCAGGGAAGCTTTTTTGTTTTTTGCTGCCAGGGGCTCTAGATTTGGCTGCTCCAGTTATAGTTGCAATATTATGCAAAGCTGCCCTGATTGTCTGAGATGATGAGAGGTACAGCTCCCTCTTAAATGCCAAAGCATCATCCTGGCTAGAAGCAAATTGGAAGCTGTGCCTTTCTCATCTTAGATAATTCAGTAGTGATAGAACAGCATTCTGCGCATCTTAAGCACTCTGTTTTTTATTAGTACTTACTTAACTTGTTCTGGAAGTGGTCCGTGATATTTCAAAACAGGCTCTAGACAAAGTTTCTAGTTCTTATTAATTATGCAGTGCAAAATTGGGCTGCTATAAATGGTTCCTTTCTGCTCCATTTTGAACATGGGATGCATAGGACCACTATGGTACTGAGGCTTCACTGGTGCTCTTTTTCAGTGATGAGAAGACAACCCAAATGTCCACATTCAATTCTTATCTTCATTTGGTCAATTATTAAGACTTGGCTAAAGCTTGTTACACTATGGGAGCCAGCAGAGGTGGGATCCAACCAGTTCTCACCACTTCTCTAGAAGTGGTTACTAATTTTTTCTGAGTGCCGAGAAGGGGTTACTAAAGCAACCTCCCTGCCCAATAGGGACTGGAGGTGCATGTGTGTGGCAGCGCCACTGTTTGAATCCCACCACCATCAGAACCTGTTATCAAAAATTTTGGATCCCACCACTGGGAGCCAGTGTAAATCCTCTACATTTAGGATATTGGATCAATTTTGTCATTGTTCACTCTGCAAATGAGTAGGCTTACTACTTTAAAAGATATAAAAACTAACAATATTTGTATCATGAAATATGGCAAGCATTGAGTAAATGACATTTTTACATTAAATATAATGAATGGCATTTTTTCATGCCTTCATAACTTTCCAACCCAAAATGCAACAAGTTTGTCAAATCTTGACTGACTGTGCTTTGCAAAAAAGAAAAGAAAATATGACTACCAAAATTACTTTACAATATCTGATTATAAAATAATGGGAGTTACCAGCAATTGGTCAACATTTTGCATTCTTTTTCTTATTGTATTCTCCTGCTTTATTAATCTGCAACTCCTTTTCAGTACTTTCAAATATATTGCATTGTCTCAGCTCATTTAAAATCACTGGGGCATTTTATTGTGCTGGTATTTTCATAAAGATTACAAATAACACAATCTAGCCAAACCCAAATGGTAGGCCCCCAGAGGATAGACAGCTTGTTTTTATGTTTCTAAATTTCCGTTGTGCCCATATCTTGTCATTGACATTTCTGAAGTTGCTGAAGAAAAATACTTTAAAATGAATTTTCACAAAGCCCATAACATTACATCAAACAGAACATTAAAATCAAGGCAATTCATAGCTAAAGATTTTTTAAGTCATATAGTTTAGTTTGCATTATTATTTTCTGAGAACAAAGCCAGCAAAGTGCAACATCTTAACCTAATATTGAAAATGGTATTTTAATTGACAATATAATTAAGGACTGCATTTTGTTATTACTTGCAGCTCCCTGAGCCCTAGGTTTTTTTAAAAAAATTACCTCCAATGCCCCTCCTCTGTCCCTCTAGTTTTCTTCCCATCTCATCAATTCTTTACTTCCATAATTACTGACTTGGCCTTTGGGCTGTCTATTCAATTTAATTAGTAGACATCAGTTACTCAAAAATATCACAACAGTCTATTGGAGGGCATGAAATTTACCAAGTTTTCATCTTCTCTTTCTCAAGAAACCATTCCCTTCTAGCCATAATCTTGCTATACCCTACCGATGGCATCATATGCAGAATTACACCCTTCTAAGCACACTGCCTTCAATGGACATAGAAGGATGCAACTGTACTCATGATGGCAATATAAATTATCCAAGGACATCATAATTGGTTGACAGCTAAAGATAAAAAAAAAATAATACAAGTACTATGCAAGGTAAATTATGGGCACTTCAATCTATTCAAAAGAACCAGCCTAAGGAAAATATCTTTTTAAAAGTATCTATCCATTGAGTTATCTCCTTGAGTTCCAAAGCAATGACATTTTCTTTAGTTTAGCCCCTTCCCATTGTAAGATTACTTGCTTTGCTAGGGGAAAAAAAAAGATATTGCTGCATTTCTCTGTGTTTGAAATAACTACCTGTCACAGTTTTACCCATCAACACACCTTACTCTCAGGATTGATCTTCAGGTGTCATGAATGACTTTTTCCAGAAGATGCTTTCCAGAGTACGTAAAATGGTCCCCTGGCTTACAGTTTTCTTAATGACTCCTGGGGTATTTTTTACACCAATATGTTAAATGTATTTGGGTCAGAAAAGCTACGGAAACTTAATGGCAAAATGCATTGGTTTGGTTTATAGAAAGCCAACTGCAAATGGTAACTAGCTGTATTTTGGGGACATTTATTGTTATCATACAGGTGACAAAGTCAGAAGATGAAAAGGTTCTAGAGCCAATCTTCTCTGCATTCTTCCCCAAAAAGTAAAGGCAGGGTAGGAAATATACTCCAAGTGTATTACCAATGTTTTAATAAATTAAACTCCAAACTTCAAGACCAAAGGACATTCTTAGCAGTTTGTGTGAAATTTCCAAAAATCTAACAATGTGAATTGTTTAAAAGGTCCTTTTCATACATCAAGGGTCCTTCATTTCCTAGACAGCAAGCTATATCTTATATATCTCACTCTCAAGTGTATTTGATTTCCACTGCAGAATGGAGCCGCTTAAATTAAATTACATATTTATCAGTGACTTCTAGGAAGTTAAAAAAAAAACTCACTCCCATATCTGATACATGTATTATCAGAAATTAGCATACAATTACAACATTAAAAACATGAACTGATGATAAAATCACAACAAATTATCATGCATTTAAAACATGAAACATATCAAATGAAGATACAATCAGAGAGAAAAGCCCAGTTGATTGGTAATCTAAATCTATTAACTTACTCTTTAAAGAATTAAAAGCCCATTCTCAAAGTTTTCAAAAATCAACAAGAACCACATTCCCTTCCATTTAACTTGGCACATATATATCACTTCTTTACCAAAACTAAGTGGACGTGTTATTGCCATTCAGGAAGAATTACTTCTTGCAATTAAATTACACTCATTTTTAAAATATATGGGCTTCCTTGAATAGTTGTAGATTTGCATTAATTCATGAGCTATGGTTCTTTTCAGCCTGTCTAGGGCAGATTCCGCATGGGCCAAGAACAACGTGAAAATGGTGTAAACCTTTTTACACCCTTTTAAACCATTTTACACCATTTTCACACCAATGTTTTTGGCCCATGGGTAATCCGTCTAAGGGATTTATATTGCATGATCCCACCAAAGTCTCTTACAAGGTGTAACAGAGCTACCTGGAATAGTTGTAAGCTAGTTCAACTCAAATTTTATACTACATAAGTAACAATAGGATCCAATCTCAGGACGTATAGCAAAAACTGATTATTTGGTCACCTGAGACAGGAATGAGCTTAGACAGGAGTAACTATGATTATGATTGCATTTTTAATCTTCCAGTCTTTTTAGAAGAAGAAGAAGAAGAAGAAGAAGAAGAAGAAGAAGAAGAAGAAGAAGAAGAAGAAGAAGAAGAAGAAGAAGAAGAAGAAGAAGAAGAAGAAGAAGAAGAAGAAGAAGAAGAAGAAGAAGAAGAAGAGTTTTGATGTATATCCTTCTTTCTCTCCTGCAAGGAATCTCAAAGCAGCTGACAAATTCCTCCTCTTCCTTTCTCCACAACAGGCACATTGTGAGGAAAGTGGGGCTGAGAGCAGTGGTGGGATTCAAATTATTTAACAACCGGTTCCGGTGGTGGGATTCAAATAATTTAACAACCGGTTGATTACAAGCATCATTTTAACAACTGGTTCTGCTGAAGTGGTGCAAACCTGCTGAATCCCACCACTGGCTGAGAGAGTTCTGAAGGAACTGTGACTAGCCCAAGGTCACCCAGTAGGCTTCATGTGCAGGAGCAGAGAAACAAATCCAGCTCACCCAGATAAGAGTCCACCATTCCTGTGTAGGAGTGGGAAATCAAACCCAGTTCTTCAGATTAGAGTCCAGTGCTCTTAACCACTATATCACGCTGGCCTGTCACATAGAAGAAGTAATAATATCATCCCTGTTGCTGCTACCCACATTCCACAGTGAACAAGAAACTAAACTAGCAAATTGGGGCTTCAAGAATTTCTGCAATTCCTTTTAGAATAGGTATTCTCTGCAAACAGAGAGCAGAATAAGCTTCTGAAGTTAATTTGAAGCATTGAACTTGACAAATAGAAGCATGCCATTTAGTCAGATGTAGTGGAATGCTTTTAACATTCTTTTCAATGCCTTGTCATAAAATGCAATGCCTGTTTCTCAAAATAATTGTAATAAAGACATTATTTGTCTGTGGCATAGATTAAAAGAAACACGTCAAGCCACAGTTGCCATGCAATTATGTTTATAAAAGAAGGCGGGTTTAGAGGTGGTTTACTTGCTTTTTTGGTTAATGAAACTTTGATCAAGTATCTTCTCTATTAGTTACTCACAATTTGGATTTAGATATCTTGAGAGCAATCTTGAGCAGGATGATGCTATTCAAGTGCATTCAGTAGGTCTTACTCCCAGGAAAGTGTTTTAAGGATGGTACTGGTAATTTTTTTAAAAGAAAGGAATCTACGGTAGTTTTAAAAATAAATTTGATTGTATTTTATTTACTAAATTTTAAAAAATGATCTAATCCCCCCCCCCCAAAAAAATTCTCTGATAACTGTGGCCCCTCCTGGCTTTTCTGGCCTTATCCTCTAGTCTCTTGTCCCATTTACACAAATTGTCCATAACAGGACTTGGCTCCCCCATAACAGATCTAATCAGAAAGTACAAATCAGGATAATGATCACTAAATTAGTTGCTTAAAATAGTTATACTATCTTATCTCCTTGGTGGCAAACAAGAAGGAGGCATAGTGTAGCCCGATCCTTATCAGATCTTGGAAACTAAGTGGGGTTGCTACTTAGATGGGAGATCACTAAGGAAGAATCTTCAGAAGAAGGCAGTGACAAGATACTGGTACTTCTGTTTTCACTTACCTTGACAGCCCCTAGCTGGGTTCATCTGTAACGCAACAGCACAAATGTATGTATGTATCTCTTCAGTGTCAACGAAACTCCCACATCCACCACCACGTTACCAAGGCCGTTCTGCACAGGCCAAAAAGAGCATCCCAAGAACTGTAAAAACACCCATTCCAGGGGCACTGTTCGCATGGCTGCTGCCTCTGCATTGAGGCAGCGCCATGCTTTTTCTCCAAAACTGACAGGAAAATGCTGTTATTCTGCTTTTGGGAAACAGCGTTTCCCAGCTGGCGCTGCTTTCAGGTTCCTCTTGCTTTCCCCACACTTACCTTCTCTCTCTGTGGAGCTCCGCAGGGAGAGGGGCTAAGTATGGGGAAACAAAATGGAGGTGGGCCGCAGCCGCTCTTGGGCCACTTGCACCTCAGTGTGCAAACGGCCCCGGGGCCACACTGGCATCATATATGCAGGGGCCCATGCAGAATGGGCCCAAGTTTTGTTTTGTCCTAGAATATGGACTGGAAAGATAACCAGAATTGAGCTATCAATTAAGCAGTGCAGAGATAAATTCTACAAAAAAATGTTGTTTTAAGAAAAACACCACAGCAAATCTTTTGGCAATATTTTCCTGAGTCTTCTAGGGGATGTACAAACTATTCTGCAGCAGTCAGCAAACTTCAAGTAACTCAGAAGCTGCCTGTAGAAGACTTGTGACCCTTATGCATCCCAAAATAATGTATCTTATATTTTATTTATTTAAAACATTTATAGGCCACCTTTACAAATAGGATCCCAAGGGTGGTGAATATTGAATATGAATAAGATAAATACTTCATGTTTTATCACATAATATAAAAATAGGTCCTTTGCAGACTTGTAATCAACACAAATGTTGGAATAATTATTGATAATAATAATGGATTGTTGTTGATGTTAATTAAGTCAGGAGACTGCCATCCTTGAGTTTAAAACATCAGAGATAAGTACTAGATCGGCTTAGCATGGCTTTTTGGCTCTTTCTGTTTTATCAGAAATTCTAAAACATGGAAATCCAAGAACCAAACAAACCTGCCAACTGATGACAAGTGCAAATTATTTCTAACCTTTATGCTGATAACCTAGACAGGAAAGGCAGCGGAAGAAATTTGCTTGACCCATTTTAATATTTGATGAGGAAGTGCTATGCTTAAAAATATCATAACTTTGGGGATTGTATAACTGATATTATTTGAAATGTTCAAAGGGAAGCTTCTAAAGCTGAGCATAATAAGCTTTGGATAATACTGGAAGATCATTAATTTGTGCTCAACTAACTTTGAGTTACAATTTTAAAAAATCTTTTGAAAGGATATAGGATAGGCACACAAATCAGTTCATTTATTGTCAATTTCACTTTCTAGTTATACTATAGTTAATCCTTTCGAATACGACCGAACAATGTATTTTAAAATGGAAGAAGTTTGAGCAGGATATTTTCAAAT